>NC_059084.1:33147067-33458333 GCF_020497125.1 Mauremys mutica
CATGTCACAATGGATTAGGACAAAGTTCCTGTGCTGATTCTTTCCCATTTGCCTTTCATGCTGTTGAACATTAGGTATTATTTGCACGGGGGTCAGTGGAGTCATTTTAATGGCTCCTTTTCCTTCTTTGTGAAAGATCCCAGAGATTGGGATGACTGCTCTTCTATCCTGTGGGCTTTCTCCTATGGGGTTCTGCAGCATCCTATCTTCTCAGCCTTCCTGTTCACAGCGTACGGGGCCGGACAATAAGGAGGATTATTGAATTAATGTGGCTGCAGTGTCCTCAATATGCTTACACTCTAGGATGCCCAAACCCAGCATTTGTTTCCAAATATGTTTAAGAGGACCTGGTCCTCATCTTTAGTATAGTGTCCCAAGAGATGCTGTGAAAGCCCACCAACTGCGATATTTACAATGATAAAACAGAGACAGTACTAGAAAAACAGATAGAGACAAACAAGTCTGACTATGGACTAGATTAACCCTATGCATCTTTCCTATCTCTAACCTTCATGATTCTGTTAAAGAAACAGAGGAAGGATGAGGAGCGACAGAGGAGGTGGAGAAGGAAATGGGAGCTGCACAAATCAAGCCCATCTGCTGAAATGACTAAGAGAATTAGATGCCCATCTCCCATTGACTTTCACTGGGAGTTGGGTGCCTAACTCACCTAGACCCTTTTGAAAATTCAGGCCTTTCCATTATCATTGAACAACTGGTGTGTATTTTAGGCATTTTTGAAAGTGAGCAGCTTGACTTTTTCATGAGGCAATTTGAAAATATGCCCAGACCTCACTACTGTCAAGTTCATTCCTCCAAGGACTCTTCACAGTGCTCTGGCAACCCTAACCCATCCTCACTACCATCTCTGCTTGGGACCCCATACCTGCCACCCCAGAGAATAAGATTCCTAAGGCAACCCAGATCTTCCAAGGAGAGTGTCAGAACAAGACATAGTTATCTCTTTTATTTCCAATTGTCAGAGGGAGCACTGTGTCCTTTAACTGTAAACCCAGCACCATGGGGCTCAGAACAAGGTGTTAGGGGAAGCACCCATTTTTCCTCAACAGCTTGAGTCCCCATTCCTGCTCACCTGTCAGTTGCACTCTTCATCTCCAGGAAGTGACGGCGGAAGGTCACCACCTGCCGCCACAGGCTGAGAAGTCGATCATGTTCACACCTCAAGTACCCCTCAAAGAACTAAATGTGCAGAGACAAAAGCAAATAGCAGTTCAGCCACATGGTGCTGGTCCCCTGCACACCACTCACACCATATGAGGTGCCCTTTTCTCCCAGCAGGGAGAGAGTCACCACCTCAGACACAAAGAAGTTTTTTGATAGCAGTCGCAGCCGAAAGGCCAAAGATGTACTCTGAGCATCCTTCCTAGGGCCACCACCTGAGCGCAACTAATAACAGGCCCAAATCTCAGCCACCATGGAGATTAACAAAATAGTCACTTAACAATCCTGTCTCACCCCGCAGAGATGTCCAAGAGCCAGTCTTGAGGGATGCTGATGAATATCTGCTGGCTAGCATATATATTTATATAATATTAATAATATGTATTATCCACACCATATAGATATATTTTAGTATGCATGAAGCACCAATATTGTAACAGTGATGTAGCCGAAACTGGACTATTCCATAAACCTGGTCACTTATGCTAAGCATTCCAGAACGCCTTGCATTTGCTGAAGTAAACATTTTGCATAAGCAGACACGAAACTTGTCAAAATCAAGATACATTCATTCTATGTCTTAGTATAAGCTAGGTGTTAGGAGGCCTCTCTTTCACCCCCTCCACTAGTTCCTGTCATGCAGGCAGAAAGCAGAAGCCCGAAGTGCAGACAATGCAATGTTTATTGGGTTTAGTTTCACGCAAGCATATCCACAGCTCTACATGCCGGGAGAGTCTGTTTCCCAGTATTCCGTTCCCAGCACTGATACCGCAGAGCCTTTACCTGTGTCCCCTTTCCCAGCACCTGTCCCTTAAAAGGGGGTCTGTTAACTCTCCTTCTGACTCCAAACCCTGTAGTGCCAAATTACCTTTAACCACCCCTAATTCTAATTTACAATCCTCCAGTTGCCTTTGCTGGAGTAGCACCAAACTTGAAAGATTACTGGCAGCCTTCCATAATGTTGCCTTTACTTCAAACCTCTGACAAGTGGACTTAAGTGCCTCCTTTCCTTGGAAGGCATCCTTCCCCCATGGGCATGTACCTCATTCCACTACCCATTTACCAAAGAGGGTGGGCTTCTCAGCAAGCCCCCATCTCTCTGGGTTCCCTAACACAAGGGAAGTACTTTCATGGATCAGTACTTGGAATGCTAGTATCCAAAACAAAGAAGAGGAAGGAACGGAACAACAAATTAGGAAACTGAGACAAACTGACGGAATGGATTTTACTGACATGTAAAGAGATGTGTAATTGTAAAATCATATAATACCAGCTGAAATGTGTAACTTAGGGAGCACACCTTCTGCATAAGGTGAATGTAACATCGCTGCATGGGATTGCTCTTTGGAGACTGGTATTGTGTAGAACCTTTTTTCTGCACCATATTAATACACCTGAGTGACACTGGCCTCGAGTATATTTTATAACAAAATAATGAACCAAAGTGTGGCCAAGCAAATGACTACATAATTTATCAACAGGACAGAAACAAATCCCTCAGAATCAGGGGTGAGGCACACTGGCAGGAGGGAAACCTGTGATGCTGCTGCCAGGGCTCCACCAGTTTTGGAGATGCACAGTCCTCCAGTCTATAAACTGCTGATCCAGCATCGTGTCCGAGTGTAAATGCAAAACTAACTCCAACAAGGCAATAACCCAGTGTAACAGGACTCAGTGTTCAGCACAGATAGGGCTCAGCTCCCAGTGCCCCCCAAGTCCCAGCATTCACAATGATCTCGCTAATATTTGCCCCCACCAGCAGCACAGCCTTGCCTCATCAGCACCTTCCACCAATACAATCTGATCCCCTCCACTCCGCTAGCCAACATCAATCCATACCCAAAACTGCAAAAACTTCCACAAATGGTCCTGGCTGGAGGAAGAGAGAACCTCACTGTTTCTCTCTCCCCTGTCTTGCATCTTGTTCGCTGCTCCGCACCCCAACCCTACCTCACGTTCAGTGCGCCATTCGCTCTCCTTGAGCTCCAGTTCGTCCCGGGCCCTTGTCCAATCAACTGTCAGTTTTCGCACATCCTCTCTAAGGGCTGTATTCACCTCATTTGCCTTGCCCAGGTGCTCCCGGAGCAGGGTGTTCACTTCAGCTAGATTCTCACATCTGGGGAGGGGAGAGAACAGTGATGAGCACACCCAGTAAATAGCACCACAGTTGTGACTATGAAATCACCTGGGGATCAGAGAGTAACATCCCCAGGGCTACACTCTTGGATTCCACCACCACCATGTGGCTGGATTCCCTGAGTCATGACTGTCTCTCCAGGCTGAGAGGTGGCATGACCTCCCTTCAGGATCTCCTGAGCCCCTGTCATTGCTGACTCCTTGCCCCGCACATCCACATTATGCCCTCACTTTCCCATCTGCAAAATTCATCCTTTCCTCTCTACCCCCACTGCCAAGATACAAAACCACACTCAATTTCTTGTCTCAATGACTACAGCCTTCTCCTAGCCAGCTTACACCACTCCCCTCTCTCCACATTTTAGTTTATTCTGCCTTCCTGCTCTCACCATCTCTCCCTCCACCCTTGTATCTCTGCAGTGACTTCTGCATGAAGTTTGAGTTTCTTTGCCCATGCAAAGCTTTCTATTACTCTGCCCCTGCCAACATTCCTGCCCTCTTCCTAGAACCACTTGTGCTCCAAACCAGGATGAGGACTGCAGTCAACAACTCAGCCCCTCTGACACATGGAATTATTCCACACAAGGGTAAAGAACACAGGGACAGAGCTTTCTTGGAGGTCAGTTTAAAATTGTGGAATGAACTCCCATAGGCTCCAAAAACCAACATAGGCCTCATCCCTTTCCACTCCAAGTACCAGGCACACCTCTCCCACTTGCCCTCACTGAGAACACACACAGCACAACACATAAATATAAGGTCTTTTAAAATCCAAACACAACATTTTCCAAGGGGAGAGGAGGAGGGAAAGGAAAGGAAAGGAAAGAAGAGAGTGTAATAGAGGCTAGTCACACTGCCAAATGCACTACTAGGAGACACCCAGACAACGCAGTGTTGGACACAGCATAGGAACCTGAACAGAACAGAAACCACATCCATTCCACGAAGCACTCAAGATAATAGGCTTGATTTTCAGTCTGAAGTTGTGACCTGTTATTCATTTGGCACTGTCCACCACCATGTCCCACTATGCTGTTCACACTTATGGCATCACACAATGCAGTCATAATATTTCTCCGTTCAGGGTTATCTGCCCAGTTGCCCCCCTAGGCTGAGCAAGCAGCACTGCTGGGATTTTCCCATCTCTCCACACATCATTCTGGGATATCCAGAAAACCCAGAATAATATGGTTTTTCCTCTCACCTCTGCTGCTCCTCCTCCAACTGGACCAGAGCCCTCTCCAGGCTGTGCTCCTCCTTGGCTTCCCACCTGTGTGAAATGGGCCCCTTAGAGAGACAGAGAGAGGACTTAATCAAACCATCTCAGCCCTTTGTATTCCTCCTTCGCCCCTATACTCTCTCAGCACCACAGATTTTGTGGCTGCTACCATGGCACAATAATGCAATGACTGAACAGAATGCGACACAGTCCGAGTGTGGCTCCACGTTCCTTACAGTTCCTGTTCCTTTGTGCAGTACACAACCCACTAGCCTGTGCTAGAACTGGAGCACTGCGGCGGCAGATGGTGCTGTTGGTGAGGAATGCTCACTTAGGCTTGGGCCCAGGAACGTGCATTCTCTGGTTCTTTCCCTCTTTGCCTTCTAATTCTGCTCTCCGTGAAACAGGAGAAGTAACCAAAGTGAGCCACATGTTGAACATCTAAATATCATAGCCCTCAAAAGCCCTATGCTGTGACCAATCCCTATTTAGAGACAGGAGAGCTAGATCAGTCAGCTTAGCCCACACCAGGCTGTGTGGGGAGGGACCCAAAACAACATTATACAACCATGTTTAACCTAACTGTTCCTTTAAAAAATTAACACTCTGCTTGTTAGGATTTTTGGAAATGGTACCTGAAGAAGCCACTCTGGTGGTGGAGATGGAACAAGGCAGTGGAAGGAGAGACAGACAGTGTCTTTTAAACTTCAGTGTCAATAGAAACATATTTCCCTCTGTTTTTGCTTTTTGGCTCTTATAACAACAATAACTCACTCTGCACCTACTGTCCTCAGTGAGCTACCTGCACAACTCACCCCCCTTTCCGTTTCCAGCCTCTGTTGCAGCTCCCGACACCAACTCCGGTACTGCAGCACCTGGACAAGAAAGGAGACTCAGTAAGAGCCATTGATGCGTGCAAGAGTACTGGCACTTCATGCAATCACATAAAAAACAAATCTCTGCCTACCTAAGATTCTATGACTATGCACAGTAGATTTCACAGTAACATTAACATGATCAGCAAGAAATTGTTAACCACACGCAAGAGTTTCAATTAGCTCACCATAATGAAAGAATGAATCTTAGGCCTGGACTACAGTGAGGGGGAAGAATCGATCTAAGTTAAGGAATTTCAGCTACATGAATGGCATAGCTGAAGTCGACGTACTTAGATCTACTTACCATGGTGTATTCACTGCAGTAAGTCGATGGCTGACACTCTCCCATTGACTCCTCCTGCACCTCTTGCCCTTGTGCAGTACCGGACTCCATGGGAGAGCGCTCGGATGAGGGATTTGGTGTGCAGGAGGGGGCTCCGGGTTTGGGGGGGCTCAGGGCTGAGGCAGGGTGTTGGGGCTCAGGGTTGGGGCACGGGCTTACCTCCAGTGGCTCCCGGTCAGTGGCACAGCTCGGGGGCTCTAAGGCAAGCTCCTTACCTGTCCCAACTCCACGCTGCGCCCCGGAAACGGCCAACAGGTCCAGCTCCTAGGCGGAGGCATGGCAGGTGGCTCTGCGCACTGCTCTCGCCTGCAGGTTCTGCCCCCGCAGTTCCCATTGGCCACGGTTCCCAGCCAATGGGAATGCAGAGCTGGTGCTCGGGGTGGGGGCATGCGCATGGAGCCACATGGCCCCCACACCTAGGAGCCAGAGCTGCTGGCTGCTTCCGGGGCGCAACATGGAGCCAGGACAGGTAGAGACTAGCCGACTTTTAACGGCCCAGTTGGCGGTGCTGACCGGAGCCACCAGGGTCCCTTTTCAACCAGGTTTTCCGATAAAAAACCAGACATCTGGTCACCCTAACTGGAAGGGACATCAAGAGGTAATCTAGTCCAGTCCCCTGCACTCATGGCAGGACTAAGTATTATCTAGACCATCCCTGAAAGGTGTTTGTCTAATCGGCCCTTAAAAATCTCCAATGATGGAGATTCCACAACCAGGGCAAACTTGCGACCAGGGCTAACAGGGAGTTTCACAAGGGAGTTTGGAAGGGGAGTGGGAAGGGGGCAAGGTTCACTTGCCGTTCTTTAAAACCTGTAACTAAACTATATTCAAAACTTCTTGATTTAAACAATACCCTTTCATTAACTAGGTAGCTGTAGGAGAGAATGCAGGCGAGAAGCCCAGCAGCAGAGTGGGAGCTACCCAGTTTATTGTGCTGAGTAGAGCATGTATGATTACCTGCCCTATGGGCAGGTGGCGTATGTGTGCATTCAGTGCAAGGAGCTCCTGGCCCTCAGAGACCGCATACGGGTTTTGGAGGCCAGGGTGGCAGAACTGGAGGAGCTAAGAGACGCAGAGAGGTATGTTGATGAGGCTTTCTGGCACACTGTAGAATGTCCCACCTCTGGTTAGACAGCCCCTGTGCTGTTGAGGAGGATGAAAGGTCCATGGAAGTAGAGCAGTCAACGGAACAGAGGGAAACCTTCCCATAGTTGGGACCCTCCTTCCAGATGGTGTTGGGGTATTCTCTCGCACTGAGGTTCTCTCTCCAGAGGAGGGAACTCCAGTCACTAGGAAAAGGCAGGTGTTAGTAATGGGAGATTCAATCATTAGAAACATAGATAGTTGGGTTTGTGATGACCAGGAGAACCGTATGGTGACTTGCCTGCCTGGTGCGAAGGTTGCGGATCTCTCGAGGCATCTAGATAGACTTATGTGTAGTGCTGGGGAGAAGCCAGTGGTCGTGGTACACGTAGGTACCAATGACATAGGGAAGGGGAGGAGAGACATCCTGGAGGCCAAATTTAGGCTGCTAGGGAAGAGACTGAAATCCAGGACCTCTATGGTGGCATTCTCAGAAATGCTCCCAGTTCCACGCGTAGGGCCAGGTAGGCAGGCAGAGCTTCAGAGTCTCAATGCGTGGATGAGATGATGGTGTAGAGAGGAGGGGTTTACATTCATTAGGAACTGGAGAAACTTTTGGGATGGGGGAGCCTATACAGGAGAGATGGGCTCCATCTAAACCAAAGTGGAACCAGACTGCTGGCACTTAACATTAAAAAGGTTGCAGAGCAGTTTTTAAACTAAGAGATGGGGGAAAGCCGACTGCTGCAGAGGAGCACGTGGATCAGACAGAGACTTCTCTTAGAGGAGCGTCTATTGATAGATATTATCTAGGTTTTAGTCAGGAGGAAAGGATGGAAGAGGATAACCTAAGGGCCAGATCAGATGAGAAACATTCACATAAAAAAGAATCGGACGCATCAGAAAAGGGCAGACAAATAAACAGAGACAATTTTTTTAAGTGCTTGTATATAAATGCTAGAAGTCTAAATAATAAGATGGGTGAACTAGAGTGCCTCGTGATAAAGGAGGATATCGATATGATAGCCATCACAGAAACCTGGTGGACTGAGGACAATCAATGGGACACAATCATTCTGGGGTACAAAATATATCGGAAGGACAGAACAGGTCGTGCCGGGGTCAGGGGGCAATATATGTGAAAGAAAATGTAGAATCAAATGAAGTAAAAATCTTAAGTGAATCCACAGGTTTCATAGAATCTCTATGGATTGTAATTTCATGGTCTAATAAGAATATAACAGTAGGGATCTATTATCGACCACCTGACCAGGACAGTGATAGTGATGATAAAATGCTAAGGGAGATTAGATAGACTATCAAAATTAAGAACTCAATAATAGTGGGGGATTTCAATTATCCCCATATTGACTGGGAACATGATGAAATGCAGAGACAAAATTTCCTGATATTTTAAATGACTGCTTCTTGGAACAGTTGGTACAGGAACCCACAAGGGGAGAGGCAATTCTCGATTTAGTCCTGAGTGGAGCGCAGGAGCTGGTCCAAGAGGTAACTATAACAGGCCCGCTTGGAAATAGTGACCATAATATAACAACATTTAGCATCCTTGTGGTGGGAAGAACACCTCAACAGCCCAACACTGTGGCATTTAATTTCAAAAAGGGGAACTATGCAAAAATGAGGGGGTTAGTTAAACAGAAGTTAAAAGGTACAGTGACTAAAGTGAAATCCCTGCAAGCTGCATGGGCGCTTTTCAAAGACATGATAATAGAGGCCCACCTTAAATGTATACCCCAAATTTAAAAAAACAGTAAAAGAACTAAAAAAAGAGCCACCGTGGCGTAACAACCATGTAAAAGAAGCAGTGAGAGATAAAAAGGCATCTTTTAAAAAGTGGAAAACAAATCTTACTGATGTAAACAGAAAGGAACATAAACACTGCCTAATTAAGTGTAAAAGCGTAATAAGAAAAGCCAAAGAGGAGTTTGAAGAACGGCTAGCCAAAATCTCAAAAGGTAATAACATGTTTTTTAAGTACATCAGAAGCAGGAAGCCTGCTAAACAACCAGTGGGGCCCCTGAACGATCGAGATACAAAAGGAGCGCTTAAAGAAGATAAAGTCATTGCGGAGAAACTAAATGGGATCTTTGCTTCAGTGTTCACAGCTGAGGATGTTAGGGAGATTCCCAAACCTGAGCTGACTTTTGTAGGTGACAAATGGAATGAATTGTCACAGACTGCGGTGTCACTAGAGGAGATTTTGGAAATAGATAAACTTAACAGTAACAAGTCACCGGGACCAGATGGCATTCACCCAAGAGTTCTGAAAGAACTCAAATGTGAAGTTGCGGAACTATTAACTATGGTTTGTAACCTGTCCTTTAAATCAGCTTCTGTACCCAATGACTGCAAGATAGCTAATGTAATGCCAATATTTTAAAAAGTCTCTAGAGGTGATCCCAGCAATTACAGACCGGTAAGTCTAACGTCAGTACCGGGCAAATTAGCTGAAACAACAGTAAAGAATAAAATTGTCAGACACATAGAAAAACATAAATTGTTGGGCAAAAGTCAACATGGTCTCTGTAAAGGGAAATCATGTCTTACTAATCTATTAGAGTTCTTTGAAGGGGTCAGCAAATATGTGGACAAGGGGGATCCAGTGGACATAGTGTACTTAGATTTCCAGAAAGCCTTTGACGAGGTCCCTCGCCAAAGGCTCTTACGTAAATTAAGTTGTCATGGGATAAGAGGGAAGGTCCTTTCATGGATTGAGAACTGGTTAAAAGACAGGGAACAAAAGGTAGGAATAAATGGTAAATTCTCAGAATGGAGAGGGGTAACAAGTGGTGTCCCCCAAGGGTCAGTCCTAGGACCAATCCTATTCAACTTATTCATAAATGATCTGGAGAAAGGGGTAAAAAGTGAGGTGGCAAAGTTTGCAGATGACACTAAACTGCTCAAGATAGTTAAGACCAAAGCAGACTGTGAAGAACTTCAAAAAGATCTCACAAAACTAAGTGATTGGGCAACAAAATGGCAAATGAAATTTAATGTGGATAAATGTAAAGTAATGCACATTGGAAGAAATAACCCCAACTATACATACAATATAATGGGGGCTAATTTAGCTACAACGAATCAGGAAAAGATCTTGGAGTCATTGTGGATAGTTCTCTGAAGACGTCCACGCAGTGTGCAGCGGCGGTCAAAAAAGCAAACAGAATGTTAGGAATCATTAAAAAGGGGATAGAAAATAAGAAGAAAAGTATCTTATTCCCCTTGTATAAATCCATGATACACTCACATCTTGAATACTGCGTACAGATGTGGTCTCATCTCAAAAAAGATATACTGGCATTAGAAAAGGTTCAGAGAAGGGCAACTAAATTATTAGGGGTTTGGAACAGGTCCCATATGAGGAGAGATTAACGAGGTTAGGACTTTTCAGCTGGGAAAAGAGGAGACTAAGGGGGGATATGATAGTGGTATATAAAATCATGAGTGATGTAGAGAAAATAAATAAGGAAAAGTTATTTACTTGTTCCCATAATACAATAACTAGGGGTCATCAAATGAAATTAATGGGCAGCAGGTTTAAAACAAATAAAAGGAAGTTCTTCTTCACGCAGTGCACAGTCAACTTGTGGAACTCCTTGCCTGAGGAGGTTGTGAAGGCTAGGACTATAACAGCATTTAAAAGAGAACTGGATAAATTCATAGAGGTTAAGTCCGTTAATGAATATTAGCCAGGATGGGTAAGGAATGGTGTCCCTAGCCTCTGTTTGTCAGAGGGTGGAGATGGATGGCAGGAGAGAGACCATTTGATCATTGCCTGTTGGGTTCACTCCCTCTGGGGAACCTGGCATTGGCCACTATCGGTAGACAGGATACTGGGCTAGATGAACCTTTGGTCTGACCCAGTACGGCCATTTTTATGTTCTTATGTTCCCCCTGGGCAATTTATTCCAGTGCTTAAGCACCCTGACAGGAAGTTTTTCCTAATGTCCAACGTAAACCACCCTTGCTGCAATTTAAGCCCATTGCGTCTTGTTCTATCCTCAGAGGTTAACAAGAACCTTTCTGCAGTACTCCTTCCTAGGCAGTGATTTCCCATTTTGTGTGTGCGCAATTGACTGTTCTTCCTTCCTAAGTGGAGTACTTTGCATTTGTCCTCATGGAATTTCATCCTATTTTCTTCAGACCATTTCTCCAGTTTGTCCAGATCATTTTGAATTTTAATCCTATCCTCCCTCTCAAATTGGTATTATCTGCAAACTTTACAAGTGTACTCTCTATGCCATTATCTGCCATAAATCACTGATGAAGATATTGAGCAGAAATGGACCCAGAACTGATCCCTGCAGGACCCCACTTGGTATGCCCTTCCAGCTTGACTGTAAACCACTGATAACTAAGGCTGCGTGTCTCTCACGGAGGTCATAGATTCCATGACTTTCCATGACCCCTGTGACTTTTGCAGCAGCCGGTGTGCCTGGCTGAGGGGCTGCCCAAACACTTAGGCAGCAGCAGGGCCAGCAGCAGTTTGGGTGTGGGAGGGAGATCAGGCCTGAGGCAGGGGGTTGGAGTGTGGGGTGGCGCTCACCTGGTGAGGAGGCTCCCCGGAAGTGCCCAGCATGACCCTGCAACTCCTGACCTATGCGGAGGGGCCAGGGGGCCATGTGCGCTGTCTCTGCTTGCAGGCACCGCCCCCTCAGCTCCCAATGGCTACAGTTCCTGGCCAATTGGAGCTGTGGAATCGGAGCTCAGCGGGGGCAGAGTGTGGAGCCCCCCTGGCCTTCCCTCCCTCTAGGAGCTGCAGGGACATGCAGAGCCGGGTAAGGAGCCTACTAACCCCGTCAACCCCTATTTCCACCCGGGCCCCCGTCTCAGCACCAACCAGTATCCTAGGCCCTGTGCCACCACCCAATCCCCCAGCGCCAGCAGGGATCCCAGGCAGCACACAACCGGCCGCTTCTCCCCTCCAAGCGCCAGCAGGGATTCCAGGCCACCCACCCCCAGCACCCGCAGTGCCCCCAGACTGTCCCCCCTCCCCCGGAGCACCTAGGAGACCCAGCCCAAGTTTTAGTTATGGGTAAATAGTACAAGTCATGGACAGGTCATGGGCAGTGAATTTTTATTTATGGCCCATGACCTGTCCATTACTTTTACTAAAAAGACCCGTGACTAAAATGTAGCCTTACTGATAACTACTCTCTGGGAACAGTTATGCATACTCTTTTCCAGGGTCGCCCAGAGGATTCCGGGGGCCCGGGGTCTTCGGCGGCGGGGGGCCCTTCCGTTCCGGGACCCGCCGCCGAAGTGCCCCGAAGACCAGCGGCGGGAGTCCCCCGCCGCTGAATTACCGCCGAAGCGGGACCCGCCGCCGAAGTGCAGCCCGGTCTTCGGCGGTAATTCGGCGGCGGCGGGGGGGGGGGTCCCTGCCGCGGGTCTTCAGGGCACTTCAGCGGCGGGTCCCAGAACGGAAGGGCCCCCCACCGCCGAATTACCGCCGAAGACCGGGCAGCACGTCGGCGGCGGGTCCCGCTTCGGCGGTAATTCGCCACTGGGGGGTTCTTCCGCTCCCGCCGGCAAAGACCAGGAGCGAAGAAGCTCCTGCACCCTCTTGCCCCGCCCCCTCTGGGCGGCCCTGACCCTATCCACCCCCCCCAGAACACCCACAATCCAAACCCCCCATTCCCTGCCCCCTGACCGCTTCCCCAACCTCTGCCCCCTCCCTGTGCCCTGACTGTCCCGAGGACTCCCTGCCCCTTAGCCAACCCCCCCGGCCCCGGCCCCAGCCTCTTACCCCCGGCTCCCTCCTCACCCGGAGTCTCAGCGCCTCGCCCGACAGCCGCAGAGGGGGCGGGGCTGGGAGCTCCAGCAGGGCCTGAGCTCCGTCCCGCTCAGAGCCGCGTGGTGAGGGGGCGGGGCTGCAAGCTCCACGCCGAGCGGAGGGAGCTGAGCTCAGCCCGGAGCTCCCAGCCCCGCCCCCTCACCACGCGGCTCTGAGCGGGGCGGGGCTCAGGGGCCCCGGCGGAGACACGCTGCGGCGCTGTCTGAGGACAGCGCTTGATGCGCTAGGGCTCCAGGAGAGGAGCGGAGGCGGGAGCCTCAGCTGTTCTCTTGGGGGCCCCTGCGGAGCCCGGGGCCCGGGGCAAATTGCCCCCTTTGCCCCCCCCTCTGGGCGGCCCTGCTCTTTTTCAACCAGTTATGTATCCACCTTATAGTAGCTCCATCTTAGGTTGTATTTTTCTAGTTTGTTTATGAGAAGGTCATGCGAGACGGTATCAAAAGCCTTACTAAAGTGAAGATATATCACATCTACCACTTCCCCTCATCCACAAGGCTTGTTCCTGTCTCAAAGAAAACTATTAGGTTGGCTTGACACGATTTGTTCTTGACAAATCCATGCTGATTGTTATTTATCACCTTATCTTCTAGGTGTTTGCAAATTGATTGCTTAATTATTTGCTCCATTATCTCTCCAGGCACTGAAGATGGGCTCCATTCTCAGACACATTCAGCTTACCGAAAAGTAATCGTGGGATTGAGGAGAGCAAGAGAGAACTGGATAGCAGTGAAATAATGCCCACATACCTACCAAACTACAGTCAACTCAGCTGATAGCTAAAAAAACATCCCAAAACCTAGAAAAACCACTGAGCACAAAACCCCTATGAAATCCCAGCAATATCATATACAGGAATTAAACTCCAAAAAGTATACAAAGCAAACCTACAGATCCCCACTACAGCAAACTTAATAAAACACACTAAATTATAATTAACAGCATGAGTGCTGCCAGTCACCTACATGGAGCTAACAATAGAGAAGTAAACCAATGTAGCCACACAACCAGAAAAAGTACACACCATAGAGAGAGAAAAAGGGGAGAAGAGAGCAACAGAAAAAGTTATAAGTATAATATTTTGATATATTTCAAAATATTATTGAAAGGGTTAAGAAAACTGTCTTAAAAACCACAGAGACCCCTGAACAGCAACCTACACAATTCTGAAGGAACAACAAACATTTTTATGTGGAAGGGTTGTCAAAATTTGATGAGGCAATAGACAGAAACCCTCCTGGACTATCTGAATGAAATATACTTATCACCTATTTTTTATTATTAGTGTCATTATTTATTCTCCAATAAATGCCCATAATGTGCTAGCTGCTATCCAAGCATACAGGACATCATTCTTATAAATCTGCACTGAAGAGTTCACAATCTAAATTCTTCAATTTCTGGGGTATTAATCAGTGGGAGTGGTGCCTATAAATGTCCATGTTTAACCTTCCCCCTAGTAGCTTCCTCTCAGGTATTCATTTCAACAGCATCAGTTTTTTTCATATCTGCACCTTAAGAACATACCTTTTTCATATCTGCATCCCACAAAACAAGGTAGTAGCAATGAGGGTATTAAGATGTTCACAGATTATACTCTCATTTGGAATGCCCCAGAACAAGAACTCATGTCAGGCTTGTACAAGTTCTGCAGATTGCTAGAGACAATGGACTGAAATTGAATAAAGCAAAACGCCAATTACAGAAAAAAGAATTGTTGAATTTGGAGGAATTTCTCTCAGAAAATTAGGTTGCCAGATCCTGCAAAAATATAAGTTATCCAGAGGAAGCTCAACTACAGAAGACCACATCAGAGCAGACAATCTTAAAACATACAGCTATTTTTGTCATATCAGGTATCCCTAAAATAGAGAGGGCGGACAATGGCCTCAGTTTGTTAGTAAAGATTTTAAGACCTTCACACCAGATTATGGAATTGAACATTTTACCTCCAGTCCTAAATATCCACCGAGTAATGGACTGGCAGAATGTGGAGTTAAAATTGTTAAGTTGCTAAAAAAGGCTAGAAATACAACGGACCCGCTTATTGCCTTTTTTAACTACATGGCAACACTGTATGCTCCACTGCTGGCTCAATTTCCCCTTCCTTGTTACCCACACCACTCTACAGCTCCCACAGCCCTAGCTACTCCTTTCCCCATCTCCACCCCAACCTCCTCTCCACTATCCAACACCACCGTCTACGCACACTCACAGTCCTCTTTGCCCTGCTGCACCCAATCCTTAAGATAGGTCCGGTCCTAGCCTCCATAATGACAGATTTTGTGGAAGTCCCCCTCAAACTCTTCAGCATTCGTGAGCAGGCTGCAGAGGCTTTCAAGCAAACATCAGGGCTGCCAGCACAACAGATAGTGGGGCTCTTATTTTCCCTATTCCTCTTTCCCTCTACGTTGCTTCCTACTTCCCTTTCCTTCTTGGTGATTTTGTTTTCATTTCTTCCCCCTTTATCCTTTTTCTGCCATGTTTGCCCTTCTCTATCCTACCTTTTTGCCTCTCTCTTTTGTAAACATGTAAAAAGGCTGCAGAAGGAAATTAGCTGTCAGTTATAGTTATGCTCCTCACTCCTGACCCACAACACCCCTTTCTCTTCCACTCCTGGTCTTTCCACATCTCAGCCAATGTCTTTCACTCCTGATCCCTACCTCCCTGTTTCAATGCTCATGGACATACTTTTGCTTTACCTTTGCTTGTAGCTTCTGCACAAGCACTGCCTGCCTATGCTGTGCCTCTTGGGAGCTCTGCAGCTTGCGTTGATAGGATGCCTGGCTTTCCACCATCTGTTGACGAAGTGTCACTATCTGCTCCTCGGGCAGTAACGACAATGTCTGCAGTTTCATGCTGCTCACCTCCTGGTCTCCTGCCTCCATCTGAGGATCAAAGAATGGTATAATGGTAATACAGGAAGAGGATAATGTGTGCAGTAAGTCAGAAGCCTAGGCTGTTGTCAGAAGCAGGGAAGAGGATGAAGACGACTCAAACTAATTAGATCTGCCTGCCCATTGGGTATGGCTGTGACTCTAGGGGCTAGTCTACACTTACTGATCTAGACGCGATAGTTCGAACTCCGGAAGCGCCGCGGTCGACTCCGGTACTCCACCACTGCAAAAGGCGGTGGCGGAGTCGACCTTGGAGCCGCGGACTTCGATCCCGCGGCGTCTGGACGGGTAAGTAGTTCGAACTAGGGTACTTCGAGTTCAGCTACGCTATTCACGTAGCTGAACTTGCGTACCCTAGTTCGACCCCCGCCCTTAGTGTAGACCTGCCCTAGCAAGACATCCATAGTATCCAATCAGGAGGCTCCTGCACTGGAATAAGCTGAATGGAGCAAGCTAGTGTCTGGTCCAGTCGATGTGAAGAAGAAGCATGCCCCGGAATAGCCTGGCACCTGATCTGGACCAGAGGTTCACCAGTATTTAGCAGCAAGATTACTCTAGGAGTAGGAGGCAGACCTATGGGCGGCATGCAAGGTGAAGCCTTCTCAGCCACTGCCAAATGTCCTGCAGAAAACTTCAGTCCTGAGAGCAGCTCACAGACATACCACCAGCTCCTTACTAGGTCCATGCAAGTGAGGCAGTGAAAGAGCCAGATAGAGGCGGGCGTGGGCAGCCCTGGACAGCACATCTCCGGCCTCTGACACCCACCTGGCCCCTTGGTGCGTCTTCTGCCTCTGTTGACCCCGGCGTGTCTCCTGCCACCGTCACCCCCACCACGTCTCCCGCCTCTGTCCCCCGCCACTGTCACCCTCCCGACCCACCGTTGCAGCCCCACCCCACCACTGTCACACACATACACCCAGCATGTCTCCAGGTACTGTCAACCCCCGCTGCACGTCTCCTGCCTCTGTCACCCACCTGGCCCCATGGTGCATCTCCTGCCTCTGTCGACCCCCCGGCGTGTCTCCTGCCACTGTCACCCTCGCCCCCGGCACATCTCCCGCCTCTGTCCCACCCCCCTGATGGATCTCCCACCACTGTCACCCTCCCGACCCACCACGCCACTGACACACACACACACCCAGCACATCTCCAGGCACTGTCAACCCACCCGCACGTCTCTGGCCACTATCAACCCCCCGCCCCCGCTACCCCCAAGGCATCTCCGGCCAGTGTCCCCGTTCCCCCTTCCCCCGGCGCATCTCCGGCCAGTGTCACCCACCCCCTCAGCGTGTCTCTCTGGCCACTGTCAGCGCCCCCAGCTCCCGCAGCGCCTCTGGCCACTGTCACACACCCCCAGCCCAGCCCGCCGGCGCGTCTCCAGGGACTGACACCCCACCCCCACCGCCTCTGGCCACTGTCAGCCCCCCCAGCGCCTCTGGCCACTGTCACACACCCCCAGCCCAGCCCGCCGGCGCGTCTCCGGCCACTGTCACTCACCTCGCGCCACGGCGCGTCTCCCGCCTCTTTCACCCAGCCGGCCCCACAGCGCCGCTCCCAAGTCCCGCTACTGGCCGCTCTGCGCCCCGGGATCGGCTCGGGGAGGCCTCAGGAGCGTCGGGCCGCGCGCTCAGGGCCGCCCCCTCCCGCTCCGCCTCAAGGGGGCTCGGCCAGGAGCTCCGCGCTCCCTCCCGGCCGCCACCTCGGCCTCCCCCTCGCTGCCGGCCGGACCCACCCTTCGGCCCGAGCCGCCCCGGCCGCGGCGTGCAGGCGATGCGCGCTCCAGCGGCGCGAGCCCGCGCGGCGCGGCTGGCAGGGGCCTGCGCGCGGCCGCGGCCTGGGAGCGCGTGTCCGGCTTCCCCAGAGGGGGCTGGCTGGGCCCGTCCCGGAACTCCGCGGGGTGCCCAGGCCGGGCACGTTGCTGGGCACCTGGCGCTGCCGCTCAGTTCCCGCAGGCTGGCCCTGGCTGTGCTGTGGCCACGGTGCAGCTGCGCCAGTCGTGCCCACACGGCTGTGTCTACACTGCAGTCAGACACCTGCAGCTGGGCTGGGCCCTCAGGCCTGGCCTCCCTCAGCACAGTATAGCTAAGTCTCCCCTGCATCCAGGTGGGCTCTGCCTGCTCTCTCTGTCCAGTCCAGAGACCCCGTGCTTTCCAGCTGGGCATCCAATATCACCTGCCCCAAAGCCGCACCTCTGGCCTTTGTCTTCTGTCCAGGTAAACAGGGTTGCCTGGGCCTCCTCTCCTCTCAGCTGTCTTTTGTTCACCATTGGATGGAAAGGTCACCAGGGTCCTCTCTCTGCAGCCCATTGTCATCCCACTGGCCAGAACTGGCTGTGGCATCCGAGCTGGGCCTCCTGGTCACCAGTCCCTGGAGTATCCATTTTCCAGGCCATTGTACAGGATCTCAAGTTCCATTGCTAGTCCTCTATAAACAAACTCCCTCTCCCATCACCTCGTTAAACCAGTAACACCCAGGGAAACTGAGTCCCATCCCTTCTGCATGCAAACCATTGGGGAAAAAAACAAGAAAGTTCCCCACTTTATAACACCCTCTCACACCCATGAAGCTACTACGTGTAAGAAAATTTGTCCCACAAGCTTGAATTCTGGAAGAAGGAAATAAAGATAGCTGACACGAAAATTTTTCATCTTTGCTGTTTGAACTCTCACAGGGCTGGAGCTATAAAACAAAAACAGAGATCCCCAAGGTCAATCTGGGTTAGCCATAGAAGACATTCAGTGCTGGCAGATTACTACAACTCTGCCACCTTTTGGAACCATATGTAGTAGTAGGATTTTATGTTAGTATTCTATATAATTTACAATGAAGGATAAAGAATAATAATGTAGCATGTATTAAATGTATTGGTGTATGATATGATCATATCCTGCCAGACACCCTTTTTGAATAGCAGAAAGGAACAGCCTAACGGGCCATTGATAGAGATGCCTCAGCCAGAATTTGTGTCTGGACTGATTTCAAGGCAGTAACAGACCTTTGAGGATCACCAATTTGTTGTAGGTTTAGCATTTTTAAAAAAGTAAAAGAATGCCATGATTGTTTTCTTTTGCATTGCAACTTGATGTTCCTGTTCAAAATGTTCTGTGTAAATTAATTCTGTTTTGTGTGTGAATGAGGAATGTATGTGTTAAGAGATAAGTGTGAAGGCCATCGCTGAACCAGATGGTCTAGGGAGGAACCGGAGACAGACGGAAGGGCTCCAGGAGGCTGCAGTGTAACATGCCCCTATTGAAATGTCAGAGGAGGGCAGATTGACGACTCTAAATATGAGACAGGCACCTATCAATGGGGACAAGATAGTGGTGATCAAAACCAGCATGGGATAACTATCTGAGGAACTTGATGAAAGAACAAGATAAAGGATGAGAAGGACAATTTAAGAAAACAAACACTCAAACAACAATTGATTATAGTATGACAGTACAGAACTCATTGGTCCCAACGAAGGAAAATCACTGTATAAACAGGGTGCCTTGCCATGAAACTTTGGGTTCGTCCTGCCAAGACTTCCCCGGAGCATCGTGTCACGACCAACAGAACCTGGCTTCTCCCTACCCATGATCAACCGAGCTGGCCACTAGATTGACCCAGACTCTGCACTGGTAATGATAACATCGACTGGCAGGAGGGAGAGAGAGAGAGAGTGTGTGAGTGTGTGTGTGTGTGTGTGTGTGTGTGTGTTGTCATTGAATGCATATGCTAATTGTTGTATGTTCAATAAACACAGAGTATTGCCTTTTCCCATGAAAAAGATCCCATGTGCTTTTGGTGGAGAATTGCGAAAGGGGGAAGACATGCACTGGGATTGTTGAAAATACTGCTAAATATTGCTAAAAGGTATTCCATACATATAAAGTGATCGATCAATCAGGTGTGCACACCCTGGTCGTAGAAGTGCCAGGCAATATGAGGAGGATTAGAGTCCTTGCCCCGACCCGTCTGTCAGGGAAAACTATACAGATAAGGTATATACAAACTGTCTAGGTATATACACCCCCAGTCATAGAGGTGCCGGGCCATAAGGGGGAGGATTAGAGTCCTTGCTCCTACCCATCTGTTGGGGAAATATTGCATTGGTGGGTGAATATACCCTCGGTCATAGCAGGATCAAGCCCAAAAGGTAGGGGGCTTAGCATTTCCCCCTCCTGCTCTGTCAGGCAGAGTTTTTAGTGAGTATAGACTTCTGTGTTGTGTTTGTCCCAGCACAAGCATGGGCACAGAAGAGTTATAAAGGTAAAAGATTTATAAAAAAAATATGTTTAGGCAAAAGGAGTCCCCTAAGGACAAAGCTCAAGAAGAGCAGAAAAAATTGCCATTCATAGAGGAAATAACTCCTTTTAAGACAAGTTTGCAAAAGTTTGGGCACAGCCCATGGACTAAACAAGCATTAGCCGATGTCCATACAATGGCTGATTTGGAAGACAGATTGGCAAAATATCTGTTGGTCTACACGCCATTGACCCCGATAAAAAGAGACTCGGCTGCAGTCTGGCTATTGTGGGAAGCATGCAATGAGGCATAGAATCATAGAATCTCAGGGTTGGAAGGGACCTCAGGAGGTCATCTAGTCCAACCCCCTGCTCAAAGCAGGACCAAATCCAACTAAATCATCCCATCCAGGGCTTTGTCAAGCCTGACCTTAAAAACCTCTAAGGAAGGCGATTCCACCACCTCCCTAGGTAACCCATTCCAGTTCTTCACCACCCTACTAGTGAAAAAGTTTTTCCTAATGTCCAACCTAAACCTCCCCCTCTGCAACTTGAGACCATTACTCCCTTGTTCGGTCATCTTCTACCACTGAGAACAGTCTAGATCCATCCTCTTTGGAACCCCCTTTCAGGTAGTTGAAAGCAGCTATCAAATCCCCCCTCATTCTTCTCTTCTGCAGGCTAAACAATCCCAGTTCCCTCAGCCTCTCATAAGTCATGTGCTCCAGCCCCCTAATCATTTTTGTTGCCCTCCGCTGGACTCTCTCCAATTTATCCACATCCTTCTTGTAGTGTGGGGCCCAAAACTGGACACAGTACTCCAAATGAGGCCTCACCAGTGCTGAATAGAGGGGAATGATCACATCCCTCGATCTGCTGGAAATGCCCCTACTTATACAACCCAAAATGCCATTAGCCTTCTTGGCAACAAGGGCACACTGTTGACTCATATTCAGCTTTTCGTCCACCGTAACCCCTAGGTCCTTTTCTGCAGAACTGCTGCCCAGCCATTCGGTCCCTAGTCTGTAGCAGTGCATGGGATTCTTCCGTCCTAAGTGCAGGACTCTGCACTTGTCCTTGTTGAACCTCATCATATTTCTTTTGGCCCAATCCTCTAATTTGTCTAGGTCCCTCTGTATCCTATCCCTACTCTCCAGCATATCAACCACTCCTCCCAGTTTAGTGTCATCTGCAAACTTGCTAAGGGTGCAGTCCACACTATCCTCCAGATCATTAATGAAGATATTGAACAAAACCGGCCCCAGCACCAACCCTTGGGGCACTCCACTTGATACCGGCTGCCAACTAGACATGGAACCATTGATCACTACCCGTTGAGCCCGACCATCTAGCCAGTTTTCTATCCACCTTACCGTCCATTCATCCAGCCCATACTTCTTTAACTTGCTGGCAAGAATACTGTCGGAGACTGTATCAAAAGCTTTGCTAAAGTCCAGAAATAGCACATCCACTGCTTTCCCCTCATCCACAGAGCCGGTTATCTCATCATAGAAGGCAATTAGGTTAGTCAGGCATGACTTGCCCCTGGTGAATCCATGCTGACTATTCCTGATCACTTTCCCCTCCTTTAAGTGATTCAGAATTGATTCCTTGAGGGCCTGTTCCATGATTTTTCCAGGGACTGAGGTGAGACTGACTGGCCTGTAGTTCCCTGGATCTTCTTTCTTCCCTTTTTTAAAGATGGGCACTACATTAGCTTTTTTCCAGTCATCCGGGACCTCCCCCGATCGCCATGATTTTTTAAAGATAATGGCCAATGGCTCTGCAATCTCATCGGCCCCCCAACTCCTTTAGCACCCTCGGATGCAGCGCATCCGGCCCCATGGACTTGTGCTCGTCCAGCTTTTCTAAATAGTCCCGAACTACTTCTTTCTCCACAGAGAGCTGGTCACCTCCTCCCCATACTGTGCTGCAGAGTGCAGCTGTCTGGGAGCTGACCTTGTCTGTGAAGACAGAGGCAAAAAAAGCATTGAGTACACTAGCTTTCTCCACATCCTCTGTCACTAGGTTCCCTCCCTCATTCAGCAAGGGGCCCACACTTTCCTTGACTTTCTTCTTGTTGCTAACATACCTGAAAAAACCCTTCTTGTTACTCCTAACATCTCCGGCTAGCTGCAACTCCAAGTGTGATTTGGCCTTCCTAATTTCACTCCTGCATGCCTGAACAATACTTTTATACTCCTCCCTGGTTATTTGTCCAATCTTCCACTTCTTGTAAGCTGTTTTTTTGTGTTTAAGACGAGCAAGGATTTCACTGTTAAGCCAAGCTGGTCGCCTGCCATATTTACTTTTCTTCCTACACATCAGGATGGTTTGTTCCTGCAACCTCAATAAGGATTCTTTAAAATACAGCCAGCTTTCCTCGACTCCTTTCCCCGTCATGTTATTCTCCCAGGGGACCTTGCCCATCAGTTCCCTGAGGGAGTCGAAGTCTGCTTTTCTGAAGTCCAGGGTCTCTGTTCTACTGCTCTCCTTTCTTCCTTGTGTCAGGATCCTGAACTTGACCATCTCATGGTCACTGCCTCCCAGGTTCTCATCCACTATTGCTTCCTCTACTATTTCTTCTCTGTTTGTGAGCAGCAGGTCAAGAAGAGCTTTTCCCCTAGTTGGTTCCTCCAGCACTTGCACCAGGAAATTGTCCCCTACACTTTCCAGAAACTTCCTAGATTGTCTGTGCACTGCTGTATTGCTCTCCCAGCAGATATCAGGGTGATTAAAGTCACCCATGAGAACCAAGACCTGTGATCCAGCAATTTCTTTTAGTTGCTGGAAGAAAGCCTCGTCCACCTCATCCCTCTGGTCTGGTGGTCTGTAGCAGACTCCCACCACAACATTACCCTTGTTGTTCATATTTCTAAATTTAATCCAGAGACTCTCAGGTTTTTCTGCAGTTTCATACTGGAGCTCTAAGCATACTGCTCTCTTACATACAACACAACTCCCCCACCTTTTCTGCCCTGCCTGTCCTTCCTGAACAGTTTATATCCATCCATGACAGTACTCCAATCATGTGAGTTATCCCACCAAGTCTCTGTTATTCCAATTACATCATAATTCCTTGACTGTGCCAGGACTTCTAGTTCTCCCTGATTGTTCCCCAGGCTTCTTGCATTTGTGTATAGGCATGTAAGATAACTCCCTGATTGTCCTGCTGTCCCAGTCTGAGGCAGGAGCCCTCCCCTCTTGCACTCACCTACTTGTGCTTTCTCCCGATATCCCACTTCCCCACTTACCTCGGGGCTTTGGTCTCCTTCCCCCAGTGAACCTAGTTTAAAGCCCTCCTCACTAGGTTAGCCAGCCTGCTTGCAAAGATGCTCTTCCCTCTCTTTGTGAGGTGGAGCCTGTCTCTGCCTAGCAATCCTTCTTCTTGGAAGACCATCCCATGGTCAAAGAATCCAAACCCTTCTCTCCGATACCATCTGTGTAGCCATTCGTTGATTTCCACGATTCGATGGGCTCTACCCTGGCCTTTTCCTGCCACAGGGAGGATAGACAAGAACACCACTTGCGCCTCAAACTCCTTTATCCTTCTTCCCAGAGCCACGTAGTCTGCAGTGATACGCTCAAGGTCATTCTTGGCAGTATCATTGGTGCCCACGTGGAGAAGCAGGAAGGGGCAGCGATCCAAGGGCTTGATGAGTCTCGGCAGTCTCTCCGTCACATCATGAATCCTAGCCCCTGGCAAGCAGCACACCTCTTGGTTTTCCCGTTCAGGGTGGCAGATAGATGACTCAGTCCCCCTGAGGAGAGAGTCCCCGACCACCACCACCCTCCTCCTCCTCTTGGGAGTGGTGGTCGTGGAACCCCCATCCCTAGGACGGTGCATCTCATGCCTTCCAATCAGTGGAGTCTCCTTCTGCTCTGTTCCCTCAGATGTATCATCCACTCCACCCTCTGCACTAGTACCTGCGGAGAGAACATGAAAACGGTTGCTCACCTGCATTCCTCCACTTGGCCAGCTGCCAGGAGGAGAACGCCGCACTGCATGAGAAACTGATAAATTGAAAATACTGGCCACTGGGGTCCAAAGCCAGTTAGACATTCTCAAAGATACCCTAAGAGAAGTTAAAATAAAAGAGAGGGGATTATCTGAACAAATAGAGAAAAAAGATAAAATACAAACATAAAATCATACTACTACACATAGGCTAACTCATTTGTGTATATGTGTTGCCTGCTTTAACCTGTAAATAATTCTCATTTCTTTTTCCTAGTTAATAAATCCTTAGTTAGTTTACTATAGGATTGGCTACAAGCACTGTATTTGGTATGAGATTGTAGGTACAAATTAACCTGGGGTAAGTGACAGATCTCTTGGGACTGGAAGCAACCTGAATGTTTTTGTCATTGTTGGTGCTTCAGTAGTTCACATTCATTACTGGGTTGGTGAAATCTAATTATATATAAGGCTAAGATTTTGTCATGGGTATTTTTAGTAAGAGTCATGGACAGGTCATGGGTAATAAAGAAAAATTCACGGAAGCCCATGACCTGTCATTGACTTTTACTAAAAATACCCATGACAAAATGGGGAGCTCAGCTCCACAGTCCTCCCTGGCAGCCGGAAGCTCCAGGGTCCCCCAGCTGCCAAGGGCTGAAGTCACAGAAGTTGCTGGAAAACACAGATTCCATGACCTCGGTGAAAAAATTGTAGCCTTAATTATAGAACATACAACCAAGTTTGGGGTTTATGCCCTCCTTTTTGACAGCATGCCCTGAGGTTGCCACTCACAGTTGTGAACCACTGCAGACAGTATGACACCTATGAAGTAGGGAGGTCCCAGAGCCTGGGCTTCAGCCTGAGCCCAAACATGCTGTGATGAGTTCAATCACAGAAACCCCCTTGGGACTGTTGCCTGATGTGCTGCGACTACCTCTGAGCCCGTTTTCTCTGCCAGTTTGGGCCTTCAGAACCCTGCTTTGTTGAGCCAGATAAGCTAATCTGCTGCAATACAGACCCAGGGTCTGACCCACGCTCCCAAAACTGCTGACTCAACTGAAAACAGCTTAGAATGTGCTTCTGTCTCTAGCACCCAGACACCCAGGTCCCAATGGGATCCAAACCCCAAATAAATCCATTTTACTCTGTATAAGCTTATAAAGGGTAAACTCATAAATTGTTCACCCTCTAAAACACTGATAGAGAGATGCACAGCTGTTTGCCCCTCCAGGTATTAATTACTTACTCTGGGTTAATTAATAAGTAAAAGTGATTTTATTAAGTATAAAAAAGTTGGATTTAAGTGGTTCCAAGTAATAACAGACAGAACAAAGTAAGTTACCAAGCAAAATAAAACAAAACATGCAAATCTAAGCCTAATACAGTAGGAAACTGAATACAGGTAAATCTCACCTGCAGAGATGGTCCAATAAGCTTCTTTCACAGACTAGACTCCTTCCTAGTCTAGGCCCAATCCTTTTCAGACCAACGTTGTAGTTTATGGCCTGGGTCCAGCAATCACTCCCACCCCCATAGTTACTGTCCTTTGTTCCAGTTTCTTTCAGGCATCTCTGTGGGGTGGAGAGGCCATCTCTTGAGCCAGCTGAAGACAAATGGAGAGGCTTCCAGGGCCTTTTATATACTCTCTCTTGTGGACAGAAACCCTTTTGTTTTTCTATGCAAAGTCACAGCAACAAGATGGAGTTTGTAGCCACCTGGGCAAATCACATGTCCATGAATGATTCCACTTTTTGCAAGCTGACGCCATTGTTTACATGTTAGTTTGAACATTCCCAGGAAAGCTCAGCTGTGGATTGACGTCTCCCAAAGTTCATTGTCAGTTTAGTGTTTCTTGATTGGGCACTTACTGAGAATAGTCCTTTCTCAAGAAGCTGCCCAAATGCTTCACTGAGGCTACTTAGAATCAAACACATTGAGATACAACTACATAGCCAACATTCATAACTTCAAATACAAAAATGATACACACAGACAGACAGCATAATCATAACCAGCAAATTACAATCTTTCTATAGACATCTTGGTTGACCTCCTTTGTACAAGATTTAGTGCATCTATAGGATCCTGGTTGCAACAATGATCTACATGGTCACAGTTCATGTCAGTAACGTCACACCCTCCGTCTGAACTTACTGCCAGAGACTTGGACACTGTCCATGGCGGAGGTAGTACATGTAAAATCCCTGTTTGTCTCTGGTCACACACCCTTCCGGTACCGTTAAACCCTATGATGTCATTCATAGGTGTCTTAGAAAAGTTCTGGGTTCCTGGTCTCTGAGTGCCTGAAAACATGTTGGGGTGCAGTATTGCTAACAGTATGCAGATAGCAATATCTGTTAAAGTGACGGTGTCTTGGTATTTAGCCACCAATGCCATGGGGGGCGGTGTCTCAGTTTCCCCTTCCACACAGCAGCGTAGGCCTGTTATGCTTTTGCTGCTGTGCCAAACTTCCAGCCTGTTTACAGGTATAAGCTGAAAAGCAACATGCTTGTGGGACTGTCTTGTTACCATCCCTAGCATGTAGAATTTTTTTTCCCACAAATCAGGTAAGTCACGTCTTTAAAGCGTTTACCATTAGTATTAACTTCTTTGTCTTGACCCATAGATGAAGTAGCAAAAGACACAAGATTAACAGCCAATTTATGACAAACAGACTTTGTTCACACAGTTTGGCTTGTTCAGTGTCTATTCCATTTTCCAATCCTTTTGTGTACCATGTTAGGTGCTTTGAAACAGATTTTTCTGCTCTTTGGAGAAAGCTTTCAATTCAGGCATGTGTTTGAGGCTTTGGCAAGGAAAGGATGCACTGCAGCCATGCCTGCCCTCGGCCCCTCCCTCTGGAATTTCTTTGGGTTGGATCCCACCCCCTTGTGAAGCTTCCCAAAGGCAAAGTTTTTCTTCCCCCAGCCTTGAAGAGACTGTTATCTTTTACAAGGGTAGCAGGAATAACATTCTTTAATGGAGTGGTTTGGATTGGTAAGATCCCCTCGGTCACCCCACTCTCTGTTCCCAACAGGTCAGCTGGGTAGACTCTCCCCTCCAGGAGATCTGACCCCCCATCTTCCCTTAAAACCTGCTCCTCAGGTGAGGGGTCTGGCATGTCAGATGCAGATGTTTTACCCACCTCCTGGGGAAAAGCCTCCCTACAAAAAGTGGGCAGACCCTCTTGTCCCCCTCACCTTCCATCAGGACTTCCCTCTCTGGGCTTCCCTCTGAGGCAGACACTCCTTTGTCCCCCAAAAGGTGACCCTGATCCAGCTATGGGCTCACAGCTACCAGCTATGACAGACCCTTCAATGTCCAGCAAACCCTCCCCCCTCCCATTGTCTCAGGTTGGGCTTGCTTCCAGCTATAGAATCCTTGGGATCTGTTCCCACTGCAGCAGTCACCAGGACCCCAACTTCCATCTCCAGGATATGTGTCTCTGTGCACCCCAGGGTAAGACCTGTCCCCTGCGGACCTGCAACTTCCTGTCAGTCAGCAGCTGGGAAGGCCTCCCTGTTACAAAGGTGGAACATTCCCCTCCCATAGGGAGATGATCAGGGGGACAGGAGCTGGCTCTATCCAGCCCCTCCGGCAGGAATTTGCTTTGAGCCCCGGGGCTACAGGAAGTGGTTATGACCATCCCTGCTGCTACCAAGGAATTAAAGAGATACTCTCCTATTTCTCCAGCAGCACTTGTGACTTTACCCTCCCCTCTGGGGCTTTCAGCACAAGATTCCTTCTTGCTGCTAACAAACCCTGGGACAGATTCTGCGACATCAAAAAAATCATTCCCCAGTATAAATGGTGCAAAATTGTGTGCCACTGCTGTAACAGTCAATTCAGTCTGCAAATCACCAGTTTCCATGTTTACCTTAGCTAAGGATGCAAGGACTTTGTAACCTCCCACCAATTCTAATTCTGCCCTTTTCCCAGGTAACAAATCTTTCTCATGGATCCACCCTCTCAAACCCCTTCTCCTGGTCGAGAGACAGGAGGGCGAATGACTGACCATCTCTGAACATCAGGTGGAGAAGGTCCCAGGCCAGATAGAGGTTATTGAACATGGTCTGGCCCAAAAAGAGTGTAGGTCTGGTCAGGGTGGATTGTGTCTGCCAGCCTGGACATCAACTGTTGCAAGACAGCCTTTGATACAATTTTATAGCCTGTGCTGAGCTGCAATACTGGGTGCCAGTTCTTCATGTTGGCCTGCCCGCACATTAGGAGGGAGCATCTTGCGCCCCAGGAACTCAGCCCAGATAATGACAAGGTCCGGGTTGAAGTCTTCCCAGAACGTTTGGTAGCAATCCACAGTCAGCCCATCAATGTCTGGGGATTTGTTGGTGGGCATTTGATGGAGGGCTTCCTGGAACTTGGCCAGAGTGAGAGGAAGCTCAAGCCAGTCCTGGTTGCCTGCTCTGACCATAGGGAGTTCAGCCCTCAGGAGCCCGAAAGCATTGGTGTTAAGTCCTTGGGGCAGCCAGTGTAGGAAACAATCACTTGAGGCCAGAGAGCAGACAGCTAACCAAAACCTCCATTTTATTTACAGAAACAGAGAGCTCACCCAGCCGGTTGAAACCGGCTGAGCTATCCCTTAATAGTCTAACTCAGTTGCCATAGTAACAAAACCCATGACAACCAAATACACAACAATTGGCACCAGGTGAGTCTAGGGAGAAAAGGTAGAAAGCCCTTGTTCTTTCCTGGATCTGTGAGAGGTGTCATCCTCTGCCAGGAGGCAGGTGATGTTTTTGACATCTCCTTCTCCAGGAAATAGATGAAGTGGGAACTGTGAGGTGTATCCAGAAAGAGTAAGATGAAGGGTCCCTGAGCCTTGCAGTCATCAAGGACCCAAAGCTTGTCCCACTTCTCCGGACACTCCAAGCAGAGGGAGAGATTCCCAGGCGAGCAGCCAGGCATCTCTCTTGCTCAAACCCATCTCACACTCCAACTTCTATCACTGCATCTCTCCACCAATTGGCCCCATGGGTGTAGTCATGGCAGAAGAGCCAAGCACTTACCCACCACCTCTGCACTAAGGGAAAGACGTGCCTTTGCCTGTGCCAACCTAACCAGAACTCCCCCAGAAGGACGCTATGAAGCCAACAACCAGCAGGCTGTTGTTGGAGGTGGGTTTGGTAGCGTTAGCAGCAGCGGAGTCCCCACCTCTGCCTGTTATCGGTGTTTAGGCAAAGGTGACAGTAGTGGTGGTGGCTGCTGCAGGAATGATGGCTGGGGGACAGAGCTGAGGGGATGCAGCAACAGTAACCAGGGGCACACCTCACTCCTTCGCTCCTCCCTATCCCCCATGGACGAAGCTGCTGGAACAGAAGCCTCCTCTGTGGTCGGGTCAGGGTCTGCCATTAGAGGGTAGGTAATGGGAACATCCCTCAAAAGGGGAAGAAAATGGAACGGGGAGTAAGAGGAAGAAAAAGTAGGTTAACCACTCCTCCCCACTAGACTGTAGGGTGGGAAGGTGGGAACAAACAGAAAATGATGTAATTGTATAATGAGAGAGAGAAATACCACATGTGGGGAGGGAGTACACATAGCTCCTAACTGCACTGGGTGAGTGAGGGGGTGTGGAGAACTTGGAAAACCTCTGATTTATTTTTATGAAAAAAACTATGTGACTCAGTTTCCCTCCCTCTCCCAAACTTGTATTGTTACCCACCAACAGTGAAGATGTTAATTTCTTTTTCTTTGGGTACGTCCAGACTACCCGCCGAATCGGTGGGTAGCGATCGATTTTGCAGGGATCGATATATCGCGTCTCATCTAGACGCGATATATTGATCCCCGAACGCGCTCCCCGTCGACTCTGAACTCCACCGGAGCGAGTGGCGGTAGCGGAGTCGACGGGGGAGCCGCGGACGTCGATCCCGAGCGGTGAGGACGGGAGGTAAGTCGGGATAAGATACTTCGACTTCAGCTACGGTATTCCCGTAGCTGAAGTTGCGTATCTTACCTCGACACTGCCCCCCAGTGTGGACCAGGCCTTTGAGTTGGGGAGATGTGATCAAATGCAATACCCTGGAAGTGGGGAAACTGCAAAGATATTATACAGAGATGTGACAGACACTATGAGCACATGAGAGCATCACAGACTATTATATCTATAATGTGATGGGTCTTTGTGAGTTAGGGACTGTTTTCTAGCTCAGAAGGGAGGGTGACTGAGCTTCCTGCAGAAACTAAAATCCCTGGAGAGACAAACAACTCTGGGGAAGTATCACCTGAGAGGCATTGCATATGCTGGTTCAGAACAGGCTGAAGAGGCCCCGCAGACAAAGAAAGAATAAATAGCTTGAACTGACTCAGAGATTACCCTCACGTGATCCATGAACTGGTCTGTGATTTTAACCACAATGGCAAAGCTTGCTGGGAGGGTGGGAAGGACTGGAATCTGCCCGGGTCTCCCTGTGGAAAATGGGTTACACTTGGTAAGCTAGTGTGTGGGGGCTGTTTGTTATTTTATGGTATGTTTTGTCTGTAAATGTTCTGTGCAAGCTGCCTTCATAACCCCTGGGAGAGAAAGAACTGCAGAATTTCACTCCATGCATCTGAAGAAGTGGGTTTTTTACCCACAAAAGCTTATGCCCAAATAAATTTGTTAGTCTTTAAGTGCCACTGGACTCCTTGTTGTTTTTGTGGATACAGACTAACACGGCTACCCCCTAATACTTGACACCTTTGGAAAGAGATGATCTGAGATTTCTGTGGGTATCAAGTGGTCAGGAGCAGATATCACAAGAGGATGTTTTGAAAGGACTCAGGGGCTGGGGTGTCTCTGTTGCCAGCCTGGGCAAATTCAGGGCTGGCATAGCTCAGAGGAGAGTGCTTGAGTGGCTGACAGGCTGTTGGTGTTAGGGAGCTGACACCTAGCTGGCACAGGTGAGACTTCCTCCCACTGAAAGCAGGTGGCAACAAGGTGACTCTCAGCCCTGGGTGCTCCAAGAAGAGTCACAGAGCCCCTTCACACTAATGCAAATGGGAAGGCAAGGGGGTATAGAGGAGTAATAGGGGGAAGCACACATACCCATGTACACTTATGAGTAAGAGGGTTGCACTGGCACAGTCCCAGAGGGGAGGCCTAACACCTACTGCAGGTGGAGCAGGGCAGGGCTGATGGAGCCCACAAACTCTCAGTAACCCTTTTTTCGCCAGGGTGGGGTTTGTACACCCCATCACCTTCCCCATTCACATAAGTGGAGCAAAACCTCAGGTTTCTGTTTGACATTGGAGAAGCTGCTGATCACTAGGAAACTTCATCCCTTGCTCTTGGGTGAGGACCTGGCCATAGCGATCCATACATTTGTCACCTGCAGGCTAGATCACTGTCGTTCACTGTATTGGAAGCCGACAATGAAGCACGGGGTAGAACGCAGCTGCTCACCTTCTGCATGAGCCAGGTCTGGAGCAGAGAGAGAGAGATTTGTGAGTGATCAGCATAGAGATGGTAGTTAAATTTGTATTTGCAGATGAGATTACCCAGGGATAAGATCTAGAGGAAGAAGAGAAGAGGACCAAGGACAGCGCTCTGTGGAACCTCCCCACCAGAAATTGGAGGGTTCTTCTCCGAAGACAGAATTATGAATTCCCTGTTGGGCTTTTCTAGGGTGCTCATCACTAACATCTCAGTGCTTCACAATTAATTTATCTTAATACCCCCTTAGCTCCCAGAGGTGTTATGATCTCCATTTTACAGATGGGGAGAAAAAAAAATCAGAGCAAGATTAAATTCAAGTTTCCACTGACCTTGACTGCATAATTCATGAAAAGAAGAAAGTGATTTTTTGGAGTATTTTATATCTGTCACACTGTGCTGTGAATGTATGACAATACCCTAATCAAACCTTACTGAATTAAGTTTAAGTATTTTAGGAGTTCATTGCATGCAAATGTTTATGTACTGTTGAGGGATTGCATATATTTCCACGAGGGACAGAGACCACAGTCCTCCAGGAACTAAGAATAGTAAGGCAGATTCACTCAGGTTGTAACACTTCCAACCAGTAAGCCTTACCCAGAAGGAGGCTCACAGACCATGGTTCAAACTGGATTCTCCAAGGACCATTTGACAGGATGTTCTACTTCACCACTAGAATGGTACCTCTTGGTTGTTCTGGGGAATAGCTCACAAGTCAACACTCCTTCCCATAGTTGTACACTGTCTCTCCACCTCTCTCTCTCTGGGTATGCAACACTTCTCTCACTCCATGAGCTGCTGCAGCCCCTTTGTGACCAAGGGCGGCTCTAGCAATTTTGCTGCCCCAAGCACGGCGGCACACCGCAGGGGGGCTCTGGCGGTCGCCGATCCCGCGGCTCCGGTGGACCTCCTGCAGACGTGCCTGCGGAGGGTCCGCTGGTCCTGCGGCTCCGGCAGAGCATCCACAGTCACGCCTGCGGGAGGTCCACCGGAGCCGCGGGACCAGCGGACCCTCCGCAGGCACACCTGCGGGAAGTCCACCGAAGCCGCCTGCCGCCCTCCCGGCGACCGGCAGAGCGCCCCCCGCGGCATGCCGCCCCAAGCATGCGCTTGGCATGCTGGGGCCGGCCCTGTTTGTGACTTACCCCTCCAGCCAGGTCGCTCTATGCCTTTTCCCATTCCAAGGTCCAAAGTCTTCCTGCAGCAGTCCTAGGCAGTCTTCCCAGTCACTGCCTTGTAGTGCGACTCCCTCAGTGGCTGGCAAGGGAACCTGGGCCCACCATCTACTCCAGGTTCCAGCTCAGAGACCCTCTAGCTAGAAGTCAAGGTCTGCTCCCTTCTAGACCTTACTGCCTCTTCCGGAGTCCTGGGTTTGCCAGCCCAAACACACCTCCCTTCTCCCAGGGAATGACTACAGACTTTCCCAGCAGCCCCCCTTCTGCTTCCAATTTCCTGTCTTTATAGTCCTAGCCCAGCTCATTCCCCCTCGGCTGAGCCCCCGCCCTCAGTCAGGGATTGTTTAGCCACCTAATTTTCCTGAGCTGCGGCCTGTTGGGTTAATTAGTCTTCCTTAACCCTTTCAGGGCAAGTATGGGGTAAACACCCCATCACAGACCAACAGACAAAGAAAGTATTTTTGGCAGCTATAAAAATAAATGAATAGTATGTAACCAATGGAAGAAAGAGGAAGTTGATACTAATGAATATAAACCAGAAGTTAGGAATTGTGGAAAATTGATAAGGGAAGCAAAGGGATATAATGACACCTTTGGTTTCAACCCAGACCAGTAAGGGTTTGAATCAGTGCTTACTCTGCAACTCTGGGTGCCTTAAATGCTATGCTGCTGTGTCTGTCAGCCCTGATGTCAACAGCAAGCCTACAAGCATTCAGATCACACCTCTACACTTTTTCAGACTGACTTTCCATCCTGAATTTCCCTAAAAAACCATCTGTGATGGGATCCCTGGGGTACAACTTGGAACTGTGGGATCACTGTGCCCCCATAACTCTCCAGCCTGGATTGTCTCTCAGAATGCTTTGCTACTGACAAGCAGCAAACTCCTACAGGCACTGTTATCACTCAGCCACCAGCATGCAGAGACACACCCAGCTAAGTTGCATAAATGCTCTCCAAGCCACTCATGAACTACGCAGAGGGAGACTTCAGCAAATCCCCTCCAGCTCCCAGCCTTGCACCCCAGAAATCTTACACTGTTCAAGACCTTCCCTTGAACAGTGCAAGTTCATTAGTTAGTTCACCACTTCATCACAGGATAGCGGATATGCTATCGAGCAGATTCCCCATGCACTTTAGACAAACTCACTGGTTTAAAATAAAACATTAGAATAAGTTTATTAACTATAGAAAGATAGATTTTAAGTGGTAAATATAAAAGGTCAGAGATATTTATTTAAGAAAAGTAAACATGGGTTCTAAATCCTAAATTTTCAGACTAAGCAAGATTTGAATCAAACAGCTTTTCTCACCCCACTGGATGTTGCAGGTAGGTTACAGTTCTTAATACTGTGACATGGGGCTTGGCTACACTTACAAGTTGCAGCGCTGGGAGTTACAGCGCTGGTCATGCAGCTGTGTAGGGCCAGCGCTGCAGTGTGGCCACACTGACAGCTACCAGCGCTGCAGTGTGGCCACACTTGCAGCACTTTCCAGCGCTGTATTGAGAGGTGCATTGTGGGCAGCTATCCCACAGAGCACCTCGTCCCGTTTTGGCGCCGTTTTGGCGCTGAGTATTGTGGGAAGGGGAAGGAAGTGTGTGGGTCATTCCGCTTCCTGTTCCAACGCCCCGTGGTGCATCGCTTCACATCCCAGCATTCTGTCTTTCTGGCAACGTTTGGCGCCATTGTGAGTGTCTGCTCTGTGTGTGAATCGCGATTTCTGTGGGAAATGGAGCCCGAGCTGCTGAGGACTGTGCTGATGAGTGTCGCCAGCACAACACGTTTGGCAGTCGAGCTATTCCTTCAGCTCCAAAGTGACAGCGAGGAGTCTGACGATGATATCGATATCGATTCTCCTGCCGCGTGTGACACTAAAGTGCTTGTGGCATTCACGGAAATGCTCAGCACCGTTGAACACCGCTTTTGGGCTCGGGAAACAAGCACTGAGTGGTGGGATCACATCGTCATGGAAGTCTGGGATGACGAGCAGTGGCTGCAGAACTTTCGTATGAGAAAAGCCACTTTCATGGGACTGTGTGCTGAGCTCGCCCCCACTCTGCGGCGCAAGGACACAAGATTGAGAGCTGCCCTAACGGTAGAAAAGCGGGTGGCTATTGCAATCTGGAAGCTGGCAAATCCAGACAGCTACCGGTCGGTCGGGAACCAGTTTGGAGTGGGAAAGTCGACCGTTGGAATCGTTTTGATGCAAGTTTGCAAGGCAATTAATCGCATCCTGCTAAGAAAGACCGTGACTCTGGGGAGCGTGCAGGACATTGTGGATGGCTTTGCACAAATGGGTTTCCCTAACTGTGGAGGGGCGATAGACGGGACGCATATTCCTATTCTGGCCCCCCCCCACCTGGCATCAGAGTACGTTAATCGTAAGGGGTATTTCTCTATGGTTCTCCAGGCGCTTGTGGATCACCGCGGGCGTTTCATTGACATTTACACAGGCTGGCCTGGAAAGGTGCATGATGCACGCATCTTTCGGAACAGTGGCCTGTTCAGGAAGATGCAGGCAGGGACTTTTTTCCCAGACAGGAAGATCACAGTAGGGGACGTCGAAATGCCCATTGTGATCCTTGGAGACCCCGCTTACCCGTTACTGCCTTGGCTCATGAAACCCTATACAGGGAAGCTTGACAGGAGCAAGGACCGGTTCAACTACAGGCTGAGCCGGTGCCGAATGACTGTGGAGTGTGCTTTTCGCCGTTTAAAGGCACGCTGGCGTTGCTTGTATGGGAAGCTAGACTTGGGGGAAAGCAGCATCCCCGCGTTTATATCCGCTTGCTGTACCCTCCATAATATTTGTGAAGGGAAGGGTGAAACATTCAGTGAGGCATGGACCACCGAGGTTCAAGTCCTGGAGGCTGAATATGCACAGCCAGAGAGCAGGGCTAATAGAGAGGCCCAGCACAGGGCTACAAGGATTAGGGATGCCTTGAGGGAAGAATTTGAGGCTGAAAGCCAACAGTAATGTTTGCTGCCTTGCATGGGAGTGAATTGCACTGTTTACACTGTTATTCTATTATCCCTAAAATGATTTGCAGTGCCTCTTTCTTTACTGGGCTAAGGTATCTTTCACTATCTGCTATAATAAAGACTGTTTTCAAAGCCAAGAATTGTTTTATTGTAAAGAAAAAAAATTCCTTGACAGACAGACAGACACAACATTTCATGAACACAAGAGGGAAGGGGTGTGGGTTGGTGAACTGTACAGTCACAAGTTTGCATATGTCCTGTCTGGAGTGCTGTTTAACGAATCCTGCACTTCAGGGTGCATATACTGCATGGTGATGGGGGTTGAGTGCAGAGGGTAAGGGTGGTAGGTATCAGGGCTGGTTGGTGAACGTACAGGTGTTGGAGGCAGCTGGTGGTGGTAAGAAACTGAATGCTGGGGAAAGGCGGTTTGAGCTGACATTGGGGCACAAGGAAAAAAGCTTTGGGACGGGGGGGGGGCTGTGGGGCAGCACAGGACTGCTCTGCCTGCATGGCTACGATAGCCTTGAGAGAGTCCGCTTGGCTCAACAGGATCTCTAGCAGCTGGTTTGTGCTTTTCCTCTTTGCCACAGCGTTTCTACGCCAATGTCTCTGGCGGATCATGCTTTCCTTCTCTCGCCACTCCTTCAGTTCCTTTCTCTCTGCAGCAGAGTGATGAAGAACAGTCTTCAGCATGTCCTCTTTGCTCTTTCGGGGATTTTTTCTCAAATTTTGTAGCCTCTGTGCTGTGGAACATCTGCCCACTCCAGGAGTCAAGGTCACTGTAGAAACCCAGAAATGAAACATTTAACAGGGGCAGCATTGTATCCACTATCTCCAGACATGAATTGTTACACTGAGGGAGTTCGCACTTTAACATTCTTTTCCCACACGCATAACACGACAGAAGCCACGAAATGGTGAGTGAGGGGTGCTTATACAGGGAGAAGTGGGGCTTGATTGATAGAGGGGAGCTGGTTGCTTCGGGTAATCTGGAGTGATAGAGGGGTTGAGTGAAGATGCAGCTGCAGGGGTGATCTTCACTATCTACCTATCTCTTCACTAAAAAGAGTCTCCCAACATTTTTCACAGGAGTTAATCCTGCAGGATATCTCCCTGCTGCGAGTCACTAGGGGACAGCGGGAGGCTCTTTTACAGCAATGTGGATTCCGCCCGGGACCCTACGCGGCTTGCCTGTGTTCAGAAATGACCCCCCCCCACTCGCGGAACAGTGGCGCGGACGCGTCAGCGTGACTGGGACAAGAAACACAGTGGCTCTCCCTATAAACCTGCGCAGGCATATTGCCCACGCTCTGGCTGAAACTTTTGCTGAGATAACTGAAGCAGATTACCGCGACGTGATAGACCACATCAACGGGCTATTCCACATCTAGAGGCTGGCATGCATGCAGCCATAACCCCCCTTCCTCTCCAGAAACATTTCCACCCAGAAAATAAAAGCCGCTTACCGTTAACCCGCTCCTCTGCTTGTCCTTCTGCAACTGCTGGCTGCTGCGATTGGGTACTTTCCTCCTGGCTTGAGAAGAGCTCCTGGCTGCATGCCCACTCTGGGGTGTCTTCCCCCATCCCAGTAGCTTCACTCGTGGTTTACTCACACACCCCCCCGCCGCCGCCTCCGCCTCCTCCTCCTGTCCCCCAGCCTGCTCAGAAGTGTCCATCGTTGTCCTGGGATTGGCAGTGGGGTCACCCCCAAGTATCTCGTCCATCTCCCTGTAAAAACGGCAGGTCGTGGGGGCAGCTCCGGATCGGCGATTACCCTCGCGGGCTTTGTAATAGGCACTCCGCAGCTCCTTAACTTTCACCCTGCATTGTAGTGCGTCCCGATCATGGCCCCTATCCAGCATGGACCTTGATATCTGCTCAAAGATATCGTAATTCCTACGGCCGGAGCGCAGCTGTGCCTGCACTGATTCCTCCCCCCAAACACTGATGAGGTCCATCAGCTCGCCATTGCTCCATGCTGGGGCTCGTTTGCCACGTGGAGGCATGGTCACCTGGAAAGATTAACTGATTGCACTCCACACCTGGCTGCAGCAAACAGGAAGAAGATTTAAAGGGCTGGTCACCTGAGGCAAGAGCAGTAGAGTGCAAACTGATGAGCAGAGTGGCTGAACAGGAATTCTGGGATAACTCCTTATTCCCTGGAGGACACTTAAAGCGCTGGTGAGTGTCCACACCTGCTGAGCAGCGCTGGATCACCAGCGCTGCACTCCTTATACCCCTGCCGGGATGGGTTTTCAGCCAGCGCTGCAACCAGGGAGTTGCAGCGCTGGTTGTGCCCTGCAAGTGTGGACGGGGTGTAATTGCAGCGCTGGAAACCCTCCACCAGCGCTGCAACTTGTAAGTGTAGCCAAGCCCAAAGTTTCTCCTCTACCTTGGTGGGTCCTGTGCTTATTAGCAGATTTGCTCACCTCAGTGATCTTCCCCACAGTCTGGGTCAACTCCTCCTGTGTCTGATCAGGAGATGGGAGATTTGGGGGGAATCCAGGCCCACCCTCTACTCCGGGTTCCAGCCCCGGGGCCCTGTGGATTGCAGCTGTCTATAGAGCCTCGTGTAAAAGCTGGATGACAACTACAACTCCCTGGGCTACTTCCCCATGGCCTCCTCCAAACACCTTTTTTATCCTCACCACAGGACCTTCCTCCTGGTGTCTGATAACACTTGTACTCCTCAGTCCTCCAGCAGCACACCCTCTCCCTCTCAGCTCCTTGTGCCTGTTGCTCCCAGTTCCTCACATGTGCTTCCTCTCCTCTGGCTCCCTTTGGCCTGACTGGAGTGAGCCCTTTTATAGTATCAGAGGGACCTTAATTAGAGTCAGGTGCTTAACAGCCTCACCTGACTCTTAGCAGGTTAATTGGAGTCAGGTGTTCTTATTAGCCTGGAGCAGCCCCTGCTCACTCAGGGAACAGAAAACTGCTTTTCCAGTGGCCAGTAGATCTCCCTTCTACTCCTCTGCTGGTCCTAACTGGCCTGGGTCTATCACAATACACATGCTGAATTTCCTTCTCAGCCTGGGACCAGTGTCCTCAGTTCAAAGTCTTTATCTTCCCAGCGCTCTTGTTGCCTTCAGAGTAGGTGGAGAGGAAAGAGGTGATCTCATGATGACACTGTCCCTTATTTTATACTCTCAATTCATGTCCCAGGGAAGATACTGGCCCAGACGTGTCCTGGTAGGCCTTGTTGAGTCACAGAGTTGAGCAGTCTCCATTGTATGGTGCTTGTGCAACTGAGTCATAGAGTTGAGCAATCCTCGTTGTGTAGTGCTTGCACTACTGTCTCTCAGAATTGTAAATCTCTTGTTTACAATTCCCCTGATGGTCAATGGCTCATGATGGTTGCTTAATGCCTGTTTGAGTGTGGGTCACTTCCTTCGTTGCCACTGGAAAGCTAGCTATGGGTGTCTCCTGGACAAACAACAATTTCAATTACAACCATATAGCAGAATATCATCATTCCATATACAGTGATAATATATATTATGACAGAACAATAAGTTTGATACCTTGCACGGCATGCTTTGTATGAAATGTCATAACCACATACCAGTAATGAATATGGTGGTTACAGGGTTCTACTTTGAGGACAGTGCATCACACCAGGTCCCTGCAGCGTCCAGCCCTCTCACTTACCAAAGTTTGTTGCTTCTTTAAAGAGACAATACATTGCAGCTCATTAATTTAACTGCTATTTGACAAATACTATTATGTCAATCACAGCACTGTACTGGTTAATGGTAAACGTAAAACAAGTTTATTTAACAAAAAGACACAGGATTAACTGATACCAAGTATAAGGAACAACAATAGTAATTGTTACAAGTAAACAAAAGTAAAAATACACGTCTAAGACTGAACAATTGCAGTAAGTTACAACCTTTGCCTAAGCAGATTTCTCACCTAAACTCAGTTCCAAGGGACTTCAACCCTCTTGGTTGAAGGATTCGATGTTCTGTGATTTCAAGAGCTCTGGAACCTTTAATCCCTAAGTGATGAATACTAAAGTAGCTTTCTGTTTAGATCTCCCAAAGTTCATTGACCCTGTTACAAGAGATAGGAAGGCTTCCTGCTGTTCTTCACTTCCTGTTGACTTCCTATTCCCCTGCTGATTCATATGTAAATGGGGCTTCCATTGTTTTGATTCATAATGCTTAATATACATTGGAACTATACTGTCCATGCTTGAGCTATTCTTTACCTCATCTCTACATTCATAATTTATCTTGTTGTAAACGGTCGGACTCACCCCTGCGGCGCCTCCTACTGGTGATCCTGGGGAATTAGCTTGGTTGCCCACACAGAGCGCCCTCTGCAGGCCAGTGATCCACCTGTTCCCTGGCCCCGAGTCCCTCCCTGGACCCTGGTGCCCTTTTACATGGGATGCTGCCCCCCGGCGGTAACCCCTTCTCTCAGGGTCTCCCCTCCCCAGGGAACCCCCACCCTCTATCCCCACCTTGCCTCAGTGTATGGCTACTGCCAGTCATCATCTAGCCCCACATCCTGGGGCAGACTGCAGTGCCAGCCTACTCATCACTGGCAAGGAGGGTTTGGACCTGCTGCTTTGGCCTACCCCTGGGCTGCCTCTGCAACCCCCAGTACCTGTTAGCCCAATGCTAGGCCGCAGCCTGGGGCTTTCCAGGCTGGGGCTCCCCAGCTCCTTTGCCTTTCCCCAGACCTGCTCCACTCAGGTACCTGGTCTAGCACCCTGCAGCCAGGCCCACCTCCCTCTGAATGGAGAGAGAGACTGTCTTGGCTTCTGGCTTCCCTGGCCTTCTTATAAGGTCCTGTGGCTCAGTTTGGGGTATGGCCCCAGCTGCAGCCACTTCCCCAATCAGCCCAGCCTAAAGCCCCTTCCCAGGGCTGTTTTAAAGCCCCAAAAGGGCAGGAGCGGGTAACCACCCTGCTACACTTGTCCATTGGTATCTAGTTCATAGTAAATGATTCTGTGGGTGTTCTGCCTCTTTTCTTAGCTGGATCAGGCATTCTGTCTTTTTAGCCTACTGACCTATTTACTGATCTATGTTGGACACATGTTCTGTTTTCAGCCTAATGATCTGTTTACCTCCCTAATTCTATCTTCCAAGAAGTGATGCCTCTCTCCATGTGTTAATTACTCATGTCAGATCAGGCCTCAGCTACAGATAGCTGCCATCCCTCCAGTCTAGGAGAAAACCTGTTTCTCCCTCTGTTTGGTCACAGACTTTAAAGGATAATATCAGTGAGTCTCCATAATTCCTCATGTAATGTTAATGCAGACATTTCACAATGATCTCACTCACCAGCGTGTCACAGGCTTTCATAAAAGTCCTTACTCAATACGATTTTATAATACAGTGATGTTGTATACCATCAGTTGAGGTTCCTTTGAGGTTCAAACACCCTGTTGATAGCCCAGTAACCCTTTGAAATGTATTCATTGAAAACAAGCCCAGACCAAGCTTCTCTTGACTGGTGGGATGTAGATGTGATAATGTCATCCCAGAGTTCATTGATCCTGCTTCAAGAGGCAAGAAGACTTGCTGGGGGTCCATTCCCTCATTGAGATTGGTAAGTATTCCTCTTTCCCTGCTTGCTCTCCTGATGGCTTCGTTTACATTGCATGTAAATGTACTTTTCTTTGGTTTGGGCCACACCCTTCCTAATTTACATTGGAGACACATCCAAGCAGGTGGAACCACAATCCTTTGTCTGGAACAAACATGGCTTAGGCACTGCTTGCCACACACATTTTAAGAACACATTTGCAGCACATATCTACATAGTCCTCTGTGGGCTTACCATACATACAGTAGAACCTCAGAGTTATGAACATCAGAGTTACGAACTGATTGGTCAACCAGGCACCTCATTGGAACCAGAAGTATGCAATCAGGCAGCAGCAGAGACAAAAAAAAAATCAAATACAGTACAGTACTGTGTTAGATGTAAACTATTAAAAAAATAAAGAGAAAGTTTAAATAAAAGATTTGACACAGTAAGGAAACTGTTTATGTGCTTGTTTCATTTAAATTAAGATAGTTAAAAGCAGCATTTTTCTTCTGCATAGTAAAATTTCAGAGCTGTATTAGGTCAATGTTCAGTTGCAAACTTTTGAAAGAACCACCATAATGTTTTGTTCAGTGTTACGAACAACCTCCATTTCTGAGATGTTAGTAACTCTGAGGTTCTATTGTACATCACACATTGATTTTCAGGACTAGCGTGTTACAAGTTTGTATATGATACCTACATGACACCTTTTAGATATAGTTTATGACAATAGTGTGTTAGGTACAGTGAGTTTGTCAGGCCCAACGACAGAGTACTGAACCACCAATGGGCCTCTATATGTCACAAACACAAGAAGAAATCTATAGTCAGCAGAGTTAAGGACAAGAAGAAGGAATTTTTAAACGTATTAGGAACAAAATAGTCCTGACAATGATGTTGGTCTATTACTAGATGGAAATGGTAGAATTACTAGTGTAGAAAAGGCAGAAGAGTTCAATACATATTTCTGTTCTCTATTTGTGGAAAAAACAGATGATATAGTCTCATCATGTGGTGATAATAACACTCTTTCCATTCCAGTAGTATCTCTGGAAGATGTTAAACAGAAGCTACTAAAGTTAGACTTAAAAAAACAAAAACAGGTCCAGATAACTTGCATCCAAGAGTTTTAAGAGAACTGGCAGAGGAGCTTGCTGGACCATTAACGTTGATTTTCAATAAGTCTTGGAGCACTGGGAAAGTTCCAGAAGACTGGAAGAAAGCTAATTTGTGCCAATTTTTAAAAGGATAAAATGGATGACCTGCATAATTATAGGCCTGTCAGTTTGATATCAATCCCAGGCAAAATAATGAAGCGTCTGATACAGGACTTAGTTAATAAAGAATTAAAGGAGGGTATTGTAATTAATGTAAATCAACATGGGCTTTTATGGAAAATAGATCCTGTCAAACTAACTTTATCTTTTATTGATGAGATTACAAGTTTGGTTGATAAAGGTTACAGGGTTGATGTAATAGACTTCTGTAAGGTGTTTGCCTCGGTACTGCACAACATTTGATTGAAAATAGAATGATAGAAAATTAAAATGGCACACATTAAATGGATAAAAAAAGCTGGCTAACTGATCGGTCTGAAAATGTAACTGTAAATGGGGAATCATCATTGGGCAGGCATGTTTCCAGTGGGCTACTGCCTGGGTCTGTTCTTGGCCCTAAAATATTTAACATTTTTATCAATGACCTGGAAGAACATATAAAATTATTACTGATAAAGTTTGCAGGTGACACAAAAACTAGGGAAGTGATAAATAATAATCAAAATGACAGGTAACTGATTCAGAGTGATCTGGATTGCTTGGTTAACTGGGTGCAAGCAAACAATATGCCTCTTAGTACAGCTAAATGCAAATATATACATCTAGAAACAAAAAATGTAGGCCATACTTACAGGATAGGTGACACTATCCTGGGAAGCAGTGACTCTGAAAAAGATTTCTGGGTCATGGTGGACAATCAGCTGAACATGTGGTCCCAGTGTGATCATAAAAATCATAGAAGATTAGGGTTGGAAGAGACCTCAGGAAGTCATCTAATCCAACCCTCTGCTCAAAGCAGGACCAACTCCAGCTAAAGCATCCCAGCCAGGGTTTGTCAGGCCGAGCCTTAAAAACCTCTAAGGATGGAGATTCCACCACCTCCCTAAGTAACCCATTCCAGTGCTTCACCACCCTCTGAGTGAAATAGTTTTTCCTAATATCCAACCTGGACCTCCCACACTGCAATTTGAGACCATTGCTCCTTGTTCTGTCATCTGCCACCAATGAGAACTGCCTAGCTCCATCCTCTTTGGAACCCCCCTTCAGGTAGTTGAAGGCTGCTTTCTTTTCTGTAGACTAAATAAGCCCAGTTCCCTCAGCCTCTCCTCATAAGTCATGTGCCCCAGCCCCCTGATCATTTTCATTGCCCTCCGCTGGACTCTCTCCAGTTCGTCCACATCCTTTCTGTAGTGGGGGGACCCAAAACTGGACGCAATACTCCAGATGTGGCCTCACCAATGCCGAATAGAGGGGAATAATCACTTCCCTCGATCTGCTGGCAATGCTCCCACTAATGCAGCCCAATATGCCATTAGCCTTTGATACCAGTCAGCTCTGTGTTCTTAGGGAATCAGGGTGCAGTATCCAGCCTGATTCATGAAAGACATCCCCCACCCAGCCTCTGCTTAAACCAAAACCCATCAGAGGAAAAAACTTGCAGAGAGCAGTGAAGAGCGTTGGAAGACACACCTAGACCCCTCCTGACAAGGGTGACAAGATTAAGACATCTCCATTAGCATACAGAAAAAAGAACAGAGACAACTCCCCTAGCCTCATCTGCATGAAAGATGGGACAGGGAGACATCTCAATTTGCATACAGAATGGAGAACAGAGAACTGCACTGAACTCTGGGACCAGAAAAAGCAGGGAAGCACTGCATCATGGGAATCTCTGCTCCAGATGCTAATGAACCTATGCCTGCACACGCCCAGCTCAGCACTTATCAGATCAATTCTAGTAATGAATCCTTGATTGATATCCAAAATACTAAAGCAGCCTAGTTGCATTGTGAGCTCCCTGGAAGAAAACACCACCCATAGCCAAGAGTGATCAGCTCCTATTGTCTAGCCTAAAGAAAACCCTTGTCATCAGTTTACCCATAAACAAATCTAGTGTTCTCCCTTGAACCATTGTATTTTCTCTACAAAAATCCCTACTCACCGTCTAGTCAGGGTTCTGATGCTTAGATCCAAACTATGCATCAGTTCCACTAGGACTCCATATTCTCCTAACTGATTGTGCTGGGGACTCTGCGTGTCTCATACCCTCAGGATCCTGAGCTACCACCATCACCTAGGAACCCCGACCAGTTCAAGCTTCAGGGAGTGGTAAGATCCTCTTCTCTTTCTCCCTCTCTCTCTCTGTTTTCCTTTCTACCTTAGGTATTAACCTAACATAATGTATGTTATGTTGGTTTAGCCTCCTTGTGTAGTTATCACTATTATTCAATAAATAACTTTTATGGTTAAGTTGGTTGCTGAACTTTACTCTTTTGTGTTTTTAGCTTCCCCCATTCACTCTACAGCCACACTTCTTTTACCTAAACTAAAGATCCCTGCAGTGCCCAAAATACTGTGGGGTTTGCTCATCAAGTAGGTTATTGCTAGTACAATTGTGATGTGAGAGTGGGGATAGGGACATGCTGAATCTGGGACACATAAGGGTAACAGCTTGAAAGTGCTGCTTGACCCAGTCATAGAATCATAGAATATCAGGGTTGGAAGGGACCTCAGGAGGTCATCTAGTCCAACTCCCTGCTCAAAGCAGGACCAATTCCCAACTAAATCATCCCAGCCAGGGCTTTGTCAAGCCTGACCTTAAAAACCTCTAAGGAAGGAGATTCCACCACCTCCCTAGGTAACCCATTCCAGTGCTATATGATGCAAATGAAATGAATGCTAATATAAACAAGAAAAGTAGAAGCAGTGGAGTGTAGATAGGCCTGGCCTGACATGAATAATTGAACATGGGGAAGGCCTCATTTCTTGGGAGACAGGATTAGGGAGGTAAATGGATCATTTGTGTTAAGATAAGAAAATGGGTCAGTTAGCTAAGAGACAGACTGTCTGTCTGAGCTAGCTAAGAGAAGAGAGGGAATGCCCAGGGAACCATTTACTAAGAACAAGATAAAAATGGACAAGATAAGTCAGGAATATAAAGATTAAGTAAAGAGCAGTGCATGCTGTACATGGTTCCTACAGAGAAACCGAGCCAATCAAAAAATGTGTGATGTAATGTCTAGTAAATGCAATGAGATGTGTAAATGTATATAAAAGGGAGAGAGTTTCTGTGTAAATATGGATCTGTGATGTATCCTGCGTCCATGCCCTGCATTTGAGTCTGATCAACCCAGCATATCATTGCTATATCCAAATAAAGATACCTGAGTGACAAAGGCTGGAGTCGAACTGAGCTCTTGGAAGGAGCCCAGGGGCATATATGGAGAGGCAGCTTGAAAGTACTGCTTCCTCCAGCCCAGTGAGTCCAAAGACATATAAGGGGTCAGTTTGACAGTGCTGATTGACCCGATCTGTTCAGACTTGCTCTCTTAATGTACGTGTGTGTGTTCATCCGGTTCTGGGGCAGGAGGAACCCAGCCCTAGGGAACCCAGGTCCTGCAGAATAGCTCCATTGGGAGGGGCCTTGCAGAAGGGAGAAGAAGAGCTCCATATAAAAACACAAGTGACACAAGCAGCACATCGACAGAATTACAGAACACCCCGGCCCCCCTCCCAGAAGAGTAACCTGAATAAATAAGCATATCCCAAAGTAATGGGCAAATCTGGCAACACCTTCTTGGCAACAAGGGCACACAATTCTCGTCCACTGTAATCCCCAGGTCCTTTTTGGCAGAACTGCCGCTTAGCCAGTCGGTCCCCAGCCTGTAGCAGTGCATGGGATTCTTCTGTCTTAAGTGCAGGACTCTGCACTTGTCCTTGTTGAACCTCATCAGATTTCTTTGGGCTCAATCCTCCAATTTGTCTAGGTCACTTTGGACCCTATCCCTACTCTCCAGCATATCTACCTCTCCCCCCAGCTTAATGTCATCCACGAACTTGCTGAGGGTGCAATCCATCCCATCATACAGATCATTAATGAAGATGTTGAACAAAACTGTCCCCAGGACCAACCCCTTAATACCAGCTGCCAACTAGACATCGAGTCGTTGATCACTACCTGTTGAGCCCGACAATCTAGCCGGCTTTCTATCCACCTTATAGTCCATTCATCCAATCCATACTACTTTAACTTGCTGGCAAGAATACTATGGGAGACCATCTAAAGGCCAAGCTGGTCTCACTCTCCACCTCAGGGTGGAGCTGTGCTCATCCTCCATCAGTTTTGCGTTGCAGAAACACAACTCAAGACGACAAAGTTAGTGACACTTTAGAACACACAGGAGACAAGAAGATAGGAGCTAACTCCCTCTAATCACCCACAGAGATCCTACCTTCTTCTGGGGAGAACACATTACACCCTAATGTAATGGGGTACTAACTTCCCCATCCTGCAAGCAGTTATGTTCCGCTGTCCCCAGCACACATAGGTAGTCAAAAATCTTTTCTTGGTAACCCTGTCCCACTTAACACACGAGGGACCTGTCTCCAGTCAGGAGGACTAGACTTAAAGCTCTAGGTGGACACTTATCTCAGAGATGCCAGCAACTGCTCTGCTCCCATCTGGACCACTGTTTCCTGGAGCCATCTATCCCAAACAGGGTGGACTTACCTAGTCTCTATTTTTCAAATCTCGTCTCAGATCTTCCTGTGGCAGAACACAAACCACAAAAGGAGAAGTTATGGCCAGAGACTGCAATGGCAGGAGCTCATGCATGTTTCTCTGAAGGGATCTCTCTGATACCCGCATCCACGGCACTCCCCCATCCAGTCAGTTGGATGTACCCATACTGTGAAAAACAGCACCTGAAACAGTCACTGCTCAAAGGAAACTATTACCCCTCTCCCTTCTTTTTATCCCCAGAGCAGGTTGTCCCTGGCTAAGAGGCTCATGTTGTCAGAAGGAAGCCAAGATCAAGTACAGAGAAGGAGAAAATGGTGACCAGTGACTCCAACCCACCAACATGTAAGAGGAGCCAAAAGAGGACTGAGAATCTCTGATTACAGGCAGGTCACTCTCCTGGGAACCAATCTTCCTCCAGGGAAGATGCATACCCTGTTTAACTGTTAGACCTGGAAAGTTTGATAGTCATAATAATATGAAAACAATCCTGTTCTTCAGGGTAAATGAACTGTACCATAGCACTGACATGACCAGCTTCAGTTATCTTCCCAGATTAAAAAGGTTTAACCTTGTCTTAGAGAAAAATACTTTATAGTTACACCATTTTTAGCCAAGCTTTTCAATTAATATCTTAAGCCCCACATTGGCTGCCATTTAAATATAGGATAATTGTTTGAAATGTATAAATATTAAAGAGCTTTGGTTATTGCTTGTGTAACCCTTCTGCCCCTCTGAGCTGGCAGCAACAAGGGCCGGGTTCAGTATCCAGGGGTTCTGTTTCAATAACACAATGCAAAACCGGCTTGATCCCCCACCCAGTGACCTGGGACAATTACATACCACACCCCCCCGGACGCCTCTAGGAGGCAATACTTCCCCTCTCGCAAGCACAGAGTCTGAGTGTAGCAAAATCCTTTTAATAAAGGAGGGAAACAATGTGGCATCATATTGGGGAAACACCACAAACAGGATTCATAACATAAACCATGAGCAAAAGACCCACCAAGCAAGTTTTGAGAGTGTCCTTTTCCCCTTAGGGTCTTAAGTCCAATCACCCCAAAGTCCAACAACCCAAAAGTCTCTGTCCCTGGTCAGTGCCGCCCCAGAGTTCAAAAGTTTATCTGCAGAGTTTTACCCCCCCAGCCTGGGTGGAAATGGGGGGGGGCACACAGGGTGTTAAGGGCCACCTTACGTGGGCCAGGGCCGACTGCCCCACCTCTCCGTGGAGTTCTGCTGCAGCCTTCATCACAACCAGCCCCACTCCACCAGCTGTGCCACTCCTCCAGCCAACCCGTGAGCCGCTCCAGCCGTCCCTGCAAACCATTCCACTCTGCTCGCTGTTCTGTGGGCAACTCCAACAGTGCTGCAAACTACTCCGCTCTACCAGCCACTTAGCAATAGATCATCAGGCTCCCCAACTAGTTAACACAGCACTAGTTTAACTCTTTTAGCAATTTCATCTCATAGTAAGGGAGCCCCAGTGCTGGTACACCATTGGCCCAAACTGAGTTCAACTCAGCAGCCTCTAGATGGACTCCTAAAGGAATCAAAATTAGCTCTGCTCTTCAACAGTGGAGGAGAAAGCAGAAAGAAGAAGAAGGTGCAATTGGTGTTCTAGGCCCTCAAAAAGGACCCATACCATCAAACACACACCAATCCCCAGCCTCTCTCAATTCACTGGGTTTTGGCACCCATGTCCCTTGTCTAGCGAGTGCTACTTAGTTAATGGTGAGATCCTGTCATAAAACAGGTCCATAGTCCCTCATTTACATAATCAGGGTAACAACACTTTATTCCTCCTGCCTCAATAACAGAGAAATTGAGGATCCCACAGCTATCAAAGTGACCGTTTTAGGCTGCCGTGGGCTATGCTAGGCGGGGTGGGTGTGCCTATGCAAACGAGATCAGCTCCTGAAATTCTTTTCCACACTCGCCATAATTCACCATCAGATGTCAGGGTAGAGCTCATCCTGACTCTGCTTACAGTTGAGAACAAGTTCAGTTTGAAAGGTAGTTTATAAGCAATTTATTAATAATTTGGAGCTTCCCTGAAAGTTTTTATTACCCCAGGCAAGGAATAGTCACCAGTAAAAACCAATGTCTTCATTTTAATGTCAAGTGTTACTTCACACATTATCATCTTAAGTCAGGAGGATTGGGGGTGACTGTTTATATATTTAGCACAGAACATGTGATTTTATGTACTTATGTACTTATGCATTTGTATGCTTGGACATAGGGATCAGGCTACTGAAATAGCAACGCAAATAGGGTGAGGCAGTGAAATTGCGGTACATTCCCTAAAGCCTCTATCACACACACACACCTACTAGCAAATAGAAGCCTCTCCAACTCACAGGGGCGGCTCCAGACACCAGCATGCCAAGGGTGTGTCTGCGGCGGCAAGCCACGGGAGGCGCTCTCCCGGTCGCCACGAGGGCAGCAGGCAGGTTGCCTTTGGCAGCATGCCTGTGGAGAGTCCGCTGGTCCCACGGCTTTGGCGGACCTCCCACAGGCGTGCCGCCGAATCCGTGGGACCGGGGACCTCCCGCAGGCAAGCCGCCGAAGGCAGCCTGCCTGTCATACTTAGGATGGCAAACCTAGAGCCGCCCCTGCCAACACATCATCAAGGATCTACAACCTATCCTGGAAGGTTTGCTCTCACAAACCTTGGGAGGCAGACCAGTTCTTGCTTACAGACAGCCCCTCAACCTCAGACAAATACTCACCAGCAACCACACACCAGAAACACCAGCCCAGGAACCATCCCCTGCAACAAACACCATTGCCAACTCTGTCCACATATCTACTCAAGTGACACCATCACAGGACCTAACCACATCAGCCACACCATAAGGGGCTTGTTCACTTACACATCCACTAATGTGATATATGCCATCATTTGCCAGCAGTGCCCCTCTGCCGCATACATTGGCCAAAATGGACAGTCTCTATGCAAAAGAATAAATGTACACAAAGTAAATATGAAGAATTATAACATTCAAAAAAAAAGTGGCAAAGAGTCCTGTGGCACCTTATAGACAAACAGTGGGAGAGCATTTTAACCTCCCTGGACTCTCAGTTTCAGACTTAAAAGTGGCTATTCTTCAACAAAAAAACTTCAAAAACAGACTTTTCAACGAGAAAATGCAGAACTGGAATTCATTTGCAAACTTGACACCATCAAATTAGGCCTGAATAAAGACTAGGAATGGCTGGGTCACTACGAGAAGTAATCTCCCATCAACTGTTGAGTATGGGACATCCACCCTGATGGAATTGGCATCCTTACATTGTTACTCTGTTGACATTCACACCTTCTTGTCAACTGTTGGGAATGGGACACATCCACCCATCATTGACCCGCCCCCCCCCCCCCCCACACACTTAGTAAGGCAACTTCCATCTTTTCCTGTGCTGTATATTTATGTCTGCCTACTGTAATTTTCACTCCATGCATCTGAAGAAGTGGGTCATAGCCCACAAAAGCTTATGCTGTAATAAATTTGTTAGTCTTTAAGGTGCCACAAGACTCCTCGTTGTTTTTACTAGCAAACAGGTATTGGAAAAAATCCTCTGCTTGTTTCCCCACCTGTGACATAGGTATGCCACCTTGGCTTAATCATGAGATCTTGCATGATCTAAAAAATAAAAAGGAGTCATATAAAAAATGGAAACTATGACAAATTACAAAGGATGAATATAGGCAAACAGCACAGGAATGCAGGGGCAAGATTAGAAAGGCAAAGGCACAAAATGAGCTCAAACTAGCTATGGGAATAAAGGGAAACAAGAAGACTTTTTATCAATACATTAGCAGCAAGAGGAAGACCAAGGACAGGGTAGGCCCACTGCTCAGTGAGGAGGGAGAAACAGTAACAGGAAACTTGGAAACGGCAGAGATGCTTAATGACTTCTTTGTTTTGGTCTTCACCGAGAAGTCTGAAGGAATGCCTAACAGAGTGAATGCTTATGGGAAGGGGGCAGGTTTAGAAGAGAAAATAAAAAAAGAACAAGTTAAAAATCTCTTAGAAAAGTTAGATGCCTGCAAGTCACCAGGGCCTGACAAAATGCATCCTAGAATACTCAAGGAGCTAATAGAGGAGGTACCTGAGTCTCTAGCTATTATCTTTGGAAAATCATGGGAGACAGGAGAGATTCCAGAAGACTGGAAAAGGGCAAACATAGTGCCCATCTACAAAAAAGGAAATAAAAACAACCCAGGAAACTACAGACCAGTTAGTTTAACTTCCATGCCAGGGAAGATAATGGAGCAAGTAATTAAGGAAATCATCTGCAAACACTTGGAGATGGTAAGGTGATAGGGAATAGCCAGCATGGATTTGTAAAGAACAAATCATGTCAAACTAATCTGATAGCTTTCTTTGATAGGATAACGAGTCTTGTGGAAAAGGGAGAAGTGGTGGATGTGGTATACCTAGACTTTAGTAAGGCATTTGATACGGTCTCACATGATATTCTGATCGATAAACTAGGCAAATACAACTTAGATGGGGCTACTATAAAGTGGGTACATAACTGGCTGGATAACTGTACTCAGAAAGTAGTTATTAATGGTTCCCAATCCTGCTGGAAAGGTATAATGAGTGGGGTTCCGCAGGGGTCTGTTTTGGGACCGGCTCTGTTCAATATCTTCATCAATGACTTAGATATTGGCATAGAAAGTACGCTTATTAAGTTTGCAGATGATACCAAACTGGGAGGGATTGCAACTGCTTTGGAGGACAGGGTCATCATTCAAAATGATCTGGACAAATTGGAGAAATGGTCTGAGGTCAACAGGATGAAGTTTAATAAAGACAAGTGCAAAGTGCTCCACTTAGGAAGGAACAATCAGTTTCACACATACAGAATGGGAAGAGACTGTCTAGGAAGGAGTACGGTGGAAAGGGATCTAGGGGTTATAATGGACCACAAGCTAAATATGAGTCAACAGTGTGATGCTGTTGCAAAAGAAGCAAACATGATTCTGGGCTGCATTAACAGGTGTGTTGTGAGCAAGACACAAGAGGTCATTCTTCCACTCTTCTCTGCACTGCTTAGGCCCCAGCTGGAGTATTGTGTCCACTTCTGGGCACCGCATTTCAAGAAAGATGTGGAGAAATTGGAGAGGATCCAGAGAAGAGCAACAAGAATGATTAAAAGTCTAGAGAACATGACCTATGAAGGAAGGCTGAAAGAATTGGGTTTGTTTAGTTTGGAAAAGAGAAGACTGAGAGGGGACATGATAGCAGTTTTCAGGTATCTTAAAGGGTGTCATAAGGTGGTGAGAGAAAACTTGTTCGTCTTAGCCTCTAAGGATAGAACAAGAAGCAAAGGGCTTAAACTGCAGCAAGGGAGGTTTAGGTTGGACATTAAGAAAAAGTTCCTGACAGGGTGGTTAAACATTGGAATAAACTGCCTAGAGAGGTTGTGGAATCTCCATCTCTGGAGAGATTTAAGAGTAGGTTAGATAAATGTCTATCAGGGATGGTCTAGACAGTATTTGGTCCTGCCATGAGAGCAGGGGACTGGACTTGATGACCTCTCGAGGTCCCTTCCAGTCCTAGACTCTATGAATCTATGAGGACAGGCTCCCATGCTCGAATGTGTGAATGAACAGTGGGGCCAAGTGTTCCGATTGTGCTAACACGTGACCCCGATACCCAGACACCCCTTCCTGGGCTATTTGTCTGGACGCAGGTTGAATCATCAAATCCTAATTAACCTGCCCAGGAAAACTTGCATGTGCTGCAGACTGTCTGCTTGGGAGACGCCACAAGGCTCTGGCCCTTCGCTCAGCTGACCCCAGGCAGGGACTGGCCCTGCTTAGGGTGACCAAATGTCCTGATTTTATAGGGACAGGCCTGATTTTTAGGTCTTTTTCTTATATTGGCTCCTATTATCCCCCACCCCAATCCCGATTTTTCACATTTGCTGGCTGGTCAGCCTAGCCCTGCTCCTCCAGCAATCCCGGCCCAGCGCATGCAGCAGCGCTGCACACCCAGCCCGAGGGGCCGGTCCCTGGGGGGCTGTTAGGGGGCTACCCCGGGGAGAGGCCTGGGGGCTCCGGGCGCAGTTTGCAAAAAGCCCCATTAACCGGAACCGCCCCCTGCGACTCCCGTGATGCACCGGGGCGAGGGAGGGAGGGCGAGCGGGGACTGCGACTCCCGTGATGCACTGGGGCGGGGAGGAGCTTGGCCTGCGACTCCCGTGATGCATCGGGCCCGGCAAGGGGCCGCGCGTCATTCTGTTGCGCTTGCGCTCACACCTCTCCCTCGGACTCAGGGCAGCACCTCCTACGGCAACTTCCGCTTCCGGCCTTACAGGGCCCTAGTCCTGGAAACGGAAAGTCCCGAGCCCCGCAATGGCCGATGGGAGATGGAGGCTGGGTGACACTAGATTTCCCATAGTGCCGCGGGGCCCGCAATGGCCAGTGGTATATGCAGGCCGGGGGAGCACTACGCTTCCCACAATGCATCACTTCACTTCTCCCCGGCCCGTCCAATCCTTGGAGCGCTTGCTGTGACGTCATATCTGTGCGACAGAGACGGAACGGAGTCCTCGCTCTTATCCCTACGCCGGCCAGAGCCTGGATTCCCCCCCAGGGTCCGTGTGGCGGGGGGTGAGAGTGAGGTGCCACGTAGAGTGTGTGGGGGGGCGGTGGGTAGATGGGGGGCAGGGGCCCTGGAGAGTGAGTGTGGGGGGGGGCGGTGGGTAGATGGGGGGCAGGGACCCTGGACAGTGTGTGTGGGGGGGCGGTGGGTAGATGTGGGGCAGGGGCCCTGGAGAGTGAGTGTGGGGGGGGCGGTGGGTAGATGGGGGGCAGGGGCCCTAGACAGTGTGTGTGGGGGGGCTGTGGGTAGATGCGGGGGCAGGGACCCAGGAGAGTGAGTGTGGGGGGGGCGGTGGGTAGATGGGGGGCAGGGACCCTGGACAGTGTGTGTGGGGGGGCGGTGGGTAGATGGGGGCAGGGGCCCTGGAGAGTGAGTGTGGGGGGGGGGGGGGGTAGATGGGGGGCAGGGGCCCTGGACAGTGTGTGTGTGGGGGGGGCGGTGGGTAGATGTGGGGCAGGGGCCCTGGAGAGTGAGTGTGGGGGGGGGGCGGTGGGTAGATGGGGGGCAGGGGCCCTGGACAGTGTGTGTGGGGGGGGCTGTGGGTAGAAGGGGGGCAGGGGCCCTGGAGAGTGAGTGTGTGTGTGTGGGGCGGTGGGTAGATGGGGGGCAGGGGCCCTGGACAGTGTGTGTGTGGTGGGGGCTGTGGGTAGATGGGGGGCAGGGGCCCTGGAGTGTGAGTGTGTGGGGGGGGGGCTGTGGGTAGATGGGGGGGCAGGGTCCCTGTGGGTAGAGGGGATGGCTGGGGGGCGAGATGCCCCAGAGAGTGGGCGGGGGCCATAGGTAGATGGGAGGACCCGGGGGCTTTGACCTCTGACTCCTCCTTTTCTCCCCCTGCAGAGCCTGAGGCATGAAGCCCCCAGTTCGGACCCGCTCAGCCCCCACACGTTACGAAACGGGCCCCCCTGCATGCCATGCACCCACTCGGGCCCCCTGGACGACACGGGAGAAGCAGCAACTGATCAAGGCCCTGAAGGCCCTGAAGGCCCAGGCCCCTCAAGGGGAGCTACAGGCAACGCTGCTGCAGGAGCATTTGCCCCGTAAGAGTGAGGCTGAGGTGAGCGGGGTCTGGTCCTAGTCAAGCTGGTAACTGACCAGGCCAGGTTCAGAATAAGGGTAATTAGGGAACAGCACTCTCTCTGCTAACAAAAGAGAGAAGGTGCCCAATTTCCTGGTTGGCTTGGGAAGGGAGGGCCACCATCGTACTACCCTGCAGGTTCCTCTCCACTGTTCAGGTTGGGGTGGGGAAACCTAGTGCTGCCTGGCAGCAGCTCCTCTTATTTCTGTTTATGAGGCCCCTGATTTTGGCAGCACTAGAGGGTTGTTGGCTTATGCATCTCCTGTAGCTCAGGGGTTTTGCAGGCTGTGGGCTCCTGTGGGTGATGTCTTGCCCCTTATCTACCACTGGCAGTCACAGCTCCCCCCTCAGCTGCTCCCTGCCAGCTTTCTCCACAGCATTTTCTATCCAGATATCTTAACGGTTCCCATCACTGTAGTACCTAAGCCAGGGGTGAGCAAACATTTTGGCCCGAGGGCCTCATCGGCGAATAGGAATTGTATGGCGGGCCATGAATGCTCAGAAAATTGGGGTGCGAGCTTTGATGTGGGGCTGGGGATAAGGAGTTTGGCGTGTAGGAGGGTGAGCTGGGCTGGGACCGAGGGGTTTGGAGGGTGGGAGGGGGATCAGGGCTGGTGCAGGAAAGGGTGCAGGTTCTGACGGGAGATGCGAGTGGTGGGGTGGGACTGGGGATGAGAGGTTTGGGGGTGCAGGAGGGTGTTCCGGGCTGGGATCAAGGGGTTTGGAGAGTGCAAGGGGGATCAGGGCTGAGGCAGGGAGTTGGGGCCTGGGGAGAGGCTCAGGGGTGCAGGCTCTGAGTGGCGCTTACCTCAAGCGGTTCCTGAAAGCAGTGGCATGTCCCTTTTCCGGCTCCTATGCAGAGGCGTGGTCAGGCAGCTCTGCACGCTGCCCCATCTGCAGGCACTGTCCCTGGAGCTCCCATTGGAGTGCTGAAGGGGGCCATTGGAGTGCGTAAGAGCTGGAATGGGGCCATGCCGTGGCTTCCGGGAGCTGCATAGTGCAGCCCCTGACCCGCTTCCCGGCCGGAGCTTGCCGGCCATAGTTTGCCTACCCCTGACCTACATGCAGACGTCGCCTCCTCTGGCTTTTCAGGCCTAAATCTTTTTTGGTCCTTCTTATTAGTTGTACAGTCCTTTTGCAAGTTCATCCCACTAACTCATTGCTGTCTGGAACCAGAGAGGGTTTTGGGAAAGGTGGAATGGACACCCAGTTCAGCTGCAGCTATGTAGTCCAGTTGGGATAGAAGGCATTCAGCCACACCCTTCCCAGCCCACCCATGAGCTGTTTATTGGAGGAGGGGCATCTCTGTATGCTGCTATGGCTGAACTTCCCCGTTTTGCAGATTCTGGCCTTCATCCACCAGCTGAAGGGCCGCGTAGCAAGGGAGGCCATACAGATGGAGTATCGCCGCTGCCGGGAGGAGCAGACACGCAAGGAAGCTGAGATCCTAGCTCCTATCGAGGTATGGCTTAGAGAGAGAGAGAACCTGGGAATCAGGGCTGGTGTTGTGTGGGGGTGGGCAGGGCTGGTTTGTCTGTACTGCACCAGGGCAAGGGTGAGTTTGATTGTACTGTACCAGGATGGGCTTGAGGCACATGGCATTTGCCGTGAGTCTGCCCTTTCTGGAGCTGTCCCTGCCTCACTCTGTGCTCTCCTTGCCCTCTGCTGGCTGGGCTCATGCTTCTCGCACTGTGGCTGTGCGGAAGTGGATGGGTGCCTGATTCCAGTGCACTCACTGAAATCTGCCTTTCAGGTCTGGACAGATCTTGCTGAGAAGCTGACGGATAAGCTGGAAGAAACCATGACAGCAGCTTTCTCTCAGGTAACAGGCATCAGCACTCAGTGACAGCCGCAAGATCCCCCTGGGGCCAAGAACTCAGCAGGGTCAGACACTTCTACAGAGAATGGAGAATGGAAAATCTGGCCAGTGACAGGGCTCAAGCCTGCCAGTCCCTTCTGGTCGCTAGTAGGAAACATCCCTGCTACAGGCAGGCTATTCCATCAGGAATTCTACCACATTCCTCTGTGCTCACATGGCCTCATTGCTGCAGTGGCCAAGCAGCAGTTCACCCTTCCTGATGGTGTCTGGGAAACTGAGGTACATACTGTGAAACCACTTGCCTGACATCATGCAGCAGGTCCGTGGCAGAGCTCAGAGTAGAACCTAGCTGTTCTGACATTGAGTGTTGCTCTCCCAACTGCTGCTTTCTGTGCAGCTTAGCTACGTAAAGGTGAAGAGATAGAAGTAGGGCATGGGCAATGGTAGCTCTGCCACCTGTCCCAGCAGTGAGCAAATCCGTTCCCTTGCCATGCACCTCATAAACAACATCTCCTCTCACTCCTGGACATCAGAGATTTCCCCCAGAGAGCATCAGGCTGTCCAAAGCCCCTGTAGCTTATTGCAATGCATTTCATTCTGCTTCACTGTGCTACGTGGTGGCTGGTTCTCCTGGCCCAGTCTCACCCTGAGGAAGGTCTGCTGTGGGGTCAGGGAGTGCCTGACATGGCGGGAGGCTGCCCTGGGAGTGTCTGGCATTTCTGGAAAGGGGGTCCCCATTCCTTCTTCTTCCTGAGCTCCTACTTGTAGCTAGACAAATTCAGAGTAGAAATAAGGCACAACATTGTAACAATGATGAGAATGAACCATTGGAACAGCTAATTTTAAAATCAAGAGTGGAAGTTTATTGAAAAGATCTGCTCTAGTTCAAACATTAATTAATTCAGGCGAGTTCTGTGGCCTGTGTCATGTAGGAGGTCAAACTAGATGATTCTGTCCCTTAGAATCTCTGAATTTCAGGTTCTGACCATCGCAGTCACCGAGCCGCTCGGTTTGCTCCACTCAATTCCCCAGAAGCTGACCAGAGCTGCAGAGAAGAAGGTCCTTCCAGACTCCTCGAGCCAGCGTGATGCATCGCCAGCCCCTGATGATGCAGCAAGGAATGGAGATGCTGCCCCAGGCCCCCCCGCAGCAGCTCAGTCCTCCAACACTAGCACAGACCCAGGTGTTCATGGGGAACCAGAGAAATTCAGCGTGGACTTTGAGAAGATCTACAAATATTTATCGATGCTCTCCAGGGACATCAAAGTGCCTGAGCTCTCGCCATGTGGTGAGTTGGGATCCAAAAAGCTACATGTTTGTGATCTTCAGGGAGGGAACCAGCTGGCTGTGATAGCTGTCACTCACCCATAGCGTAGCTCAGTGTGTGACACCAGCAAGCCTTGGTGACGTGTACTGTTACTCGAACTGTGGAAATTAATCCAAGGCTAGCTAGAGGCTCACAGGCACCGTATGTGTTCCCTGGGATCTTGTAACCATCACTTGCTCATTGCCAGTCAGTAGCTTCCTCCAGAGTCTGGAAATTGATCTGCTCCCTTGCCTGTTTCAAGACAAGGGGAGCGTTTGCTATGTCCTAGCACCTGCCTCCACTTTCCTCTTCATGGCATTCCTGGCCATCCTTCTTGCAGACAGTGCTGGAGGGCTGAGTGGGTGCATGTGCTTAGGGCTCCCTCTTGTGCTGAGATGGTGGGTGGGAGAGTCCTGGCCCACCTCTGTCTTCTCCATTCTCATACTTGTATATTACTTGATAAGTGCTAGTCACCTTATAAACAGAGACATTGTCCTCAGACTGAGGTGAGCAAGGCAGCAGTACATGATTCCTGGCCTCCCATGCGCAAAGGTGGGGAGGGATAGCTCAGTGGTTTGAGCATTGGCCTGCTAAACCCAGGGTTGTGAGTTCAATCCTTGAGGGGGCCATTTAGGGATTTGGGGATTGGTCCTGCTTTGAGCAGGAGGTTGGACTAGATGATCTCCTGAGGTCCCTTCCAACCCTAATAATCTATGATTCTATGAAAGCATTGGCTCCTTCAGATTCGCCAGCTGAAAACACATTCTTTTCCTTAGTGAGCATTTCTGTGGCGAGATTGATTGGAGCATTGTAGCCATGTGCTGCTTAATCAAGATGTCCTATGATCCTGGCCGTGGGGGGATTTTAATGGGGCCAGGGAGGGTTGTCAGCCATTTACTGCCACTTCCTCTACTGACTCAACACGGGGACTGAGGGACCTGAGTGTGATTGAGATGGGGAATTAGTGCAGAGTGCATGCGTGAGTGAGTGTGGAGCCTGGGGCATGCATCTGTTCATGCTCGTGGATCCAGGGCCAGAATGTAGCCTCTGTTCTGCAGGCATGAGTGACAAGGTTCAGGATGGCCAAAAATCAACAATTTTTTTTTTAAAACAATTTTAAAATAGGGGGGTTTTATATTTAAGTTCAGCACACTTTTCTTTTTATAAAATAAACCTCTTTTAAATTGACAACCTATGCTGAGATCAGACCTTACTATAATCTATTACAATTATTTAAATAACAAAAAATATTCAAACAGTGCATGTTTGCTGCCAAATTTCAAATAAAGTCAAACCACTGGCTTGGTAAAAGTCACTGGCCAAGCACCTGGAATTAGAGTTGGTTGAAATTTAATCTCTTCTCTTCCGTATGAGGAGAGATTAATAACACTGGGAGTGTTCAGTCTAGAAAAGAGAAGACGAAGGGAGGTTATGATAGAGGTCTATAAAATTATGACCCATGCGGAGAAAGCAAATGGATAAGTGTTACTGACATCTTCACGTAAGACAAGAACAGCAGGAGTAAAAGAAACGTAAGAAAGTATTTTGTCACACAACGCACAGTTAACCTGTGGAACTTGTTGCTGGGGAAGTTGTAAAGGCCAAAATTATAGTTCTTTAAAAAAACTCAACAACTGCCCTGTTCTGTTCATTCCCTCTGAAGCATCTGGCACCGGCCACTGTCAGAAGACAGGATACTGGGCTAGATGAACCATTGGTTTCACCCAGTATAGCCATTCTTATGTTCTTAAACAAGCTTTTGAAAGCAGTACTCTGTCTTGCAGGTGCAAAGAGAATATTTTCTTTCAGTTGATTCAGCTAGTTCAGTTCAATGACTAGCCCATTCAAAATTGAGACACCGATAGAGAGTTGGAAAGCTTGTTTTCCTCTTGCAGTCTATGAATGAAAATAAGAGTGAGATGTATTAGTTCTAAGACCACAGTTTTAAATACAAAATGTTGTGATAAACTTACTTTTTTCTTGTGTATCCAGCACATTTAAGGAGGTTTTTTAAAAAACAATTGCAACATGCTGTTTTTATGCATTTAGCTGAATTCCAGTTTCCATCCAAATGGAGTTTATCAGAAATCATGGGTAAAAAATTGTCTAGTAAATAGCAAGTGCATCATTCACCATTTCCTAACATAATTTTGTGGTTAGCAAAAAGAAGCACCAAGTTGAGTGAAAAGGGTATAATTAGTTGCAAAGCTGCATGTTTTAATGGTTTCCAATCAATGAGAATCAACCGCTCTTTAGGAAAATAACTGAAAAGTACAATGCAAACCAAGATTAAAAATAGATTACCGAATATAGTCGTTCATAAACCAAATCTTTTTTAGTAAAAAAGAGAAGCTCCAGAGGAGGTGGGCGGCTTATGAACAGGTAGAGAGAGGGAGAGGTGGGACACAGCCCCTCCCCCCAACAGAGGGAGCAAGGAGAGACAGCACAGCCAAAAGGGAAGAGCCGGGGCCAATGTCTCTCCGCTTCTGGCCACGCTGCTCTCCTCCCAGCCTCCGAAGCAGCTGCAGCTCCGCACGCTGCTCTCCCCCCAGCCTCCGAAGCAGCTGCAGCTCCATGATGCTCAGCCCTGCCTCCCAGAGCAGGCTGTGGCCGTGCCACCCCGCCCAGCTCGCTGGAACGTGCTGCGACTGCGCCGCCTGGTCTGTCCCACTGGAGCAGGCTGCGGCCATGCTGCCCAGCCTGCCAGAGCAGCGCCAGCCAGGCCAGAGACATTCTCCCCTGGCTCTCCCCAGATAAGCTGGGAAGGGATGGAATGGGGAGAGTGTGGGGGTCCTGGGCTAGGGGTGGGATCATCTAGGGGATGGTCACAGGGGTTACTCCCCAACTCCCAGCTTCTCCCCTGCACCTCAACATTTCCCCACCAGTTGCTGTCCTGGCCCGTCAGGGTAAGCAGCTGGCGCGCCAGGACACTTTTTGTTTACTTAGGTTTACCTCTGTGTCTGCGGACGCTCAAGGTAAACAAACCATCTCGGCCCACCAGCAGCTTATCCTGATGGCCTGGGAGCCAGAGTTTGCTGACCCCTGAATTATAGGGTCGGCTTATGAACGGGTCATTCACATTTTCCATTTTTACTTATCCATCTTGGTGGACGGGAGGTGGCTTATAAACAAACTGGCTTATGATCGAGTATTAGACCAGCCTGACAAGGTCCGTTCTTCCTTCCAGAGTCTGCCGTCGTCCTAGACCTGCTGATGTCCCTCCCTGAAGAGCTGAGCAAGCTGGACTATGACGGATTGAAGAGCCACATGCACAGATCCTACAGGGCACTGACAGCTCGGCAGCCAGATGGGAGCAGGAAAGGGTCAGATCCTGGTGCCTGTGCAGGAGAGCTGGCTGCTGATACGCCTTCTGCCAGTGTCGCCTGTGAGAGGCCTCCCTCTGCTAACCTGTCTGTGAGCTGCACAGCCCCAGCAGAACTGGCGCAGCCAAGTGACAACCAGGAAAGGCCCAGCAGGTCAGGGGAATGTGAGCAGGGAACACAGGAACCTCCCCAGCCCAGTGTGAGCCCATCTTCAGCCCAGCGTTCAGCTTCCCATGGCCAATTGCCTCCACCCATCCACAGTCCCGCTGCAGATGCTCAAAAGTCAGTTTGGAAGGATCTGGGAATTTGCCCTTTGAACTTGTTCCTTGTTCCCTTGGAGCTTCTGGCTCGAAAGGGGGACAGTTTGGAGTGAAAAGGCTGGTGGTGAGTCTTGGTTTCTCAGAGCGGTGATTCAGGCAGCTGTTTCATGCTAGTTCTCTACACCAGGCCTGCTCTTGTGCTGCGGTGGGGACCGTTTAAGGGCTCTCCTGGCCCTGGACTGCAGTCCCTGGCAGGGATACAGTCTCGGGAGTGTCTTTCTCCTGAACAGTGGAGTTTTATTGAAGGTAAGAAGTGAAGTTTCATTAGCAGGAAACAACCTGGATTTGCTTGGCCCTGTGCCCAGAGTTCCATGTCCCAGCTCTGGTTGCTGGCAGGGGCTTGGCAGTGGAGTGGGTGATTGATGCCTGTTTCTGAGAAGAACATGACAGAGCTGGGTTCACAACCTTCAGATCGTGTTGACTAAAGTCCTAATTTGCTACTGACGTGAAAATGAAGTTTAGTCTTTCTCCAAAAGGTGCAAAGGCTGAGCTGTGCAGCTCACCGGGGACTGAAACAGACTCTTTTGGGTTCCTATCCACAGCCCTATGGCTTTGTGGAATAAAACAGTGTATTCGCTCTTGGTGCATGGGCTGTAAATACTGTCGTTTTCAGTTCTCTGGGCTCTGCCTGAGGAGCCTGTTCTGGTCTTTTCCTTAAGTATAAATGTATTTAAAGTGTGGAATAAACAGCTTAAAAACATCCTTCTTGAGGTAAAAGTCTCCCTAATCCTCCCTTCTGGAGCTGGAGGGAAGGAACTGGCTGTGACCTGCTTCTGGCAAAGCCCTATTCCTTTAACAGGCACAACTTGAGCAGGCCAGCACTGTGCGTAGGGTGCCCCTTTCTAGGAAAAGAACCTTTCTTGTCAGCATAGGTGGTGTGTACAGTGAAGTGCTACATGGTGCAGCATAGACAAATTCTCACCACCAGAAGTTGGTCCAATCAAAGATCATTAGGGTTGGAAGGGACCTCAAGAGATCATCTAGTCCACCCCCCTGCTCAAAGCAGGGCCAATCCCCAAATGGCCCCCTCAAGGATTGAACTCACAACCCTGGGTTTAGCAGGCCAATGCTCAAACCACTGAGCTATCTGTCCCTCCCTCCGTCCCATATTATTACCTCTTCCACCTTGTCTCTTCAGTAGCTTCTGTCTAACATCCTCCAGTGATACCAGTGAAATGGGAAGCAGATTATCACCATATGATTAAACCATATCGTTTTTCCCAAATACAGAACGAGTCAGGAACCTTTTTAATAGAAACCAAGCCCCAGCTCAAGCACAGCACCTGTCCATAATCATCAGAGCTATGACCATCACCCTTACCAAACAGATATGTATCTATGGGTATGTCTGCACTACGGGATTATTCCGATTTTACAGATTGTATAAAGTCGAGTGCACACGGCCACACTAAGCACATTAATTCAGCGGTGTGCGTCCATGTATCGAGGCTAGCGTCGATTTCCTGAGCGTAGCACTGGGGGTAGCTATCCCATAGCTATCCCATAGTTCCTGCAGTCTCCCCCGCCCATTGGAATGCTGGGTTGAGATCCCAGTGCCTGATGGGGCAAAAAACATTGTCGCTGGTGGTTCTGGGTACAGCCTCACCCCTCCCTCCGTGAAAGCAGCAGATGACAACCATTTCGTGCCTTTTTTCCTGGGTGAACTGTGCAGACGCCATTCCACGGCAAGCATGGAGCCTGCTCAGCTCACGACAGCAATTGTAAACACCTCCCGCATTCTCGTGCAGTCTATGCTGAACCAGGACCTGCAAAGCCAGGCGAGGAGGCAGCGGCTACGGCAGAGCGGCGACGAGAGTGATGAGGACATGGACACAGAATTCTCTCAAACCGCGGGCCCCTGCGCTTTGGAGAGCCTGATGGTAATGGGGCAGGTTCTAGCCATTGAACGCCGATTCTGGGCCCGGGAAACAAGCACTGACTGGTGGGACCGCATAGTGTTGCAGGTGTGGGACGATTCCCAGTGGCTGCGAAACTTTCGCATGCGTAAGGGCACTTTCATGGAACTTTGTGACTTGCTTTCCCCTGCCCTGAAGCTCCAGAATACCAAGATGAGAGCAGCCCTCACAGTTGAGAAGCGAGTGGCAATAGACCTCTGGAAGCTTGCAACGCCAGACAGCTACCGGTCAGTCGGGAATCAATTTGGAGTGGGCAAATCTACTGTGGGGGCTGCTGTGATGCAAGTAGCCAAAGCAATCACTAAGCTGCTGCTATGAAAAGTTGTGACTCTGGGAAATGTGCAGGTCATAGTGGATGGCTTTGCTGCAATGGGATTCCCTAACTGTGGTGGGGTGATGGAACCCATATCCCTATCTTGGCACTGGAGCACCAGGGCACCCACTACATAAACCGCAAGGGGTACTTTTCCATGGTGCTGCAAGCACTGGTGGATCACAAGGGATGTTTCACCAACATCCACGTGGGATGGCCGGGAAGGGTTCATGACGCTTGTGTCTTCAGGAACACTACTCTGTTTAAATGGCTGCAGCAAGGGAATTACTTCCCAGACCAGAAAATAACAGTTGGGGATGTTGAAATGCCTGTAGTTATCCTGGGGGACCCAGCCTACCCCTTGATGCCATGGCTCATGAAGCCATACACAGGCAGCCTTGACAGTAGTCAGGAGCTGTTCAACTACAGGCTGAGCAAGTGCAGAATGGTGGTAGAATGTGCATTTGGACATTTAAAGGGACGCTGGCGCAAATTACTGACTCGCTCAGACCTCAGCCAAACCAATGTCCCCATTGTTATTGCTGCTTGCTGTGTGCTCCACAATGTCTGTGAGAGTAAGGGGGAGACCTTTATGGCGGGATGGGAGGCTGAGGCAAATCACCTGGCCACTGTTTATGCACAGCCAGACACCAGGGTGATTAGAAGAGCACACCAGGAAGCGGTGTACATTAGAAAACATAATCCTAACTATACATATACAATGATGGGTCTAAATTAGCTGTTACCACTCAAGAAAGAGATCTTGGGGTCATTGTGGATAGTTCTCTGAAGCCATCCACTCAATGTGCAGTGGCAGTCAAAAAAGCAAACAATGTTGGGAATCATCAAGAAAGGGATAGATAATAAGACAGAAAATATCATATTGCCGCTATATAAATCCATGGTATGCCCATACCTTGAATAGTGTGTGCAGATGTGGTCGCCATATCTCAAAAAAGATATATTGGAATTGGAAAAGGTTCAGAAAAGGGCAACAAAAATGATTAGGTGTATAGAATGGCTTCCATATGAGAAGAGATTAATAAGACTGGGACTTTTCAGCTTGGAAAATAAATGACTAAGGGGGGATATGATGGAAGTCTATAAAATCATGAGTGGTATAGAGAAAGTAAATAATTAAGTGTTATTTATTCCTCATAACACAAGAACTAGGGGCAACCAAATGAAATTAATAGGTAGCAGGTTTAAAACAGACACAAGGAAGTATTTTTTTCATGCAACGCACTGTCAACCTCTGGAACTCCTTGCCAGAGGGTGTTGTGAAGGCCAGTACTATAACGGGGTTCAAAAGGGAGCTAGATAGATTCATGGAAGATAGGTCCATCAGTGGCTACACTTCTACCTCGATATAACGCAACCCGATATAACACGAATTCAGATATAACGCGGTAAAGCAGTGCTCTGGGGGGGGGCTGTGCACTCTATTGGAACAAAGCAAGTTCAATATAACACGGTTTCACCTATAACGCAGTAAGATTTTTTGGCTCCCGAGGACAGCGTTATATTGAGGTAGAGGTGTATTGGCAAGGATGGTGTCCCTAGTCTCTGTTTGCCAGAAGCTGGGATTGGGTGACAGGGCATGGATCACTTGATGATAACCTGTCTGTTAGTTCCCTTTGGGACATCTGCCATTGGCCACTGTCAGAGGACAGGATACTGGGCTTGATGGATCTTTGGTCTGATCCAGTATGGCAGTTCTTATATTTTTTTTATGATCCTTCATCCACGTCTGACAGTTCGGCTTCCTGTATAAACATTAGAATACAAATACTAGATTTGTTGTAACTGAATCCGTTGCATCCCTTGGCACCTTTCTAGCTTTGATGGTTTTTCCAGGGAAAAACAATCCAAACTTCATGAGTTTTGAATTTTTTAAAGAAGTCTGCAGTTCAATACTTTTCCCACTAGATGGCAATGGGCAAAAATGAGCAACTTTTTATTTTTTTCTCAAAAGTTAATTTAAATAATTTTTCCCAGTGATTGATGTCACTAAAGAAACTCTGATCCTCCCTAAATCTCACATTTCCACACAATTTTTACAGTAATTGCATACTGTAATAAAGGCCAAAGACTCTTAAGCAAAGTAAGCTGTCATGGGAAGATCCTCCAGTGGATCAGTAACTGGATAAAAGATAGGAAAAAAGGGTAGGAATAAATGGTCAGTTTTCACAGTGGAGAGATGCCAATAGCAGGGTCCCCCGAGGTTCTGTAATGGAACCTGTGCTGTTCATCATATTCATAAATGATCTGGAAAAGGGGGTAAATAGTGGCAAAGTTTGCAGATGATACAAAATTAGTCTCCAAGGCCATGATGCAGAGAGGCCACACCAGGGACTCAGTACAGTGCCATGTGAAAGTTAAGGAGCTCAGACAAGCCCACCAGAAAACCAAAGAAGCAAACGGAAGGTCCGGGGCAGGGCCACAAACATACCGCTTCTACGCTGAGCTGCATGCAATTCTAGGGCGGTCCACCACCACTACCCCACCCCTGACTGTGGATTCCAAGGGGGGTGTAATCTCAGCCATGCCTGAGGATTCTGCAGACGGGGAAGATGAGGAGGAGGATGAGCTTGCAGAGAGCACACAGCACACCGTTCTCCCCAACAGCCAGGAGCTTTTTCTCACCCTGACGGAATTACCCTCCCAAGCCACTATCCCAGACAATGAAGCCATGGAAGGGACCTCTGGTGAGTGTACCTTGTAAATATAAGACATGGTTTAAAAGCAAGCATTTTTTAATGATTAATTTGCCCTGAGGACTTGGCATGCATTCACGGTGTCAGAGTCTACCCTCACTTGGAACTGGGCGGTTTCAAAGTGAGGACCCGCATGTATTTCCCCCACCCTAAAATCTTAGGGTAGGTCTCCCCTTCGGCTGCCACCACCCGGTCAATTCCGTGGGCCGGGACACCCCTGTTTCCCCCCTTGGGAACACAGATCAATTCACAGAGGAGGAACCTCCCCCCTCTTCCCTCTCTCCCCTGCTCCGGAGACAGAGGTGCCTGGATTCAAATGCCTTGAATCTCTACACACAGGGAAGCAGCCCACTTCCCCCTCCCCTTCCCCTGAATTTCCCCAAGGGAAGGAATTAACCAAGTCCAAAGAAAAGAAAAGAATTTATTAAAGAATAAAAAGAAAAATACAGAATCTCTATGAGCCCAAGCTGGACACTCATAGGGTATAACCTTATCAATCTCTGGAGAGAATCCCCTCTCCCCCTTTTCTCAGTAAAAGCAATATCAGCAAACAGGAATAAAGCATTTCCTTTAGCAAACACACAATTGCAAATATAGAAATCAAATCATAAGACTAATTTGCCTTTCTAATTAATACTCACTATTAATTAGTAGAAACTACTCCAGGAGAACTTGGAGACATGACTGTCCTCTGTTAGATTCAAGAACAGTTCTCACACAGACAAAGGCTTCCCTCCACAGAGATTTGAAAAAATCTTATCTCTGATTGGTCCTCTGGTCAGGTGGTCACCAGGTACTACATGTTAACCCTTTACAGGTAAAACAGACTTTAACCCTTAACTATCTGTTTATGACACACGGCCAGTACAGTTACTGGAAAAGTATGTTAACATGTCTGGGGATGGAGTGGAAATCCTCCAGGGACATCTGCATGAAGCTCTCCTGGAGGTACTCCAAAAGCCTTTGTAGAAGGTTTCTGGGCAGCGCAGCCTTATTTCGTCCTCCATGGTAGGACACTTGACCACGCCATGCATGTAGCAAGTAATCTGGTATCATTGCATGACAAAGCCTGGCAGCGTATGGTCCCGGTGTTTGCTGGCATTCAAGCAACATCCATTCCTTATCTCGCTGTGTTATCCTCAGGAGAGTGATATCGTTCATGGTACCCTGGTTGAAATACGGGAATTACATTAAGGGGACAGAGGTGGCCATTCCTACTGGGCTGTTTGCCTGTGGCTGAAAAAAAATCCTTCCCTGCAGTTAACCAAGCGGGGCGGAGGCGGGGGGGAAGGGGTGATTGGCGCTGAGCGTTTTTGCATTTGGCTAGCAGGGATCTTCCCTGATACCAGCCACGTGGTTGGTGGGGTGATGGCTAGCAGGGATCTTCCATGATACCAGCCACGCAGTGGGGGGAGGGGTAAAGCGATCATCCCAGAGAATTGGATGAGGCGGGGAGTTTGGTTTCTGCTTCTGCACGTTAACAGGAAAGACGCAGCGCTCAACGGGCTTTGCTTGCTATTTGGGAAATGAGGGCGCTGGATAGATGAAGGCTGCAGAAACTGAAAGACAGTGGCTTACCATGGCCGCATGCAAGCCGAATTCTGTTGCCTGGACCTGCATTTGTGATCTCTAACACCAAAGCCGCAGGCACTCAATATTAAGATGCAAAATGCGACCTTGTACTGAAATCACGTGTGCAATGTAATGTGAATAGTGTTGTTCACCGTCAAAGAGTGTAACCATTGTTCTGTAAAATGTATCTTTTTAAATACTTCTCTCCCTTTTTTCTTTCCCTCCTGCAGCTGCAAATTTTTCAAGCCTCCCTACTCCGTCCCGAAGGCTATCTCAGATAAGGCAGCAGAAAAAAAAGACGCGAGACGAAAGGTTCTCGGAAATCATGGAAGTGACCCGCAATGAAAGAGCTCATCTGAATGAGTGGAAGGACGTGGTATCAAAGTACAGGAAAGATGCCAGTGACCGTGAGGGCAGGAGGGATGAACGTGAGGAGAGGAGAGGAGAGATGCTCGAGATGAGAGGTGGCGGCAGGAAGATCAGAGGAGGCATGATGCAATGCTGGGGCTGCTGCTGCGTGATCAAACTGACATGCTCCGGCGTCTGGTGGAGCTTCAGGAACGGCAGCAGGATCACAGAGTGCTGCTGCAGCCCCTGTATAACCACCCTCCCTCCTCACTATGTTCCTTAGCCTCCTCACCCACCAGACATGTAAGAACGTTTGGGGGGAGGCTCCGTGCACCCGCCCTCTCCACCCCAGTGGACAGCCCAGCCCAAAAGGCTGTCATTATTTTTGAAATTTTTTTAGTGGCCTTTTCCTTCCCTCCTATCCTCCTCCCAAACCCCACCCAGGCTACCTTGTCAGTTCTCTCCCTCTTTTTATAATCAGTTAATAAAGAATACATGATTTTTAAACAATAGTAACTTTATTTCCTTAGAAAGCAAGCTGTGATCGAAGGGAGAGGGTGGGTTGCTTACAGGGAGTGAGTCAATCAAGGGGGTGGGTTTTCATCAAGGAGAAACAAACACAACAGTCACATCGTACCCTGGCGAGTGATTAAACTGGTTTTCAAATTTTCTCTGATGCGCAGCACTTCCTGGTGTGCTCTTCGAATCACCCTGGTGTCTGGCTGTGCATAATCAGCGGCCAGGTGATTTGCCTCAGCCTCCCACCCTGCCATAAAGGTCTCCGCCTTACTCTCACAGAGATTGTGGAGCACACAGCAAGCAGCAATAACAATGGGGACATTGGTTTGGCTGAGGTCTGAGCGAGTCAGTAATGTCCGCCAGCGCACCTTTAAACGGCCAAATGCACATTCTACCACCATTCTGCACTTGCTCAGCCTGTAGTTGAACAGCTCCTGACTACTGTCCAGGCTGCGTGTGTATGGCTTCATGAGCCATGACATTAAGGGGTAGGCTGGGTCCCCCAGGATAACTACAGGCATTTCAACATCCCCAACTGTTATTTTCTGGTCTGGGAAGTAATTCCCTTGCTGCAGCCGTTTAAGCAGATTAGTGTTCCTGAAGACGCGAGCGTCATGAACCCTTCCTGGCCATCCCACGCTGATGTTGGTGAAACGTCCCTTGTGATCCACCAGTGCTTGCAGCACCATTGAAAAGTACCCCTTGTGGTTTATGTATTGGGTGCCCTGGTGCTCTGGTGCCAAGATCGGGATATGGGTTCAATCTATCGCCCCACCACAGTTAGGGAATCCCATTGCAGCAAAGCCATCCACTATGACCTGCACATTTCCCAGAGTCACTAACTTTCGTAGCAGCAGCTTAGTGATTGCTTTGGCTACTTGCATCACAGCAGCCCCCACAGATTTGCCCACTCCAAATTGATTCCCGACTGACCGGTAGCTGTCTGGCGTTGCAAGCTTCCAGAGGGCTATCACCACTCGCTTCTCAACTGTGAGGGCTGCTCTCATCTTGGTATTCTGGAGCTTCAGGGCAGGGGAAAGCAAGTCACAAAGTTCCATGAAAGTGCCCTTACGCATGCGAAAGTTTCGCAGCCACTGGGAATCATCCCACACCTGCAACACTATGCGGTCCCACCAGTCAGTGCTTGTTTCCCGGGCCCCAAATCAGCGTTCAATGGCTAGAACCTGCCCCATTACCAGCATGATCTCCAAAGCGCAGGGGCCCGCGATTTGAGAGAATTCTGTGTCCATGTCCTCATCACTCTCGTCGCCGCTCTGCCGTAGCTGCCTCCTTCTCGCCTGGTTTTGCAGGTCCTGGTTCAGCATAGACTGCACGAGAATGCGTGAGGTGTTTACAATGTCCATGATTGCTGTCGTGAGCTGAGCAGGCTCCATGCTTGCCGTGGAATGGCGTCTGCACAGTTCACCCAGGAAAAAAGGCGCGAAATGGTTGTCGTCTGCTGCTTTCACGGAGGGAGGGGTGAGGCTGTACCCAGAACCACCAGCGACAATGTTTTTTCCCCATCAGGCACTGGTATCGCAACCCAGAATTCCAATTGGCGGGGGAGACTGCAGGAACTATGGGAAAGCTATGAGATAGCTACCCACAGTGCAACGCTCCGGAAATTGATGCTAGCCTCGGTACATGGACGGACACTGCCGAATTAATGTGCTTAGTGTGGCCGCGTGCTCTCGACTTTATACAATCTGTTTTAAAAAAACGGTTTCTGTAAAATCGGAATAATCCCGTAGTGTAGACATACCCTGAGTGACTAGGCAACAAAATGGCAGATGAAATTCAATGTTGATAGTGCAAGGGAATGCATAGTGGAAGACATGATCCCAATGATAAATACAAACTGATGGGATTTAAATTAGCTGTTACCACTCTAGAAAGAGATCTTGGAGTCATCATTGATAGTTCTCTGAAATCATCTGCTCAATGTGCGACAGCAGTCAAAAGAAGCTAACAGAAGTAGGAAATGGATAGATAAGACAGGAAATTTCACAGTGCCACAGTATTAATCCATGGTATGCCCACATTTTGAATACTGTAGTGTGTGCAGTTCTAGTCTCAAAAAAGATATATTAGAATTGGAAAAGGTACAGAGAAGGGCAACAAAAATGATTAGGGGTATGGAACGGCTTCCATACAAGGAGAGATTCAGTTCCCGCTGAATAAAGTGTGTTAAATTACTGAGCAATCAATGGGATTAGCAGGTATAATTGGCATACACAGGGCATTTGCTCTTGCACCTGTGTAGTTCTGAGTTAAAGGTTGATCATGTTGCAATGTACCTGTCTTCTGAGATGGTTTGATACGATGTATCCTGGGTGTCTGGAACATTTGAGGCTTTGTCTTCTATCTCTTCAACTGACGCCATACTTATTATTTTTTGCCTCTGGAGTGCATCGTACTTTTGCACAATAGCTGAGTGAGGTCAGGGTTAGTGAATGTAGAAAGCTCTATTATAGTCAATTTACCTGTTGCTTTACTGAAAACTGGACTGCTTGACTTCAGAATTTTTGTACCTTGGCAGGAAAGTGAGTCAGGAGTCTCCTTCAGGGAACCATTCTTTGATGCTCCAGGCAGCATTTGAGGCTGGGACTGGTCCCTATTATTACTCTCCTAGTAGCAGACCATAATGGTAGCTTGAACACAGGGCCGGCTCTACCATTTTTGCTGCCCCAGGCAAAAACAACAACAACAAAAACGCCGCTTGGACTGCCGAAGCGCAAAAAAAACCCAACCGCTTTGACTGTGCTGCCCCAAGAATGGACAGAAGGCCGCCCCCTTAGCATGTGCTGCCTTGGGCATGTGCTTCCTCCGCTGGTGCCTGGAGCCGGCCCTGCTTGAACAGCACCTTTGCCATCTACGGTATCTTCAAAGAAGTCTAAGGGTATGTCTACAGTACGAAATTAATTTGAACTTATTCTATTCGAATTTTCGGAAGCGATTTTATGCATTCGGTGTTGTGTCCCCACTAAAGCGCGTGATTTCGGCGGAGTGCATCCACAGTACCGAGGCTAGCATCGAATGTCGGAGTGGTGCACTGTGGGAAGCTATCCCACAGTTCCTTCAGTCCCCGCCACCCATTGGAATTCTGGGTTAAGCCCCAGTGCATGATGGGGCAAAAACATTCTAGCGTGTGTTTCTGGATGTGTGCCATCACTCACTCCTCCCTCCGTGAAAGCTACGGCAGACGCCATACTGCCAGCAGACGGTGCAGTACAGTGCACCGCCTGTCTCCTGGTACTATGAATCCACCTTGCATGTCCTCTCGTCTTTCTATCTACTCTTTTATCTAACCATTTCTCGCCTTTTTTTGGCTACTGTGAACCAAGCAGCACAGCTTCCGCCGCAAACTCTGCTCTCCCGCTCTTGCAACACTAGCTAATTTCTCCATGTTGTCTGTCCTGGGCTCCCATGGAAGCTACAAAAGGCAACAGTTCCCCACCGTTTTTTGGCCATCGTGAACTGAGCTGCACAGCTTCCGCCACAAACTCTGCTCTCCCGCTCTTGCAGCTCTAGCAAGTTTCCCAACTCCGTGAATGCTACAGAAGACAACCATTTACCGCCTTTTATCGGCCATCTTGAACTGAACAGCTCTCCTACGTTTCACGCCCTTTTTCCAGGATTACCCGTGCAGGCACCATAGCGCAGCAAGCGTGGAGCCCGCTCAGATCTCCGCTGCAGTTTTGACCATTGTAAATACCTCGCGCATTATCCAGCAGTATGTTCAGTACCTGCAAAACTGGGCAAGGAAGCGGTAACAGTGCGATTACTATACTGATGAGGACATGGACACAGACGTTCCTAGAAGCACGGCATGTGGAATTGGGAGATCATGGTGGCATTGGGCCAGGTTCATGCCGTGGAATGCCAATTCTGCGCCCGGGAAACAAGCACAGGCTGGTGGGACCGCATAGTGTTGCAGGTCTGGGATGATTCCCAGTGGCTGCGAAACTTTCATATGCGTAGGGCCACTTTCATGGAACTTCGTGACTTGCTGTGCACTGCCCTGAAGCGCAAAGACACCAAAATGAGAGCAGCCCTCACAGTTGAGAAGCAAGTGGCCATAGCCCTGTGGAAGCTTGCAACATCCGACAGCTACCGGTCAGTCGGGAATCAGTTTGGAGTGGGCAAATCTACTGTGGGGGCTGCTGTGCTGCAAGTAGCCAACACAATCATTGACCAGCTGCTATCAAGAGTAGTGACTCTGGGAAATGTGCAGACCATTGTGGATGGCTTTAATGCACTAGCATTCCATAACTGTGGCGGGGTGATAGACGGAACGCATATCCCTATCTTGGCCCCAGCACGCTTGGGCGGCCAGGACATAAACCACAAGGGGTACTTTTCCATGGTGCTGCAAGGACTGGTGGATCACAAGGGACGTTTCACCGACATCAACGAGGGATGGCTGGGAAAGGTTCATGATGCTCACATCTTCAGGAACTCTGGTCTGTTTGCAGGAAGGGACTTACTTCCCAAACCAGAAAATTACTGTTGGGGATGTTGAAATAGTTATCCTTGGGGACCCAGCCTACCCCTTAATGCCATGGCTTATGAAGCCGTACACAGGCACCCTGGACAGTAGTAAGGAGCAGTTCAACTATAGGCTGAGCAAGTGCAGAATGGTGGTAGAATGTGCTTTTGGACGTTTACTAACTCGGTTAGATCTCAGCACAAGCAATATTCCAATTGTAATTGCTGCTTGCTGTGTGCTCCACAATCTCTGCAAGAGTAAGGGGGAGACGTTTATGGTGGGGTGGGAGGTTGAGGCAACTCACCTGGCGGCCAATTTCGCACAGCCAGACAACAGGGCGATTAGAAGAGCGCAGCAGGGCGTGCTGCGCATCAGAGAAGCTTTGAAAGCCAGTTTCATGACTGGTCAGGGTATGGTGTGACAGTTGTGTTTGTTTCTCTTGAAGTTACCTGCCCCCTATATATATGAAAGGAAATAAAGTCTAAATTGTTTAAAAACTGTTCTTTATTATTTGTTGCACAACACAGTGAGAGAAATCAGAAGGTAGACCGGGGGAGGGGAGGGGAGGGGTATTGGGTTAAGGGGGAGGAGGAGGAGGGAAGGACACATCTAGAAACCAAATCAGAAGTTTGCATATGCCAGCTTTCTGCTGCTTGGGCGATCCTCTGGGGTTGAGTGTGAGGGTCCCCGTAGCCTCCCCGCTCGTGTTCTTGGGCATCTGGGTGAGGAGGTGTGGAACTTGGGGAGGAGGAAGGGAGGTTATACAGGGGCTGCAGTGGCAGTCTGTGATCCTGCTGCCTTTCCCGCATTAGATCCACAATACAGCGGAGCATGTCAGTTTGCTTCCCCGTGAGCTTGACCATAGCGTCCTGCCGGTTCTCATCACGCGCGTCCCTCCTCTCTTTGTGTTCCCGTAATGCTTTACGGGACTCCGCAATTGTTTGCCTCCACGCGTTCAGCTGGGCCCTATCAGTGCGGGAGGACTGCATGAGCTTGGCGAACATGTCGTCCCAACTTCGTTTTTTTCCAACCTTCTAATCTGGACCAGCCTCTGGGACGGAGTAGATAGGGGCTGCGTTGAAACATTTGTACCTGCAGGAGGAGAAAAAGGGAGGGTAGTATTTTAAGATACATTTCAGAGAACAAAGGGGACACTCCTTCTCAGTGAAACAGGCAATTCATAGTACACCGCACATGTTCTTTCTGTACAAGTTAGTATTTTGCCTCTTATACAGAAGTGCCTGCCACTTTGGTGTGAGTAAGCCATCACGCACAGCCGGGCAACAGAATTCAGCTTGCAGGCAGCCTAGGGGCACACGGGGTTCTGCTTCAATGCTTTCAAACTGCTGGGCCCCCTTTCCCATAGCAAAACATGCCTGGTGGGTTTGCCATATAAAAGAAGGGCCTGCGGGCTCTCTGGGATGATTCTTGACACAAGACGCCCACCCCCCCCCACCACCGTGTGGCTCCAATCAGGCTCTGAGCAGGGATGAGCCCTTTAAACTAAACGCAAACAGCCCAGCATGGCTGGGTTTCCCCTCCGCCCCCCACCGCGTGGTTCTAATCAGTCTCTCACTCACCGGAAGTACCTTTTAACCAGTTACCAATCCATGAGAGAACCTTCCCTCTTATCCCATGACTGCTTATTTTGCTTAAGAGCCTTTGGTGAGGGACCCTGTCAAAGGCTTTCTGAAAAATCTAAATACACTATAACCACTGGATCTCCTTTGTCTGCATGCTTGTTGACCCCCTCAGAGAATTCTAGTAGATTGGTGAAGCATGATTTCCCTTTACAAAAAACACGTTGACTATTTCCCAACAAATTATGTTCATCTATGTGTCTGACAATTTTTTTCTTTACGATAGTTTCAACCAGTTTGCCTGGTATTGAAGTGAGGCTTACCAGCCTGTAACTGCCGGGCTCACCTCTGGAGCCCTTTTTAAAAATTGGTGTCACATTAGCTATCCTCCAATCATTTGGTACAGAAGCTGATTTAAAAGATAGGTAGATGACAGTAGTCCTGCAATTTCACATTGGAGTTCCTTCAGAACTCTTGGGAGAATACCATCAGGTCCTGGAGGTTTTATTACTGTTTAGTTTATCAATTTGTTCCAAAACCTCTCCTAAGGACACCTCAATTTGGGACAGTTCCTCAGATCTGTCACCCCAAAAGAATGGCTCAGGTTTGGGAATCTCCCTCACATCCTCAACAGTGAAGGCCCAGACAGCTATGTGATCCCCACACCGGTATCTCTGCCTGCTTGGAGAGCAAACAGTCCCCTTCCGCTCACTGGGTAACAATGCACAACGAAGGCAGAAACAGGACTCAGAAAAAATTTACAGAATATTCCCACGTTGTCACATTTCCGTAACAGTTACGTCTCCATTGTCAACAGGCCTGCTTGGGCTCAGGCTTTCTCTGGGTTGTCCCTGGACAGGGCTGCTCTAAAGGGACTCACCACTGCCACACAGACACCATAAGCTGTTTCCTGATTCAAGTCACAAACCGGGCCAAACTCAGAGGCGAAGCACAAACAGCTTCAGTTGGACCCTGTCCCTCAGTGGGGTGCCTCTGCCTTTCTCCCCCAGCGTGCCTGGGGTGGGAGCAAGTCCCAGGTGATGTATTTCGCACCAGCAAGAAGCTGGAACGCGGTGTCAGACAGCACTGAACAGGAAACGACTTTATCTGACACTTCCTTACACCTGCCACTTCAAACAAAACTCCTGCTGCTCTCCTCTCTTGCAGTTTATTCCAGATTATTTCCCCTCTGAGATCTGAGCTATGTTGTCTCCTGGGGTCCCTGAGGGAAGACAGGCCCCAGCTGTGGGGCAGCACCCTGGGCAAACATTCCCTGGCAACATTTTCAGAGAATAGATCATGGTTTTTTTACAGATGCATGAAACTGGGGATGGGGGGTCAGGGTGAGATAGAGAAGTGGGGGTGGGGGCTGAGAATTCCTAGTCTGGGGTGGGGGGAGACCCCTAGGCTGGGTGTAGTGTGTGTGGGAATCCCTGGTCAGGGCAGGGTGAGTGTGTGTGCGGGGGGAATGTCCCTGGATAGGACAGGGTGTGTGTGTATGGGGGAGGGGGTGTCCCTGGATCGGGCAGGGTGTGTGTGGTGACAGGGAGGATGAGGGACCACCCACAGGTAGGGGATCCTCTTGTGGGGCTGATGTTGAGGGTTTCCCCAGGGTGGTGGGATGGGGCTCCCATGCAGGGCTGTAGGGGGGAAGGGTTGGGGGCTCCCCAAGTGGAGTTAGGGCTGGAGGTTCCTTGCTGGGGGTGCATTGGGGGTGCGAGGCGGAATCAGGGTTATTCCCGTGGCAGGGGTGCCTGGAGGCGCCGATCGGGGGCCGGAGGGCCCCAGGCCAGGTTAGGGGTGTCCCGGGCAGATTGGGGCTCTGCGGAGGTCCCGGTCCGGACATGCCTCGGTCGCGCGGGGCTCGGCTCCGCTGCCCGGCACCGCCCGGCGCCGCCTGCGTCTCAGCGTCCCCCTTGGCGGGGCCCCGTCCTGCGTGAGCGGCTCCAGTCCAGCCCGGTGGCCGGAGGCGTCTAGCGGGACCGAGTCGCTGCGGCCCATGGGGGGCCGAGCCCCAGCGCCCGGCACGGGGAGCAGCCTGAGCCCGAGCGCGGGGAGCGCACGGGCCGCGCCATGGTCAGTATCGCCGCCCGGCCAGGGCCCCCCGGGTACTCCCCCATCCAGCCCCCGCCCGGCCAGGCCCCCCAGATACCCCCCATCCAACTTAACCTGGTCAGGGCCCCCTGGGTACCCCCCCATCCGGCCCCCGCCTGGCCAGGGCCCCCAGATACCCCCCATCCAACTTAACCTGGTCAGGGCCCCCTGGGTACCCCCCCACCCAGCCCCCGCCTGGCCAGAGCACCCAGATACCCCCCATCCAACTTAACCTGGTCAGGGCCCCCTGGGTACCCCCCCACCCAGCCCCCACCCGGCCAGGGCCCCCTGGGTACCCCCCCACCCAGCCCCCACCCGGCCAGGGCCCCCTGGGTACCCCCCCATCCGGCCCCCGCCCGGCCAGGGCCCCCAGATACCCCCCATCCAACTTAACCTGGTCAGGGCCCCCTGGGTACCCCCCCACCCAGCCCCCGCCTGGCCAGAGCCCCCAGATACTCCCCATCCAACTTAACCTGGTCAGGGCCCCCTGGGTACCCCCCCATCCGGCCCCCGCCCGGCCAGGCCCCCCAGATACCCCCCATCCAACTTAACCTGGTCAGGGCCCCCCGGGTACTCCCCCATCCAGCCCCCGCCCGGCCAGGCCCCCCAGATACCCCCCATCCAACTTAACCTGGTCAGGGCCCCCTGGGTACCCCCCCATCCGGCCCCCGCCTGGCCAGGGCCCCCGGGTACCCCCCATCCAACTTAACCTGGTCAGGGCCCCCTGGGTACCCCCCCATCCGGCCCCCGCCTGGCCAGGGCCCCTGGGTACCCCCCATCCAACTTAACCTGTCAGGGCCCCCTGGGTACCCCCCCATCCGGCCCCCGCCTGGCCAGGGCCCCCAGGTACCCCCCATCCAACTTAACCTGGTCAGGGCCCCCTGGGTACCCCCCACCCAGCCCCCACCCGGCCAGGGCCCCCAGATACCCCCCATCCAACTTAACCTGGTCAGGGCCCCCTGGGTACCCCCCCACCCAGCCCCCGCCTGGCCAGGGCCCCCAGATACCCCCCATCCAACTTAACCTGTCAGGGCCCCCTGGGTACCCCCTCATCCAGCCCCCACCCAGCCAGGGCACCCGGGTACCCCCCATCCAACTTAACCTGGTCAGGGCCCCCACCCAGCCCCTGCCCAGCCAGTGCCCCCGGGTAACCCCCACCCATCGTCCTTCCCCGATGAGGTCCCCCGGAGTACCCCCATCCTCCCCCCAGCCAGGTCCCCCTGGGTACTCCCCACCCAGCCCCTACCCAGCCAGGGCCCCCGGATACCCCTCATCCAACTTAACCTGGTCAGGGCCCCTTGGATATCCTCCACCCAGCCCCCATACCTAGCCATGGGCCCCCAGGTATCCCCCATCCAGTCCCCTCCCGGCCAAGGCTCACTGGGTGCCCACCCCTCCATCCCTTCGGCCTGGCCAGGGTTTCCCGGGAGCCTCCCTCCATAGGTGCTGGAACTAGGGGTTCTGTGGGTGCTGCCACACCTTCTGGCTTGAAGAGGTTTCCATTATATACTGGGTTTACAGTTTGGTTAAATGGCTCTCAGCACCTCCACTATAAAAATTGTTCCAGCACCCCTGCCCCCTCCACTCCTTCCGCCTGGCCAGGGCTCTGTAGGTACCCCACATCCACCCCTCTTCTGGCCAGGGCTCTCCAGCTATCAAGGGTCCACCTGCCTCCCCCAGCCTCCCCCCGCCCCATCTATCCCAGTATTTCACTGGATTCTCTGGTTGTCCTTGCTCCGGTCCCACACACAGGGAATGTCAAGTGCTGGGAGGAGACACTCCTGTGAGCTGTGTTTGTATAGGAGATGGATGCGGGGCGCTGGAAGGGGTGCATCTGTCTGTCTGATAGAGAGTCACTCTGGTGGGGGCTGGGTGGTGGGGTTCGCTCTGGGGCTCCCTGGCTGGTCCCTGTCACGGGGAAGCTTGCAGTACAGGGGTCCCCATTTGGGCACTGTGTGGGGAAGCCCGCATCACCTGGAGTTCCCAGCTGAGCACTGTCACAAGGAAGCTCGCAGCACTGGGAAGTTGTGTGTCTCCATCTACAGTAGAGATTTCCTTCTCCAATTCCCCCACTCATGGCCAGCGCTGTGGGAAGCAGGGGGCTGGGGCATTGTGGAGCTGTCCTGAGTGGGGTATGGCGATGGGGCTAGATGGCCAGGGGCCAGCTCCCCAACTCTAACCAGTGCCTGCCCTGTGGGGGGCAGAGGACTGAGGTGATGTCTGGGCAGGGCAGGCCCCCTCTGAGTTGGATATGGACTTGGGGATAGATGCCGAGGGCTGGTCCCTGCCCTCACGGGGCACTGGTGCCAGCTAGTGGGGTGTGAGGAGCAGAGTCTAGACAGCTCTCCCCTCCCCGTGGCAGTTTCCTGGCCCTGTGCGCTGCGGAAGGAATGAGCTCAGTGCTGTTAATGGCTTGCAGCTGGTGCAGGGGCCTGTGCTCGGCTCCCAGCCCCCTGGCCCAGCCCAGCTGCGCTCATGCGGTCGCTAGCTCGGACTGGGCTTGGCACCCCTGCGTGGGCAGGGCCCTGGCCCGTAACAGGAGCTGTGCTGCTTAGTACGGGCTGCACAATGCTGTCCCACGCCCCAGGGCCTCAGCTGGGCCAGGTCTGGGAGGGGAGCTGTGCACCAGGACTCCTGGGTTCTCTCTCTGAGCTGAGAGGCGGTGGGGGCTAGTGGGTTAGAGCTGGGGGTCTGGGAGCTGTGCACCAGGACTCCTGGGTTCTCTCTCTGAGCTGAGAGGCGGTGGGGGCTAGTGGGTTAGAGCTGGGGGTCTGGGAGCTGTGCACCAGGACTCCTGGGTTCTCTCTCTGAGCTGAGAGGTGGTGGGGGCTAGTGGGTTAGAGCTGGGGATCTGGGAGCTGTGCACCAGGACTCCTGGGTTCTCTCTCTGAGCTGGTTGGGGAGTGTGGCTAGTCTTTAGGGCAGTGTCGTGTCGCCCTTCCCCCCAGGAGCCCGAGCCAGTGGAGGACTGTGTGCAGAACACGCTCTCAGCCCTGTACCCGCCCTTTGTGGCCACAGCACCCACACTGCTGGGGCAGGTGTTCGAGGTAGTGGAGCGGACGTACCGGGAGGATGCCCTGCGCTACACCATTGAGTTCCTCATACCTGCCAAGCACATCCTGGCACGCATTCAACAGGAGGCCTGTGTGAGTCTGTCTGTGCCTCCATCTGTCCATCCATACGTATGTGTGTGCAAGGATGTGTGTCTGGCATGGTACACAAAGGCGGGGGTGTCTGTGGGCCCGGCGTGTTGAGGGGCATGTGTCTGTGGGTTGGGCCCGGTGCATGGAGGGATGTGTGTCTGTCTGCAGGCCTGATGCGTGGGGGTGTCTGTCCGTGGGCCCGGCGGGTGGAGGGGACGTGCGTCTGTCCGCGGGCCCGGCGGGTGGAGGGGACGTGCGTCTGTCCACGGGCCCGGTGGGTGGAGGGGACGTGTGTCTGTCTGTGGGCCCGGCGGGTGGAGGGGGCGTGCGTCTGTCCGCGGGGCCGGCGGGTGGAGGGGGCGTGCGTCTGTCCGCGGGCCCGGCGGGTGGAGGGGACGTGCGTCTGTCCGCGGGGCCGGCGGGTGGAGGGGACGTGCGTCTGTCCGCGGGCCCGGCGGGTGGAGGGGACGTGCGTCTGTCCGCGGGCCCGGCGGGTGGAGGGGGCGTGCGTCTGTCCGCGGGCCCGGCGGGTGGAGGGGGCGTGCGTCTGTCCGCGGGCCCGGCGGGTGGAGGGGGCGTGCGTCTGTCCGCGGGCCCGGCGGGTGGAGGGGGCGTGCGTCTGTCCGTGGGCCCGGCGGGTGGAGGGGGCGTGCGTCTGTCCGCGGGCCCGGCGGGTGGAGGGGGCGTGCGTCTGTCCAAGGGCCCGGCGGGTGGAGGGCCCGTGAGTCTGTCCGCGGGCCCGGCGGGTGGAGGGGGCGTGCGTCTGTCCGCGGCCCGGCGGGTGGAGGGGGCGTGCGTCTGTCCGTGGGCCGGCGGGGGGAGGGGGCGGGCGTCTGTCCGTGGGCCCGGCGGGTGGAGGGGGCGTGCGTCTGTCCGCGGGCCCGGCGGGTGGAGGGGACGTGCGTCTGTCCGCGGGCCCGGCGGGTGGAGGGAACGTGCGTCTGTCCGTGGGCCCGGCGGGTGGAGGGGGCGTGCGTCTGTCCGTGGGCCTGGCGCGTGGAGGGGACGTGCGTCTGTCCGCGGGCCCGGCGGGTGGAGGGGGCGTGCGTCTGTCCGCGGGCCCTGCGGGTGGAGGGAACGTGCGTCTGTCCGCGGGCCCGGCGCGTGGAGGGGGCGTGCGTCTGTCCGCGGGCCCGGCGGGTGGAGGGGGCGTGCGTCTGTCCGTGGGCCTGGCGCGTGGAGGGGGCGTGCGTCTGTCCGCGGGCCCGGCGGGTGGAGGGGACGTGCGTCTGTCCGCGGGCCCTGCGGGTGGAGGGAACGTGCGTCTGTCCGCGGGCCTGGCGGCTGGAGGACCAGTGCATGAAGAGGCGCATCTGGCCTCGCAGGCACAGAACCGGGTGCCCCAGGTTGTGCTCCCCCATGACTCTGTCTCTCTCTCCTGTCAGGCCCAGTACAGCGGGTTTGTGTTCTGTCATGAGGGCTGGCCGCTCTGTCTGCACGAGAAGGTGGTGGTGCAGTTCAGCTCCCTGCCCTGGCAGCAGCTGTGTCCTGGTGACTTCTACCTGCAGGTGGCCCCCTACCTGTGCCGTGCCCCCCGCCTGGTGCTCAAGTGCCTGTCGCCGGACGGGCGCAGCGTTCAGGAGCTGCCGGTGCTGCCTGACGCCTACCCCTTCCTCTTCACTGCTGAGTGGCTGAACGGCATCAACAAAGACCGGCGGGCCGGGCGGCTGGAGCGTTGCCTGCTGGCAGCTGAAGAGCGGATTCTGCGCCTGCCCTGGACCGAACTCATCTGCCCGCAGTTTGTGCACCAGGGCAGCTTCATGGTGGGGCGGCGTTGCCTGCCGGGCCCCAGCCCTGAGGTGCTGGGGGCTCGCAGCCCTGGGGACGGGCGCCACTCAGGCGGGGAGAGCCAGGAGGCAGAGGGCGGGGGCCTGGAGGGGGAGTACGTGCAGCTCCTGGAAATCAGCCCGCCCCGGCACAACGCCCCCCCAACCCCAGTGTCCCCCAGTTCCCAGAGCCGTACCCTGCCTGCCCGCAAGGGCCAGGGCAAGGGCCGCAACCGGCGCCACCGTGCCTGGCTGCACCACAAGCCCAGCCGGGAGGAGACTCTACCCAGGAACCGGCCCCGCAGAACCTGGGAAGGGGGGCGGCCAGGGGCGGATCCCGGCCAAGCAGGGCTCCTCCGGGGCTGGGACCTACAGAGGCCATACGGGGAGACTGGAGGGCCAAGGGCCAGCCAGGGGGATGGGCAGGATCGGGGGGGCCCTGCACACAAAGTGGCAGCACAGAGTCGGGGCAAAGAGGGGCATCTGCCTGGGGAGAGATGGGGGGGAGGAGACACCGGGGAGAGGGTAGGGGATCCCACCCTGGGGGATGAGCAGCAGGGTGGGGACCCTCCGGAGGGACGGCGGGGAGGGGATCCCAGCCTCAAGAAGGAGCAGCGGGGCGGGGACTCTGAGGTGAAGAAGCGAGATGGGGTCCCTGGGGAGAGGCAGCAAGGAGGGGATTGCAGCCTCGGGGAGGTGCAGCGGAGCAGGGACCCTGAGGAGAAGCAGCGAGATGAAGTCCCTGGGGAGAGGCAGCAAGGAGGGGATTGCAGCCTCGGGGAAGTACAGCGAAGCGGGGACCCTGAGGAGAAGCAGCGGGATGGGGTCCCTGGGGAGAGGCAGCAAGGAGGGGATTGCAGCCTCGGGGAGGTGCAGCGGAGCAGGGACCCTGAGGAGAAGCAGCGGGATGGGGTCCCTGGGGAGAGGCAGCAAGGAGGGGATTGCAGCCTCGGGGAAGTACAGCGAAGCGGGGACCCTGAGGAGAAGCAGCGGGATGGGGTCCCTGGGGAGAGGCAGCAAGGAGGGGATTGCAGCCTCGGGGAGGTACAGCGAAGCGGGGACCCTGAGGAGAAGCAGCGGGATGGGGTCCCTGGGGAGAGGCAGCAAGGAGGGGCTTGCAGCCTCGGGGAGGTACAGCGGAGCGGGGACCCTGGCCCCCCAGCCATCTCTCCCCAGCCCAGCACTGTGGCTGAGGTGCAGGGGCTCAGTGAGGGAGCGGGGCAGGCAGCAGGGACAGCTGCATGGCCTAGCTCCAGGCAACGGGAACAGAGCCAAGGCCTTCCAAGGCTGAGCAGCTCCCAGCACAAGGCTCCCAGCCCGGACCTGAGGCCAGCCAGAGCAGAGCCACCAGGAGCCAGGACTAGCCCCCAGCAAGGAGCCGTTAAGGACTCTGCTCCAGGGCTGCCACACCGGGCTGCCAAGGGCAACCGCAGGAGGAGAAAGTGGGGGGGGAGAGGCTGCCCCACCAGTGTGGAATGGAAGGAGCCTGGGTCTCCTGGGGCAGGGGTGGGGGATGCCCCGGCTGGCACCAAAGAGGGGGGTATCCCTGCTGGCACTGGACTCCCTGTTGTCCCCATCCCAGGAGAGGGGGACATCCCCTCAAGCACCAAAAAGGAGGGCAGCCCTTCTGGCACCAGACTGCCCATTACCTCCACCCCAGGAGAGGGGGGTGTCCCCCCCAGCACTAAAGAAGGCAGCCCCTCTGGCACCAAACAGCCTGTTGCCACCACCCCAGGAGAAGGGGGTGTTCTCCCCAACAGCATAGAGGGGGGCAATGCCTCTGGCACCGGACTCTCCGTTGCCCCCACCCCAGGAGAGGGGGCCATCCCCCCCAGCAGCACGGAGCCGGACAGCCCCTCTGGCACCAGACTCCCCATTGCCCCCACCCCAGGAGAGGGGGCCATCCCCCCCAGCCCAGAGGAAGAGACTTGTGCTGACTGCCCCGGGCAGGGGGCCCTCCCAGCCGCCCTGGCAGAGGCTGCAGTCCCCACCGGCGCAGAGGAACAGGCTGCCCCCGAATCCCTGGAGAGGACGGAGGCTGTTGGTGCTGGTGCAGCCCCATTTGTGGAGAGTGCTTTGCCCCTCACGGGGGGTGCAAGAACCAGCTGCCCCGTGGAATCCCTGCCCCCCACCTCGGCCCCTGTGGGGCAAGATGTAGATTGGGAGCTTTTGCGCTCAGGCATCTTCCAGCTGACAGGTGAGTGCCTGGGCCTAGGCTGGTTAGCGGCTAGGCAGGTGGACGGGGAGGTGGGGGGGGCTGGCACCCCGGAGCCTGGTGTAGCAGCACCGCCACCCTCATGTCCCTCCTGTCGCCTTGAAGCGGGCCACTCCCCTCCTCCGCTTGGGCCTGGTGCCCTGTCAGCCTAAGTGCACTGAGCGAGCTGCCTGGGCCCTGGACAAACCCGGCGTCCTGGAGCCGGCCAGGCCAGGAAAGCCCAGCGCCGGTGCGGTGCTGATGGCCTGGGGCCCAGCAGAGAGGGCGCTGGCTGGCAGCTAGGAGGTCCTGGGGTCTGGAGCTGCTTTGGTCTTGGGCAAAATGTGCCCAAGGGGCCTGGAGCCCCTTGGCTGGGGCGCCTGAGTTGCACCCTCGTGCTTGTTCATTCTTTCCATTCCCTTCCCAGGCAGCCTGGCTTCAGGCCCTCCGTTACAGGCAGGTACGGTAATGTGGGTGCAGCCCATGGAGCAGGGGTCAGAGCCAGAGCTCGGCCCTCAGCTACTGGGGCAATTGAACAGAGCATGCGAGCCCTGTGTGCCACGCTGTGCTGGCCATGCCCCTCTGCCCAGTGCCCCACGTGGCATGGGGCTGGCGGCCTCGTGGAGAGCTGTGGCGCGGGAAGGAGGCCGTGGCTGCCTGAGGGAAAGGCTGCTCCTGGGTTCAGTGCAGTGGCATGGCTGTCTGGGGCAGGGGTTTTCTACAGCTGGGGGCAGAGCTAGAGTGCCTGGCACCGCAGGGGAACAGAGCAAGGGCCGTGGGGGGGGGGGAGAATGGGGGCTCCTGCTGGGGGGGGGAGAGTCCAGTACAGCGGGGAGGGGTCCTGTAGGGATCATGGAGGAGCATTTTCCTCTGGGATCCTCTGTTCTCGTTTGTGGGGAGGGGGGGAGAGAGACTCCCCTTCTGCCACCTGCTAGCTCTCACCAAGCGCAGGGAAGACCCCAAGCAGCCGCTCCCCTTGCTTGGCCCAGCTTCTGGGAGCACAGAAGAGAACTGCTCACTCCCACTGCCCTAGGGCTGCCCCACAGCTGTCTTCCCTCTGCCTGCTCCTGGGGTGGGGAGGCTGCCCAGGCTCACAGCCTCCTGCACGATGCCTTGCCCCCGCAGGCGGAGTAGACCGGATGGGAAGGGCCTTGCTGACTGTCACCCCCCAGCCCCCAGGGGAGCCGGCCCCAGCCCAGGGGGAGCTGAGCCAGGCCCTGCGGTACCTGCATTCGCTGCTCAGGTAATGCCAGCACCAGGGAGACCCCAGTCCTCCCACATCCATCCCCCCCACATCCCTACACCACCTCCCCCACGTATCCCTGCCAACCCCTCCCGGTGCAGGGGAGCTGAGCCAGGCCCTGCAGTACCTGCATTCGCTGCTCAGGTAACACCAATGGGGAGACCCCAGTCCTCCCACATACGTCCCCGCCACTTTTAATGTCTTCCCCCACACTAGCTCCTTCCTCACAGCCCGCACTCCTCCTTCCCCCACAGCCTCATCCCCACTTCTCACACCGTCTTCCCTTCACCAACCCCACAACTGCCCCATGCTGCACCTCTCGCCCCATCCCCTACTGGGGGTGAGAGCTGTCACCCCATTAACCCCTCACTGTCCTCTCCCCTGTAGGAAGGAGCAGCAGGAGCTGGGGCTGACGGGGCTGCTGGATCTGCGGCAAGGAGGGGCTCTGCCCCTCCACCCCCCTGCACTGCTGCCAGCCCTGCAGGAGCTGCAGGTACCGCCCCAGACAGACCCCCCAGCATTGCCACCCCCACCTGCACAGTCCCCTTCCTACGGTTCTCTGGTTCTCCCCCCCCACCGACCCCCAGTCCCCCGCGGAGCCCAGCCCTGCCTCCACCTCCTGCACGGCTGCCAATCCTGCAAGCACCCAACACAGCCACCCAGCTTCCCCTGCTTGCCTCCCACATGGTACCATGCTGCTCCTGCCCTGCCCCACGGCGCATGGCTCCCTGCCTACAGCCTGCACTGCCCCCCCATGGCCCCATGTTGCTCCTTGCCCCACAGTAACCCCCCCCCGCCATGGTGCAAAGCTCCCCCCACTGCCTGCACTTTCTATGCATGGCCCCCTCCCCACCCTGCTGCCAGTCCTGCAAGGACTCCAAGGAACACCTCTGCCCCCTGCCCGCCCTGGACACTGGGGTGGCAGCCTGATTTCTTCTTGCCTTGCAGGAGGCTTCACCAGCTCCTGTGAGCCGCCTGCTGGTGCTGGCCCCGGAGGGCCGCGAGGAGCTGCCCCTCATTCAGGTAGAGGCGTCAGGGGTGGGGTAGGAAGGACTGACAGCACCTGAACTAGAGTGAGAGTGCTGGGAGGGGGTGTGGGGGGATTCCCTGCCTGGAGGGGGGAAGATGATGGGAGGGGTTTCCTGCCTGGCAGGAGCAGCTGGGAGGGGGTGTGGGGGGGATTCCCTGCCTGGAGGGGGGAAGATGATGGGAGGGGTTTCCTGCCTGGCAGGAGCAGCTGGGAGAGGGTGTGGGGGGGATTCCCTGCCTGGCGGGGGGACGATGATGGGAGGGGTTTCCTGCCTGGAAGGAGCAGCTGGGAGAGGGTGTGGGGGGGATTCCCTGCCTGGAGGGGGGAAGATGATGGGAGGGGTTTCCTGCCTGGAAGGAGCAGCTGGGAGAGGGTGTGGGGGGGATTCCCTGCCTGGAGGGGGGAAGATGATGGGAGGGGTTTCCTGCCTGGAAGGAGCAGCTGGGAGGGTGTGTGGGGGGGATTCCCTGCCTGGAGGGGGGGAAGATAATGGGAGGGGTATCCTGCCTGGAAGGAGCAGCTGGGAGGGTGTGTGTGGAGGGGATTCCCTGCCTAGAGGGGGGGAAGATAATGGGAGGGGTTTCCTGCCTGGCAGGAGCAGCTGGGAGGGGGTGTGGGGGGGATTCCCTGCCTGGAGGGGGGAAGATAATGGGAGGGGTTTCCTGCCTGGAAGGAGCAGCTGGGAGAGGGTGTGGGGGGGATTCCCTGCCTGGAGGGGGGAAGATGATGGGAGGGGTTTCCTGCCTGGAAGGAGCAGCTGGGAGGGGGTGTGGGGGGGATTCCCTGCCTGGAGGGGGGGAAGATAATGGGAGGGGTTTCCTGCCTGGCAGGAGCAGCTGGGAGGGTGTGTGGGGGATTCCCTATGGGGGGGATAATGGGAGGGGAATCCCTGTCAGGGAGAGGAGGGGATAATGGGAGTGGGTTCCCTGGCCAGTAGCAGAGGGGTGGCAGGTTTTCCCCTAGCTGGGAGAGGCAGTGGGGGTTCCCTGCTTGGTGACGCCCTGCTCCTTTCCCCAGGAGGCACTCGTGCTCTCCCCAGACGACCTGCCCCAGTTCGTGGACCCAGAGCAGCTGCAGACGACTCTGGGCGGGACCCTGCAGCACTCGCAGACCCAGTGGGTGGAGATGTGCCAGGTGAGAGCTAGGAGTGACCCCCATAGCCCTCCAGCACCCCTGCAGCACCCCAACACCTCCACAACCCCCACCCTCTGCAGCAAACTGTGTCACACAGCCTCCCATGTAACCAGGGGTGGCACATCCCCCCCACAGTACCCCTGGCTGAACCCCAGTCCCCCTTCCTGCCATCTCCTCCAGGGGTCTGTGTCCCCCGCACTGCCCACTGTCTCTCCCTGCAGGCGCTGGAGCGGCTCTGCGGGCTCTGCCAGGGCGTGATCCAGTCAGTGCAAGTGGCCAGTGCTGAGTTGGAGGCATCGGAATTGGCCGAGAGTGACGAGGTACGTGACACCCCCATGCAGCTCACCTCCCTCACACTCTGGGTCCCCTTGCAGCTCGGTGCCCCTTGGCCCTCATAGAATATCAGGGTTGGAAGGGACCTCAGGAGGTCATCTAGTCCAACCCTCTGCTCAAAGCAGGACCAATTCCCAACTAAATCATCCCAGCCAGGGCTTTGTCAAGCCTGACCTTTAAAACCTCTAAAGATGGAGATTCCACCACCTCCCTTGTTACCCATTCCAGTGCTTCACCATCCTCCTAGTGAAAAAGTTTTCCTAATATCCAACCTAAACCTCCCCCACTGCAACTTGAGACCATTACTCCTTGTTCTGTCATCTGGTACCAGTGAGAAGAGCCGAGCTCCATCCTCTCCATCCTTTCAGGTAGTTGAAAGCAGCTATCAAATCCCTCCTCATTCTTCTCTTCTGCAGACTAAACAATCCCAGTTCCCTCAGCCTCTCCTCATAAGTCATGTGCTCCAGCCCCTTAATCATTTTTGTTGTCCTCAGCTGGACTCTTTCCAATTTGTCCACATCCTTCTTGTAGTGTGGGGCCCAAAACTGGACACAGTACTCCAGATGAGGCCTCACCAATGTCAAATAGAGTTGAATGATCACATCCCTCGATCTGCTGGCAGTGCCCCTACTTAAACAGCCCAAAATGCCATTAGCCTTCTTGGCAACAAGGGCACACTGTTGACTCATATCCAGCTTCTCGTCCATTGTAACCCCTAGGTCCTTTTCTGCAAAACTGCTGCCTATAGCCATTTGGTCCCTAGTCTGTAGCAGTGCATGGGATTCTTCTGTCCTAAGTGCAGGACTCTGCACTTGTCCTTGTTGAACCTCATCAGATTTCTTTTGGCCCAATCCTCTAATTTGTCTAGGTCCCTCTGTATCCTGTTCCTACCCTCCAGCGTATCAACCACTCCTCCCAGTTTAGTGTCATCTGCAAACTTGCTGAGGATGCAGTCCACGCTATCCTCCAGATCATTAATGAAGATATTGAACAAAACTGGCCCCAGGACCAACACTTGGGGCACTCCGCTTGATACTGGCTGCCAACTAGACATGGAGCCGTTGATCACTACCCGTTGAGCCCAATGATCTAGCCAGCTTTCTATCCACCTTATAGTCCATTCATCTAGCCCATACTTCTTTAACTTGCTGGCAAGAATACTGTGGGAGACTGTATCAAAAGTTTTGCTAAAGTCCAGAAATAGCACATCCACTGCTTTCCCCTCATCCACAGAGCCAGTTATCTCCTTATAGAATGCAATTAGGTTAGTCAGGCATGACTTACCCTTGGTGAATCCATGCTGACTGTTCCTGATCACTTTCCTCTCCTCTAAGTGCTTCAGAATTGATTCCTTGAGGTCCTGCTCCATGATTTTTCCAAGGACTGAGGTGAGGCTGACTGGCCTGTAGTTCCCTGGATCCTCCTCCTTCCTTTTTTTAAAGATGGGCACTACATTAGCCTTTTTCCAGTCATCTGGGACCTCCCCCGATCGCTATGAGTTTTCAAAGATAATGGCCAATGGCTCTGCAATCACATCTGCCAACTCCTTTAGCACCTTTGGATGCAGTGCATCCGGCCCCATGGACTTGTGCTCATCCAGCTTTTCTAAATAGTCCTGAAGCACTTCTTGCTCCATAGAGGGCTGGTCACCTCCTCCCCATGCTGTGCTGTCCAGTGCAGCTGTCTGGGAGCTGACCTTGTTCGTGAAGACAGAAGCAAAAAAAGCATTGAGTACATTAGCTTTTTGCACATCCTCTGTCACTAGGTTGCCTCCCTCATTCAGTAAGAGTCCCACACTTTCCTTGACTTTCTTCTTGTTGCTAACATACCTGAAGAAACCCTTCTCGTTACTCTTAACATCTCTTGCTAGCTGCAACTCCAAGTGTGATTTGGCCTTTCTGATTTCACTCCTGCATGCCTGAGCAATATTTTTATACTCCTCCCTGGTCATTTGTCCAATCTTCCACTACTTGTAAGCTTCTTTTTTTGTGTTTAAGATCAGCAAGGGTTTCACTGTTAAGCCAAGCTGGTCACCTGCCATATTTACTATTCTTGCTACACGTCGGATGGTTTGTGCCTGCAACCTCAATAAGGTTTCTTTAAAATACAGCCAGCTTTCCTCGACTCCTTTTCCCGTCATGTTATTCTACCAGGGGATTCTGCCCATCAGTTCCCCGAGGGAGTCAGTCTGCTTTTCTGAAGCCCAGGGTCCGTATTCTGCTGCTCTCCTTTCTTCCTTTTGTCAGGATCCTGAACTCAACCATCTCATGGTCACTGCTGCCCAGGTTGCCCTCTTCTACCTCCCCTACCAATTCTTCCCTGTTTGTGCGCAGCAGGTCAAGAGGAACACAGCCCCTTGTTGGTTCCTCCAGCACTTGCACCAGGAAATTGTCCCCTACACTTTCCAAAAACTTTCTGGATTGTCTGTGCACTGCTGTATTGCTCTCCCAGCAGATATCAGGGTGATTAAGTCTCCCATGAGAACCAAGGCCTTCAATCTAGTAACTTCTGCTAGTTGCTGGAAGAAAGCCTCGTCCACCTCATCCCCCTGGTCCGGTGGTCTGTAGCAGACTTCCCCCATTACATAACCCTTGTTGCTCACAGTTCTAAACTTAATCCAGAGACTCTCAGGTTTTTCTGCAGTTTCATACTGGAGCTCTGAGCAGTCATACTGCTCTCTTACATACAACACAACTCCCCCACCTTTTCTGCCCTGCCTGTCCTTCCTGAACAGTTTATATCCATCCATGACAGTACTCCAGTCATGTGAGTTATCCCACCAAGTCTCTGTTATTCCAGTCACATCATAATTCCTTGACTGTGTCAGGACTTCCAGTTCTCCCTGCTTGTTTCCCAGGCTTCTTGCATTTGTGTGTAGGCACTTAAGATAACTCGCTGATCATCCTGCGTTCTCAGCATGAGGCAGGAGTCCTCCCCTCTTGCAGTCTCCTGCTCACGCTTCCTCCCAGGATCCCACTTCCCCACTTACCTCGGGGCTTTGGTCTCCTTCCCCCGGTGAACCTAGTTTAAAGCCTCCTCACTAGGCCAGCCAGCCTGCTTGCGAAGATGCTCTTCCCTCTCTTCGTGAGGTGGAGCCCGTCTCTGCCTAGCACTTCCCGTGACTCCCTTGCTCCCCAGCCTGGCTACAACTGTCCTCCCATCCCCGTACAGGTCTCCTGCCACCTTGTATTCCCACGCAGCCCTCCAGACCTCCCGGGCTCTCCCCTGTGACTCTCCTGCCCCTGCAGGGCCCTCTGGAGCTTCCTGGGTAGGCTCTGGGCTGGGCCAGCTGGGTGGGGGGCTCTAGGCTTAGTCAGCAAAGCAGGGGCCTCTGGGCCAGGCTGGCTGTTCGGGGGGCTCTGGCCTGAGTGGGGCTGGCTGGGCGGGGGGCTCTGGCCTTGGCTGGGCGGGGGGCTCTGGGCTGGCAGTTTGGGGGGGCTCTGGACCAGGCCATGATGGCTGGGCAGGGGCTCTGGACCGGACCGGCTGTTCGAGTGGCTCTGGGCCAGGCCAGGCTGGCCTGGAGGCTCTGGGCCGGGCCGGGCTGGCTGTGCGGGGGTGTGTTGTATTGCTCACTGTTATGTGCCCGCAGGCGCTCTCTGTGCGGATCTCCGGGCACAAGGATGCCATGCAGAAGCTGCTGTCAGATCCACGGCTGCTGGAGTTGCAGAGCAGCGGGGGGTCCCTGCTGGCTCGACTGCCCCCACCAGGAACCTGCAGGTGATCCTTGTCCCACATTCCACACGGGAGGTGAGGGACACCAGGCCTAACAGTGGGAGGGGATTGGGCCCGACACGTGAGGTGTCCCCACAGCCTATGCTGGGGGATGGCCCTGTGCTGGAGTTCACCTGTTGTAGTTGGGAGAGGTGGTCTCTGCCCCCTTTATGCACACACTGGCCTGGGAAGCTTCCCCATACCCTGTGGCCTGGCGGAGCGGGTGGGGGGGGGTGACAAGGTTGGCGGCATGGTGATGTGAGAGGCAGGGAGTGACATGCTATTTGCTGTCCCCAGGCCACGGTGTGGGGGGCTGGCGGGGCGGGGCGGTGGCTAGATGGAGTTGGCAGCATGGGGGTGGCTGGGCAAGTGTGGGGTTGGCAGTGGGGGGGATGCATGGGGTTGGGGGGGCGGCGCATGGGACAGCGGTATGGCACAAGGGGCGGCGTGTGCGGCGGCGCATGGGGAAGCGGTATGGCATGAGGGGCGGCGTGTGGGGCGGCGCATGGGACAGCAGTATGGCATGAGGGGCGGCGCGTGGGGCAGCGGGAGGTGCATAGGGCAGTAGTACAGCATGAGGGGCGGCACGTGGGGCTGGGGGAACGGCACATGTGGCAGTGGTGTGGCACGAGGGGCGGTGTGTTGGGTGGCGCATGGGGCAGCGGTATGGCACGTGGAGCGGCACGTGGGGCAGCGATACGGTGCGAGGGGCGGCACGTGCTACTGGGGGCGGCGCGTAGGGCAGCAGTACGGCATGAGGGGCGGCATGTGGGGCTGGGGGAATGGCGCATGGGGGCAGCGGTGTGGCACGAGGGGCGGCGCAGGGGACAGCGATATGACACGAGGGGCGGCACGTGGGGCAGGGGCTGATGTCCTTTCACGTCCCCAGTGCCCAGGCCGCGAGGGCTGCCAGCTTGTATCAGGAGGTGGACGATGCCATTCATAGGCTGGTGCAGCTCAGCAATCGGCGCCTGGGACAGCTGGAGCAGGAGAGGGGCTGCCGGCAGCTGACACAGGTAATACTCCTCTCTTACCTCCCCTGGTGACCTTCCCCCCCCCCACACTGTCCCCCCACTGTGCTGCTGTGTGTTTCACCTTCCTCCCCACCCCACGCCCAGAGCGCTGACATCCCCTCCCACCTGACAGTCTCCGTACCTGCTGCATGCTGCCCCCACATGCCTCATCTACCCCGTGCCTGGCACTTTGACACCTCCCCCATGTGCCCCTCCCTATCTGGCACCGAAACCTTCCCTGTCCTGTCCCCCCTCCCCCAGATCCCCTCCCCAACTCCCGCGCCCAGCAGTCTGGCAGCCCCCATGTCCTCTGCCCCGCCATGCCTGGGGTGCTGACCCCCACATGCCTGCCCATTCTTGTTGCTCTCACCCTCTGTCCTGGCAGGCTGTGGGCTGGCTGGCTGACCGTGGGGAGCAGGCGCTGGCAGGTTTCACCCCCATGGAGGTGGGGGATTCAGTAGTGGCCGTGGAGGAGACGCTGGCGAAGTTTGAGGCTTTTCACACCCTCGCCAAGGTGAGACACACATCCCTCACCCACTTGAGGGCTGCAGGGAGGGATCCTGAGGAGAAGAGTGTGGGTGGGGCGCTGCATACTGGGAGGGCACTGCCTTGTTCTCTGGGGCACTACATATTGGGGGGTGCCAGCTCTGCGGGGCGCTCTGTACCGGGGGGCTGGCATAGGCTCTGCGGGGTGCTCTGTACCAGGGGGCTGGCGTAGGCTCTGTGGGGCGCTCTGTACCGGGGGGCTGGCATAGGCTCTGTGGGGTGCTCTGTACCAGGGGGCTGGCGTAGACTCTGCGGGGCGCTCTGTACCGGGGGGCTGGCGTAGGCTCTGCGGGGCGCTCTGTACCGGGAGCCTGGCGAAGGCTATGCGGGGCGCTCTGTACCGGGGGGCTGACGTAGGCTCTGTGGGGTGCTCTGTACCGGGGGGGCTGTCATAGGCTCTGTGGGGCGCTCTGTACCGGGGGGCTGGCATAGGCTCTGCGGGGCGCTCTGTACCGGGAGCCTGGCGAAGGCTCTGCGGGGCGCTCTGTACCAGGGGGCTGGCGTAGGCTCTGCGGGGCGCTCTGTACCGGGGGGCTGGCGTAGACTCTGTGGGGAGCTCTGTACCGGGGGGCTGTCATAGGCTCTGTGGGGCGCTCTGTACCGGGGGGCTGTCATAGGCTCTGCGGGGCGCTCTGTACCGGGGGGCTGGCGTTGGCTCTGCGGGGCGCTCTGTACCGGGGGGCTGGCGTAGGCTCTGTGGGGCGCTCTGTACCGGGGGGCTGGCGTAGGCTCTGCGGGGCGCTCTGTACCGGGGAGCGGCATTGGCTCTGTGGGGTCCTCTGTACCGGGGGGCTGCCGTAGGCTCTGCGGGGCGCTCTGTACCGGGGGGCTGGCGAAGGCTCTGCGGGGCGCTCTGTACTGGGGAGCGGCATTGGCTCTGTGGGGTGCTCTGTACCGGGGGGCTGGCGTAGGCTCTGCGGGGCGCTCTGTACCGGGGGCCTGGCGTAGGCTCTGCGGGGCGCTCTGTACCAGGGGGTTGGCATTGGCTCTGCGGGGCGCTCTGTACCGGGGGGCTGGCGTAGGCTCTGCGGGGCGCTCTGTACCGGGGGGCTGGCGAAGGCTCTGTGGGGCGCTCTGTACTGGGGAGCGGCATTGGCTCTGTGGGGTGCTCTGTACCGGGGGGCTGGCGTAGGCTCTGTGGGGTGCTCTGTACCGGGGAGCAGCATTGGCTCTGTGGGGTGCTCTGTACCGGGGGGCTGGCTAAGGCTCTGAGGGGCGCTCTGTACCTTGGGCCTGGCGTAGGCTCTGAGGGGCGCTCTGTACCAGGGGGTTGGCATTGGCTCTGCGGGGCGCTCTGTACCGGGGGCCTGGCGTAGGCTCTGTGGGGCGCTCTGTACCAGGGGGTTGGCATTGGCTCTGCGGGGCGCTCTGTACCGGGGGGCTGGCATAGGCTCTGCGGGGCGCTCTGTACCGGGGGGCTGGCGAAGGCTCTGCGGGGCGCTCTGTACCGGGGGCCTGGCGAAGGCTCTGGGGGGCGCTCTGTACCGGGGGAGCTGACAAACCGTCTGCGGGGCGCGCTGTACCGGTGGGCTGGGATACGCTCTGGGGGGCGCACTGTACCGGGGGAGCTGGCATAGGCTCTGCGGGGCGCTCTGTACCGGGGGGCTGGCGAAGGCTCTGCGGGGCGCTCTGTACCGGGGGGCTGGCATAGGCTCTGTGGGGTGCTCTGTACCAGGGGGCTGGCGTAGACTCTGCGGGGCGCTCTGTACCGGGGGGCTGGCGTAGACTCTGCGGGGCGCTCTGTACCCGGGGGCTGGCGTAGGCTCTGCGGGGCGCTCTGTACCGGGAGCCTGGCGAAGGCTATGCGGGGCGCTCTGTACCGGGGGGCTGACGTAGGCTCTGAGGGGAGCTCTGTACCTGGGGGCTGTCATAGGCTCTGTGGGGCGCTCTGTACCGGGGGGCTGGCATAGGCTCTGCGGGGCGCTCTGTACCGGGAGCCTGGCGAAGGCTCTGCGGGGCGCTCTGTACCAGGGGGCTGGCGTAGGCTCTGCGGGGCGCTCTGTACCGGGGGGCTGGCGTAGACTCTGTGGGGTGCTCTGTACCGGGGGGCTGTCATAGGCTCTGTGGGGCGCTCTGTACCGGGGGGCTGGCGTAGGCTCTGCGGGGCGCTCTGTACCGGGGGGCTGGCGTAGACTCTGTGGGGTGCTCTGTACCGGGGGGCTGTCATAGGCTCTGAGGGGTGCTCTGTACCGGGGGGCTGTCATAGGCTCTGCGGGGCGCTCTGTACCGGGGAGCGGCATTGGCTCTGTGGGGTGCTCTGTACCGGGGGGCTGGCATAGGCTCTGCGGGGCGCTCTGTACCGGGGGGCTGGCGAAGGCTCTGCGGGGCGCTCTGTACTGGGGAGCGGCATTGGCTCTGTGGGGTGCTCTGTACCGGGGGGCTGGCGTAGGCTCTGCGGGGCGCTCTGTACCGGGGGCCTGGCGTAGGCTCTGCGGGGCGCTCTGTACCAGGGGGTTGGCATTGGCTCTGCGGGGCGCTCTGTACCGGGGGGCTGGCGTAGGCTCTGCGGGGCGCTCTGTACCGGGGGGCTGGCGAAGGCTCTGCGGGGCGCTCTGTACTGGGGAGCGGCATTGGCTCTGTGGGGTGCTCTGTACCGGGGGGCTGGCGTAGGCTCTGCGGGGCGCTCTGTACCGGGGGCCTGGCGTAGGCTCTGCGGGGCGCTCTGTACCAGGGGGCTGGCATAGGCTCTGTGGGGTGCTCTGTACCAGGGGGTTGGCATTGGCTCTGCGGGGCGCTCTGTACCGGGGGGCTGGCGTAGGCTCTGCGGGGCGCTCTGTACCGGGGGGCTGGCGAAGGCTCTGCGGGGCGCTCTGTACTGGGGAGCGGCATTGGCTCTGTGGGGCGCTCTGTACCGGGGGGCTGGCATAGGCTCTGCGGGGCGCTCTGTACCAGGGGGCTGACGAAGGCTCTGCGGGGCGCTCTGTACCGGGGGCCTGGCGAAGGCTCTGTGGGGCGCTCTGTACCGGGGGGCTGGCGTAGACTCTGTGGGGTGCTCTGTACCGGGGGGGCTGTCATAGGCTCTGTGGGGCGCTCTGTACCGGGGGGCTGGCATAGGCTCTGCGGGGCGCTCTGTACCGGGGGGCTGTCAAAGGCTCTGGGGGGCGCTCTGTACCGGGGGGCTGGCCTCGGCTCTGCGGGGCGCTCTGTACCGGGGGGCTGGCATAGGCTCTGCGGGGCGCTCTGTACCGGGGGGCTGGCGTAGGCTCTGTGGGGCGCTCTGTACCGGGGGGGCTGTCATAGGCTCTGCGGGGCGCTCTGTACCGGGGGGCTGTCATGGGCTCTGCAGGGCGCTCTGTACCGGGGGGCTGGCGTAGGCTCTGCGGGGCGCTCTGTACCGGGGGGCTGGCGTAGGCTCTGTGGGGCGCTCTGTACCGGGAGCCTGGCAAAGGCTCTGCGGGGCGCTCTGTACCGGGAGCCTGGCGAAGGCTATGCGGGGCGCTCTGTACCGGGGGGTTGGCATTGGCTCTGTGGGGTGCTCTGTACCGGGGAGCGGCATAGGCTCTGCGGGGCGCTCTGTACCGGGGGCCTGGCGAAGGCTGTGCGGGGTGCTCTGTACCGGGGAGCGGCATTGGCTCTGCGGGGCGCTCTGTACCGGGGGGCTGGCGTAGGCTCTGCGGGGCGCTCTGTACCGGGGGCCTGGCGTAGGCTCTGTGGGGCGCTCTGTACCAGGGGGTTGGCATTGGCTCTGTGGGGCGCTCTGTACCGGGGGGCTGGCGTAGGCTCTGCGGGGCGCTCTGTACCAAGGGGCTGACGAAGGCTCTGCGGGGCGCTCTGTACCGGGGGGGCTGTCATAGGCTCTGCGGGGCGCTCTGTACCGGGGGGGCTGTCATAGGCTCTGCGGGGCGCTCTGTACCGGGGGGGCTGTCATAGGCTCTGCGGGGCGCTCTGTACCGGGGGGCTGGCGAAGGCTCTGCGGGGTGCTCTGTACCGGGGGGGCTGTCATAGGCTCTGCGGGGCGCTCTGTACCGGGGGGCTGGCGTAGGCTCTGTGGGGCGCTCTGTACCGGGGGGCTGGCGTAGGCTCTGCGGGGCGCTCTGTACCGGGGGGCTGGCGAAGGCTCTGCGGGGCGCTCTGTACCGGGGGCCTGGCGAAGGCTCTGAGGGGCGCTCTGTACCGGGGGGCTGTCATAGGCTCTGCGGGGCGCTCTGTACCGGGGGGCTGGCGTAGGCTCTGCGGGGCGCTCTGTACCGGGGGGCTGGCGTAGGCTCTGCGGGGCGCTCTGTACCAGGGGGCTGACGAAGGCTCTGCGGGGTGCTCTGTACCAGGGGGCTGGCGTAGGCTCTGCGGGGCGCTCTGTACCGGGGGGGCTGTCATAGGCTCTGTGGGGCGCTCTGTACCGGGGGGCTGGCATAGACTCTGTGGGGTGCTCTGTACCGGGGGGCTGGCATAGGCTCTGCGGGGCGCTCTGTACCGGGGGGCTGGCGTAGGCTCTGCGGGGCGCTCTGTACTAGGGGGCTGACGAAGGCTCTGCGGGGTGCTCTGTACCGGGGGGCTGTCGTAGGCTCTGTGGGGTGCTCTGTACCGGGGAGCGGCATTGGCTCTGTGGGGTGCTCTGTACCGGGGGGCTGGCATAGGCTCTGTGGGGCGCTCTGTACCGGGGGGCTGGCATAGGCTCTGTGGGGCGCTCTGTACCGGGGGGCTGGCGAAGGCTCTGCGGGGCGCTCTGTACCAGGGGGCTGTCGTAGGCTCTGCGGGGTGCTCTGTACCGGGGGGGCTGTCATGGGCTCTCGGGGGCGCTCTGTACCGGGGGGCTGTCCTAGGCTCTGCGGGGCGCTCTGTACCGGGGGGCTGGCGTAGGCTCTGCGGGGCGCTCTGTACCGGGGAGCGGCGTAGGCTCTGCGGGGTGCTCTGTACCAGGGGGCTGGCGTAGGCTCTGCGGGGCGCTCTGTACCGGGGGGCTGGCGTAGGCTCTGTGGGTCGCTCTGTACCGGGGGGCTGGCGTAGGCTCTGCGGGGCGCTCTGTACCGGGGAGCGGCATTGGCTCTGTGGGGTGCTCTGTACCGGGGGACTGGCATTGGCTCTGCGGGGCGCTCTGTACCGGGGAGCGGCATTGGCTCTGCGGGGTGCTCTGTACCGGGGGGCTGGCATAGGCTCTGTGGGGCGCTCTGTACCAGGGGGTTGGCATTGGCTCTGTGGGGTGCTGTGTACCAGGGGGCAGCATTGGCTCTGCGGGGCGCTCTGTACCAGGGAGCGGCATTGGCTCTGTGGGGTGCTCTGTACCGGGGGACTGGCATTGGCTCTGCGGGGCGCTCTGTACCGGGGAGCGGCATTGGCTCTGTGGGGCGCTCTGTACCGGGGGGCTGGCATAGGCTCTGCGGGGCGCTCTGTACCGGGGGGCTGGCATAGGCTCTGCGGGGTGCTCTGTACCGGGGGGCTGGCGTAGGCTCTGCGGGGCGCTCTGTACCGGGGAGCAGCATTGGCTCTGTGGGGCGCTCTGTACCGGGGGGCTGGCGTAGGCTCTGCGGGGCGCTCTGTACCGGGGGGCTGGCGTAGGCTCTGCGGGGCGCTCTGTACCGGGGGGCTGGCGTAGGCTCTGCGGGGCGCTCTGTACCGGGGGGCTGGCGTAGGCTCTGTGGGGCGCTCTGTACTGGGGAGCGGCATTGGCTCTGTGGGGTGCTGTGTACCAGGGGGCAGCATTGGCTTTGTGGGGTGCTCTGTACTAGGGGTCTGCCATAGGCACATTGGCTCTGAGAGACGCGCCATAGTGAGGGTGGGGGGATTGCGTGGGTCTGCAGGGTGAGCTATACTGAGGTGGGAGGGTGGGGGGCACGTTGGCTCTGAGGGACACGCCATACTGAGAGTGGGGGGATTGCATGGCTCTGCGGGGTGAGCTATACTGGGGGGGGCACGTTGGCTCTGAGGGGCACGCCATACTGAGAGTGGGGGGATTGCATGGCTCTGCGGGGTGAGCTATACTGGGGGGGCACGTTGGCTCTGAGGGGCACGCCATACTGAGGGTGGGGGAATGCGTTGGCTTTGAGGGGCGCACTATACTAAGTGTGTGGGGGGTGTTGGCTCTGTGGGGCGTGCCATAGTGAGGGTGGGGGGTTGCGTTGGCTCTGAAGGGCGCACCATACTGTGGGGGGGGCGCGTTGGTTCTGTGAGGTACACCGTACTGAGGGTGGGGGGTTCATTGGCTCTGCGGGACGTGCTATACTGAGGATGGGGGGTGCATTGGCTCTACAGGGTGCACCATACTGAGGGGGGGCGCATTGGCTCTGCGGGGCACGCCGTACTGATGGGGGGTGCGTTGGCTCTGCGGGGCGTGCCGTACTGATGGTGGGGGGGTGCATCAGCTCTGCGGGGTGCACCATACTGAGGGTGGGGGGGCGCATTGGCTCTGCGGGGCCTGCCGTACTGATGGGGGGGGTTGCGTCGGCTATGCGGGGCACATTGTTTTTGGGGGACATCAGCTCTGCAGGGTGTGACATACTGAGGGTGAGCAGGCATTGGGTCTCCTGTTGCTCTTTGCTGTGGGGTGTGTATTTGGGTCTGTGGGCTCCCTGTATTGGGGTGGGTAATGGGTCTCTGCCGGGCGCTCTGTACTGAGGGGATATCTGCTCTGCAGGCAATGTCTTACTGAGGGTGGCTGGGCGTTGGCTCTATGCTGTGAGGTGTGCATTGGGTCTGTAGGGGGCTCTATAGTGGGGGAGACATGGGCTCTGCAGGGTGCTCCATATGGGGTTGAGGGGGTGCATTGACTCCATATGGGGGTGAAGTGGTGCACTGACTCTGCAGGATGCACCATACTGAGAGTGGGAGAGCATTGGCTCCATGCTGTGGGGTGTGCATTGGGTCTGCGGGTCACTCTATACTAGGGGGACATGTGCTCTATGGGGTGTTCCATATGGTAGTGGGCGGGGGTTGCGTCTGTGGTGCGTCAGCTCCGTGGGGCACTCTGTGCTGGTGGGTGTCGAGTGTAGGAGGGACAGCACTGCCCCGTCTCCTTCTCTCTCTCCCAGGAATGGCTGGCCCGGGGGCACGAGGCTCTGCATCTGGCTGGTGACAGGGACCTGGCAGCTGAGGGGCAGCAGCTGGAGAGCTTCGAGCGCCGGCTGGAGAGCTGTGCACACACCATGCACAGTGCCCTGCGGCTGCACCGCTTCCTGCAGCAGGTGCCAGCCGCTCAGGCATGCCCCCTCTGTCTGTCTGTGCCGGCCCCATCCCTCCTTTCCACTTTAGCATCCAGCTTAGTTCAGCCCAGGGGGTGTTCCTGGCAGGGGGAGCAGACCCCACATCAGAGGCAGCCCAGCCCCACTATCCATGCCAGAGGCGGGTGTGGATGCCCCCAGGGCAGCATCACACATTGGAGTGGGGGTGATTTCCTGGGTCCGTTTGTTGTTCCTGCCCATTTCCATTGCAGGGCTGTCCCCAGCTCCCCGTTGCCCCCCGTCCCCGGCTCCCCATCCCCCCATGGCCTGCATCACTCTGACCCTGGCGCCCTGTCCCCCTTGGCGCCCGCTCCCTGTCCCCCTTGGCACCCGCTCCCTGTCCCCCATGGCCTATGTCACTCTGACCCCATCTCTCCCGCTGTCTCTCGTAGGCTCAGGACTGGGCCCTGGAGGGCGTCCGGCGCCTGTCGGCCATTGAGGACAGCGCAGGGCCAGAGGTGGTGCTGGGGACGCTGGGCCAGTACTGCCAGCAGCATGGCGAGATCTCGGACAGCGCCTTCCAGGAGATGCGTGGGCTGGCAGTGCAGAGTCCCTGGGCGCTGCGGGAGTTGGGGCGCTGCCGGGCTCGCTGCCAGGAGCTGGGGCGCCTCCTGCAGCGGCGGCTGGAGATGGCATTGCAGGCTGGACCCCAGCCCCGGCGCCGGGCTGACAGCACCAGCGCCTCCTGCTCACCGCAGCATCCAACGAGGGGCCTGGGCACCGGCCTGGGCTCCTCCCGCAACATGAGCTGCCTGCTGCCTCCACCCGGCAGCCTCTCCCCTGGCCTGTGTGAGGTGCCCTCTTGCCACTCACTAGCGTCCCCCAGGGGCCCCATGGAGAACAGCGACGAAGAACGGAGCCCCCCTCCCACCAGCTCCTCCACCGCTGCCTTCTTCCAGGCACCCACGCTGCCTCTGGGCACACTGCCCCCCTGCCAGCATCCTGCAAAGGGTCCCCCCAGCACGCAGAGGGCACTGAGCGAGCCCGGCCCTCCCCGCCCCAGCGTCCTCATTCGCGGCCTGGAAGTGAGCAGCCAGGAGGTAGTGGACCGGACCTGCTCGCCCCGGGAGCACGTGATGCTGGTTCGCAGCAGCGCCCAGAGAGCCGAGGCGCCGTGGGGGGGCACACCCAGCACTGAGCGGAAACGCCGCCTGGGGTGAGTTGCTCTGGAGCAGGGGTATTTGCACCAGACCAGGACCCTGGGGTTCTGGGCACTGCCCCCTCCCACGACTGCCACCCCACATATGCACTGGGACCCGAATACCCCACACATTGGGACCCATTGCCCCATCTGAGAGCAGTGCGCCCTGGCACTACCTGTTGATGCCCATGGGGTGGAGGGCCCATTGGCACCTGTGAGGGTGTGGGGGCACTGGAGCGCAGGGCCCATCAGTACCCATGGGAGGGCTATCGATGCCCATGGGATTGAGGGGATCACCGGGCTGGGTGACCCATGGGCAGCACATAGGGGAGCCCCAGGGTGGGAGGCTCGTCAGCACCCACAGGGTAGGGCACCGGGCCCCTCGCTGATGCCCATCTCCTCTCCTGCCCAGCGCCCAGCAGCGGCTGGTGGCAGAGCTGATTGCCTTGGAGCAGGAGTATCTAGGCTGCCTGGCTGAATTGCTGCCCCTGGAGTTGGGGTGCCAGGAGCTACCCCCCGAGCTGAAACGCGAGTGCGGTGCCTTGGAGGGCACCCGTGACCGGCTGCTGGGCTTCCACCGCACCTACTTCCTGAAGGAGCTGCAGGGCTGCGCCAGCCACCCTCTCCGTGCAGGGGGCTGCTTCCTGCGATATGTGAGTGTCCAGCCCCGTGACCCATCTGGGGACCCACACTCTCCCCCCGGAACTCCCCTCTCCCAGGCACCTCCCTGCACCAAGGCATGAGTGCTGCTCACTGGCACCCCCGCCGTCTCCACAGGAGATGCCAGCAGACCCTTGCAGGAGCCCATAGCCCATCTGCCCTGGGATGCTGCTCTAATTGCATTGGCCCTGCCCTTCTGCGTCTCCCCCGTGTGCCCTGTGCTGTGGGGAGGTGGTGACGCTGAAGTTGGCTCTAATTCCCCTGTCACTCTCTGCGCCAGGCGGACCAGTTCAGTCTCTATGCCCTCTACGTGAAGAACCGGCAGAAGCTCGATGCAGCACTGGCCTCTCAGCAAGCTGCCCACAAGGTACTGTCTGCCTGCTTGCGTGTACCCATGGAGAAGCTCAGAGCTCTGGGAGGGGAGTGGGGTTTAGTGGTTAGGCAAGGCAGGGCTGGGAGTTCAGGACACTTGGGTTCTATCCTGTCAAATGTAAAAGTGTAATTGGACAGGCCAAAAAGGAATTTGAAGAGCAACTAGCAAAAGACACACAAACGAACAGCAAATCTTTTTTTACGTCCATCAGATGCAGGAAGCCTGCCAAACAATCCATGGACGATTGAGGTGCTAGCAGAGCACTCAAGGCAGATGAGGTTTCAGAAAAGCTAAACAAATCCTTTGCATTGGTCTTCACTGCAGAGCATGTGAGGAAGATTCCCACACCTGAGCCATTCTTTGTAGGTGACCAATCTGAGGAACTGTCCCAGGTTGAGGTGTGAGTAAAGGAGGTTTTCATAGAATCATAGAAGACTAGAGTTGGAAGAGACCTCACGAGGTCATCTAGTCCAATCGCCTGCCCAAATAAATCATCCCAGCCAGGGCTTTGTCAAGCCGGGCCTTTAAAACCTCTAAGCATGGAGATTCCACCACCTCCCTAGGTAACCCATTCCAGTGCTTCACCACCCTCCGAGTGAAATAGTTTTTCCTAATATCCAACCTAAACCTCCCCCACTGCAACTTGAGACCATTGCTCCTTGTTCTGTCATCTGCCATCAATGAGAACAGCCGAGCTCCATCCTCTTTGGAACCCCCCCTTCAGGTAGTTGAAGGCTGCTATCAAATCCTCCCTCACTCTTCTCTTCTGCAGACTAAATAAGCCCAGTTCCCTCAGCCTCTCCTCATAAGTCATGTGCCCCAACCCCCTAATCATTTTCGTTGCCCTCTACTGGACTCTCTCCAATTTGTCCACATCTTTTCTGTAGTGGGGGGCCCCAAACTGGACGCAGTGCTCCAGATGTAGCTTCACCAGTGCCGAATACAGGGGAATAATCACTTCCCTCGATCTGCTGGCAATGCTCCTACTAATGCAGCCCAATATGCCGTTAGCCTTCTTGGCAACAAGGGCACACTGCTGACTCATATCTAGCTTTTTGTCCACTGTAATTCCCAGGTCACTTTCTGTGGAACTGCTGCTTAGCCAATCGGTCTCCAGCCTGTAGCAGTGCAGTTTTGGAACAAATTGATAAATTAAACAGCAATAAGTCACCAAGACCAGCTGGTATTCACCCAAGAGTTCTGAAGGAACTCAAATGTGAAACTGGAGAACTACTAACTGTGGTTTGTAACCTATCGTTTCAATCAGCTTCCATACCAGATGGCTGCAGAGTAGCTAATGTATCACCAATTTTTAAAAGAGGCTGCAGAGGCAATCCTGGCAATTACAGGCCGGTAAGCCTGACTTCAGTACCGGGCAAACTGGTTGAAACTGTAGTAAAGGACAGAATTATCAGACACATGGATGGACATGATTTGTTGGGGAAGAGTCAGCATGTTTTTGTAAAGAGAAATCATGCCTCACCAATCTACTAGAATTCTCTGAGAGGGGGCAGAACCATGTGGAAAAAGGGTGATCCAGTGGATATATTGTACTTGGCCTTTCAGAAAGCCTTTGACAAGGTCCTTCACCAAAGGCAGTTATGCAAAGTAAACTGTCATGGGATAAGAGGGGAGGTCCTGTTATGGATCAATAACTGGTTAAAAGACAGGGAACAAAGGATAGGAATAAATGTTCAGTTTTCACTGTGGAGAGAGGTAAATAGCGGGGTTCCCCGAGGATCTATACTGGGATCAGGGCTGTTTAACATATTCATAGATGATCTGGAAAAAAGGATAAACAGTGAGGTGCCAAAATTTGCAGATGATACAGAACTACTCAAGATAGCTAAGTCTAACACTGACTGTGAAGAGTTACAAAGGGATCTCACAAAACTGGGTGACAGGGCAACAAAATGGCAGATGAAATTCAGTGTTGATAAATGCAAAGTAATGCACATTGGAAAACATAATCCTAACTATACATACAAAATGATGGGGTCTAAATTAGCTGTTACCACTCAAGAAAGAGATCTTGGAGTCATTGTGGATAGTTCTCTGAAATCATCCACTCAATGTGCAGCGGCAGTCAAAAAAGCAAACAGAATGTTAGGAACTATTAAGAAAGGGATAGAAAACATGATGATATAATGCTACTATATAAATCCATGGTACGCCCACATCTTGAATACTGCGTGCAGTTCTGGTTGCCCCATGTCAAAAAAAGATATATTGGAACTGGAAAAAGTACAGAGAAGGGCAACAAAAATGACTAGAGGTAATGAACAACTTCCATATGGGGAGAGATTAGAAAGACTGGTACTGTTCAGTTTAGAAGAGAGATGACTAAGAGGGGATATGATTGAGGTCTATAAAGTCACGAATGGTGTGGAGAAAGTGAATAGGGAAGTGTTATTTACTCCTTCACATAACACAAGAACTAGGGGTCACCTGATGAAATTAATAGGCAGCAGTTTTCATACAAACAAACCAGAGTAATTATTCCCACTGCGCATAGTCAACCTGTGGAACTCGTTGCCAGGGGATGTTGTGAAGGCCTAAATATATCTGGGTTAAAAAAAGAATAGGACTTATCCTCCGTGAACTTATCTGTCAAGGACGATTAGCCACGGTGGTCAGGGATGCAACCCCATTCTCTCAGTGTCCCTAAACCTCTGACTGCCAGTAGCTGGGACTGGGTGACAGGCGATGGATCACTCAGTAACATTCCTTCTGAACCACTGGCACTAGTGCCTTTCAGAAGACAGGATACTGGGCTAGAGGGACCATTGGTTTGACCCATTGTGACCCTTCTTATGTCCTTATCCTCAGCTCTGGGAAAGGAGTGGGGTCTAGTGGTTAGAGCGAGGGGGGTCTGTGAGCCAGCACTCCTGGGTTCTAGCCCTGGTGCTAGGAGGGGAGTGGGTCTAGTGGTTAGAGCGAGGGGGTCTGTGAGCCAGCACTCCTGGGTTCTAGCCATGGTGCTAGGAGGGGAGTGGGTCTAGTGGTTAGAGCTGGGGTCTGGGAGCCAGCACTCCTGGGTTCTAGCCCTGGTGGTAGGAAGGGAGTGGGTCTAGTGGTTAGAGCTGGGGTCTGGGAGCTAGGATTTGTGGGTTCTGTTCCTTGGTCTGGGCAGCTGTTGGGATCTGGAAGCCCCAGTGATGGTGCAGTAGCCTGGCTTGTGGGCTCCATGCTCAGCTCCTCTCCTCTCCTCCCCCCAGACAGTACACAGCAGCCTAGAAGGTCCCTGGGAGGACACAGCACTGGCAAGTGCCCTGCAGAGGCCCCTGGAGCAGCTGGAGCGCTATGGGCGCTTTCTGGAGGAGCTGCTGCAGGAGACGGACCTGGAGCAGGCGCCGGAGCGCGAGGCCTTGCGGGCAGCGCAGCAGCTGCTGGAGTCCCAGGTGCAGCATGGCAGGAACCTGCTGGCCATGGAGCAGATCCGGGGCTGTGAGGTGAGTGTAGGCAAGGGCCATCCCAGCATGCGCTGCTGTGTCTTGGGGGGGATGGGACCCCAGGGGCTCTCTCAGCATGTACTACTCCATCCCTAACTGAGCAGGTGGCTGGGGGCTCTCCCAGCATGCACTGCTCTGTCCCTTCCCCAAGGGAGGGCCAGGAGCTCTCCTAGCATCAGGGCCGGCTCCAGAGCCCAGCGGGGCAAGCACCCACCTGGGGCGGCCCTTTCCCGGGGGGGCGGCAGGCTGGGCCAGCGGACCTGCCTCAGTCATGCCTGCAGGAGGTCCATCGGAGCCCCGGGAGCAGCGGACCTGCCGCAGGCATGACTGTGGAGGGGACGCTCGGCCGGCGGCTCCAGTGGACCTCCCGCAGGCATGACTGCGGACGGTTCGCTGGTCCCGCGGCTCGGCTGGACCTCCCGCAGGCATGCCTGCGGCAGCTCCTCAACCGGAGCCGCCGGACCAGCGGACCCTCCGCAGTCGCGGGAGGTCCAGCCGAGCCGCGCGACCAGCGGACCCTCCGCAGTCATGCCCGCGGGAGGTCCGCTGCTCCCGCGGCTCGGGGGCGCCTCCTGGGCATGACTGCTTGGGGCGGCCAAATTTGTAGAGCCGCCCCTGCCTAGCATGCACTGCTCCATCCCTAACTGGGGAAAGGGGCGGCCGGGGGCTCTCCCAGCATGCACTGCTCCATCCGTACCCAAGGGGGCGGCCAGGAGCTCTCCCAGCATGCACTGCTCTGTCCCTGGGGGGTGGCGAGCCTGGCCCAGGGGAGGTTGCCCATTGCCCGCGGTGTCTCCTTTCCCTGCAGCTGGAGTTGAAGGCGCAGGGGCAGCTGCTGCACCGGGACGAGTTCACCGTGCTGCGTGGGCGCCGCAAGTGCCATCGGCATGTCTTCCTCTTCGAGCAGCTGCTGCTCTTCAGCAAGCGCAAGGGCACCGAGGGTGGCTTGGACGTCTATGTCTACAAGCAGGCCTACAAGGTGCGCTGCCTTCCCCTGTGGGATCTCCTGCCTCTGCCTTGCCCTGCCCCGTGGGATCTCCTGCCCCTGCCTTGTTCCCCCACCCCACCCCATGGAATCCCCTCCCCCTGCCATGTTCTCTGCCCCATAGGATCCCCTCCCCCTGCCTTGTTTCCCCCATTCTGCCCTGCCCCATGGGATCCCTGCCCTATCCCACCCTGCTCCACTGCAGGGGATCCGCCCCCGCTGCAAAAGGCCTTCAAGGTGTGCTGGCTCATCCCACCCTGCCCCGGGGGACTACCTCCCCTGCCCCATAGGATTCCTCCCCTAGCACTACCTCCCCCATAGATCCCCCTCTGTACTGCAAACAGGCCTTCAAGGTGTGTCTCACCTCATGGCCATACTGTCCACCCCGCAGACAGCAGATATGGGGCTGACGGAGAACATCGGGGAGAGCGGGCTGCGATTTGAGCTCTGGTTCCGGCGTCGCAAGCTCCGTGAGGCCTACACGCTGCAGGCCTCCTCACCCGAGGTGAAGCACAAGTGGACCAGTGCCGTGGCCCAGCTGCTGTGGAGGCAGGCCACGCTCAGCAAGGGTAGGTGGGGGTGGAATGGGGGGATATATAGGATGAGATCCAGGGCTGCAGTGAGATGGGGCATGAGGGATGAGGTTGTTGGGTTAGTACATGGGCCCTGGCATGTCAGGATGGGGGGAAGGGGTAATTTCATTGTGATGGGTTGTGGGAAGCAAGAGGATACGGACACCAGCATGGCAAGATGAGGGGATGGGATCGGTGGGGGGACATGGCTGTTGGTGTAACGCATGAGGACACCTGTGGGCCTTGTGACAAGGTAGGGGAGAGGATGCGAGGCATGGGCCCTGCTGAGATGACCCCTTTGGGACTGGCACCTGATGTGCCTAGACTACCTCTCAGCCCATTTTCCCTGCCAGCTTGGGACTTCACTACCTTGCCTTGTTTGAGCCAGACACGCTTGCCTGCTGCAAACACAGATCCAAGTCTGAACCACGTCCCTCACAAGCTGCAGGCTTAACTGAAAACAGCTTAAGAAGTGTTCCTGTCTCCAGCACTCAGAAGCCCAGCTCCCAGTGGGATCCCAACCCCAAATAAATCCCTTTTACCCTGTATAAAGCTTATACAGGGTAAAAGGGATTTATTTGGGGTTGGGATCCCATTGGGAGCTGGGTAAACTTAAATTGTTCACCCTCTATAACACTGATAGAGAGAGATGCACAGCTGACCTCCCCCCCCCAGGTATTAACACATACTCTGGGTTAATTAATAAGTAAAAAGTGATTTTATTAAATACTGAGAGTAGGATTTAAGTGGTTCCAAGTAATAACAGACAGAACAAAGTGAATTACCAAACAAAATAAAATAAAACACGCACGACTAAGCCTAACATAATAGGAAACTGAATGCAGGTAAATCTCACCCTCAGAGATGTTCCAATAAGCTTCTTTGACAGATTAACCTCCTTCTAGTCTGGGTCCAGAAATCACTCACACCCCTGAAGTTACTGGCCTTTGTTCCAGTTTCTTTCAGGCATCCTTTGGGGTGGAGAGGCCATCTCTTGAGCCGGCTGAAGACAAAATGGAGGGGTTTCCCAGGGGCTTATATAGCCTCCCTCTTGTGGGTGGAAACCCCTCTCTCCCCCTGTGTAGAATTACAGCTCCAAGATGGAGTTTTGGAGTCACATGGGCAAGTCACATGTCCATGCATGACTTCGTTCTTTATAGGCCGACGCCATGTTAGCCCAAACGTTCCCAGGAAAGTTCAGATGTGGATTGGCGTCTACCAAAGTCCATTGTTGGCCAAGTACTCCCAATTACTTGAATAAACCCTTCATGCTATGTTGACCAAATCTGCCTTAGGTGCTTTCTACAGCAAACACTTTAAACACAAGCATAGAGCCAACGCTCATAACTTCAAATATAAAAATGATACATGCATACAAATAGGATGAATGCATTCAGTAGAACATAACCTTTGCAAAAATATGTTACATGGCATATGTAGCATAAAACATATTCCAGTTATGTCAGATTTACATTCATAAGCATATTTCTATAAAGCATTATAGGGTGCAACGTCACAGGGTGGGGAGGAAGGAGGAGGACGGGACGGAGGAAGTGGCCCTGGCAGGATGGGATTTGGGGGGGTGGGCCCCATTGAGATGGGGTGGGGAAGGAGGAAGGGGATGGGATGGAGGGTGTGGCTACTGGTGGGATGGGAGGAGGGGGATGGGATGATGGAGTGGCCTAGATGGGATGGGATGGGATGGGGGGTGGGCCCCATTGTGATGGGGTGGGGAAGGAGGAGGGGGATGGAATGAGGGAGTGGCTGCTGGTGGGATGGGATTCGAAGGGTGGGCCCTGTTGTGATGGGGTGGAGAAGGAGGAGGGGGATGGGACAGAGGGAGTGGCCCTGGCAGGATGGGAATGGGGGTTGGGCCCTGTTGTGATGGGGTGGGGAAGGAGGGGGATGGGACGAGGAGTGGCCCCGGCGGGATGGGATTCGAAGGGTGGGCTCTGTTGTGATGGGGTGGAGGAGGAGGAGGGGGATGGGACAGAGGGAGTGGCCCCGGTGGGATGGGATTGAGGGTGGGCCCTGTTGTGATGGGGTGGGGAAGGAGGGGGATGGGACGGGGAGTGGCCCCGGCGGGATGGGATTGGGGGGTGGGCCCTGTTGTGATGGGGTGGAGAAGGAGGAGGGGGATGGGACAGAGGGAGTGGCCCCGGTGGGATGGGATTGAGGGTGGGCCCTGTTGTGATGGGGTGGGGAAGGAGGGGGATGGGATGGGGAGTGGCCCCGGTGGGATGGGATTGGTGGGTGGGCCCTGTTGTGATGGGGTGGGGAAGGAGGGGGATGGGATGGGGAGTGGCCCCGGCGGGATGGGATTGGGGGTGGGCCCTGTTGTGATGGGGTGGAGAAGGAGGGGGATGGGACGGCGAGTGGCCCCAGCAGGGTGAGATTGGGGGATTTGACCCGTTGTGATGGGGGCACGTGGCCGTGTTGTGACATCTCTCTCTGTGTCCTGCCCAGAACTGCGCACGCAGGAGATGGTCTCCATGGGCATCGGGGACAAGCCCTTTGTCAGCGTCCAGGGCCCCGGCCAGGCTCTGCTGAGCAGCCTGCTCACAGGCAGAGGTGAGGGGGCTGGGTCACGGGGGTGCCGTGGGCTGTGGGGCTCTCATCATGGCAGGGTCACTCGGGGGAGTCTTGGGGGCATGGCAGGGAGTCTCTCGGGGGGGGGTGTCTCTGGGAGCAGCAGGGGCGATGGGGGTCTCCTGGGTAGGGGAGGGGTTCTTAGGCTGTCTCTCTGGGGGCAGGGTTGGGAGTGGTCTCTCCCTGGGGAGCAGTCTGTCTCTGGCGGTAGAGAGGTGTCTCCTTTGTGGGCCCGGGGGTCTCTCCCCTGGTGCTCTCTCATCCCCTCTCTCTGCAGCCGCCCGCACCCGTGCCTCGGTGGCTCTCTCTTCCTTCAGCCCCTGGGCCGGGGCCCCATGCTCCCCGCCAGCTGCCACGTCGTCTCCCCGCCCTGGCCCTGCCCCTGCCCCCCTGGGCCTGTTCTGCGATGCCAGCCCTGTGCCCCCTGCGGCAGGGCGCTCCCCTGGGGCCTGCTCGTTGCCAGGGCACCTGGAGGAGGAGGAGTGGGAGCTGGACGTCAAGCACATCCCCCGCGGTGAGCCCGCAAGACGAGGGGGTTGCAGGGGTGGTGTCTCTGGGGAGCTCTGTGGAACCGTGGGGGGACAGCTGGCTCCATGGGGAGGGTACACGTTGCTGGCACCTGGCATTCAGGGAGGCGTGGCTGCTTCAAAGGGGCAGCTGGGCTTGGGGCTCTGTGGGGCCAGTGCATGGTGGGCTGGCTTTGTGGGAGACACATGGGGGGTCTCTGCCTCTCCCCCGCACTGAGGCTGCTGGAGCAGCGCTGGTCCCTGTTGTTGACACATGGCTCCGTGGTCTGTAGCCCAGTCACTGTGGTGATGCCCTGCAATGCGTGTGGGTGGGCACAGGCCTCACCCCCCACCCTGGTTCTCTTGCAGCGTCCGAGACAGCCGCTGGCTCAGGAGCTGCCCTGGCTCTGGGGGAGCCGTCCCCCAGGGGGGCAGAGTCGCCGGGGGGCTCTGCCCCAGTGCAGCGCCGGCCGGTGAGTACAGAGGGGAAGAGCAGGGGCTGTGGGGCAGGCGTATGTCTTTGTCTCTATCCCCATCTCAGCTCTCGGGGCTCCAGAGGGCCCAGCTGTCACCTCACTTTGCCCACTCAGAGCTGCCTGGGGTGGGGGCTGTCCTACAGAGCGGGGTCCGGCCGGCCATCTGTCCATCCATCCGTCTGTCTGTCTGTCTGTCTGTGCGTAGCTGGCTGTCTCTGGCTCTCTGTGTGTCTGTCTGTGCAGGGGTGGCTGGTGGGCGGGTGTCTGTCTGTCTGTCTGTCTGTGTATCTGGCTGTGCGTCTGCCTTGTGGGCTGTCTCTCTCGGTGTCTGTCTGGCTGTCTGTGCTGTCTGGGAGGGGCTGGCATCTTTCCTGGGAGCACTGGGAGCATTTGAATTCACAGGAGTGCGGGGGGAACGGACGACATAAGGTGTGTTGTGGGGGGGGCATGGACCGCACTGTAGGCAGGGCACTGCGGGGCCCCAGGCTGGTTACCGTTTCCCCCCTCCCCTCCTCGGCCCTGCCTCGCCCCAAGCCTGGGCACTGCAGGGCCCCAGGCCTGCTGGCTCCTAGGAGGGGCTGCCCTGGGGCTTTCTGCCACCATCTGTGTCCCCCACATGGGACCAGGGCACCCCCAGCCTTCCCACCCCCGCCCTGCCACCCATGCCCTTGCCCCTAGCTCCACCGCCCACAGATACCCCCTCTCCTCCCCAGCTCCCTCTCCCAGCTCCACTCCGAGGTCTCCTCCCCCTGAGATCCCGCAGCTCCAACCCTGCCCCCCACTTCACGTTCCCAGTCCCATGCCCTCCCCTCCCCCTCCCCGCAGTGACCCTGGCACCCTCACAAATGGTGTTTTATTTGTTTGCCAGAGAGACGGCCACGCCCCCCCCGACCTGGCGACCCCGCTCTGACCCTGGCACCGAGGTACAGCGGCTGGGACACCCCCCAGGCGCCCGTCAGTCTGTGTGTCCGTCTGCCCTGCTTCAGCACACGGGCAGGGCGCCCACCCCTCCCACACTGCCTCTGTCCGTCTGTCTAGTCCCCCTCCCCCAGTCTGTGTCCGTCTGCCCCCCCCACACCCCCTCGTGTCCGTCTGCCCCCCACTGTCGCTGTCCATCCACCCCTCCCTGTGTGTCTGTCTGCCCCTCCCCCAGCACTCACCCCACTCTCTCTCTCCCCCAGAGCTGGGTCTGGAGCCTGCACAGGAAGCTGTTTGCCTCGCGTGGCCGCGTGGGGCAGGATCGGAGCCCTGGGGCCGCCAGGAATAGGACAGTCTGAGCCCCTGGCAGACCCCTGGCACCGCACCCCACAGACTTATCCCCACGGATCCTCCCCTCCCCACCCACTGCATGGAGCCACCAGATGACCCCCAGCCACTGCCCCACGGGTCCTCCCCTCACCCTTCATGGGACTACTAGGGCCCTGTAGCTACCATGCGAGCTGGGGAATGGGTATCAGTGGAGGGCTCAGTGCCCCATGGCCTGGGAGGGGAAGGACAGTGATGGTGTGGGCAGGAAACCCATCTGGCCTGGGCGTCAGAGCAGTGGGGCTGGCATGCACCCTGGGTCTGGCCTGGGACTGCCCCAGCACCTGAATAGCATGAGGACCCCGAGTGTGCCCTGCACACTCACCAAGCCCTACGCGCACGTGCAGAGCAGAGCCCCCATGAGGATTGGCACATACATGCATACTGATCCTTGTCTCACCCAGCTGTGCCTCCACGTGCAACGACCCCTTCACGTGCACACGCCCACTCACACACTGATCCCTGTCTCACCCAGCCGTGCCTCCACGTGCAACGACCCCTTCACGTGCACACGCAAACACACACACACAGATCCCTGTCTCACCCAGCTGTGCCTCCACGTGCAATGACCCCTTCATGTGCACATGCCCACTCACACACTGATCCCTGTCTCACCTACACTTGACTCCATGTGCAATGGTCCCTTCATGTGCCCACGCCCACACTGATCCCTGTCTCACCCAGCCGTGCCTCCATGTGCAACAACCCCTTCACATGCCCATGCACACACTGATTCCTGTCACCCAGCCATGCCTGCCTATGTAATGACCTCTCCATACAACCACACTGATCCCTGTCTCCACACTGGCCCACGGATACCCCCTCTCCTCGTCCAACGACCCCATCACGTGCACATGCCCATGCACACACTGATCCGTGTCTCACCCAACCATGCCTGCCCATGTAATGACCTCTCCATACAACCACACTGATCCCTGTCTCACCCAGCTGTACCTGTACATGTAATGACTCATCCACACGCACATGCGCATCCACTGCATGGAGCAGTGTGCTGAGATCCCTGTGTCACTCAGACATGTCTGCCCATGGAATGATTCTGGCACATGTGCACATGCACACACATGGGCCCCTTTTGCACCCACAGGCCAGCCTGCACATGTCCATTTGTGCTTCTGGGTCAACCCACACCCGTGCACACCCCTGTGTGTGTGCCTGTTCCACTCCCCTCCCGGAGTAGCTGCAGCCACCAGGGTTACTGCAAGGCAGCCACAAAGGCACTGGGTGGCCCAGCCCCATCAGCCGGGGGCAGGAACATCATGGGAAGTCTTTGTGTGGCAGACTGGAGCATCATAGGACATTCCCTCCTGGGGAGATTGGAGAACTGTGGGAAATTCAGTGGCTGGTGGACTGGAGCATTGTGAGACACTGTGCTGGGAACGACTGGAGGATCATGGGAATTTCTGTGCTTGGTGGACTGGAGCATCCTAGGACATTCCCTCCTGGGGATACTGGAGCATCATTGGACATTCTGTGCTGGGAGACTAGAGCATTGTGGGAAATTCTCTGCCTGACAGACTGGAGCATCATGAAGATTCAGCGCTTTGGGCTGGAGCTTTATACAAGTACTAAGGAGTGTATAATATACAATATATTTACTGAGGGAGCTGGGCCGGCAGGAGTGGGGGTGCAGCTGCCAGGGAAGCAGGAGCCTGTGGGGCCTGGCCTAGGAGTGAGTGGTGGACTGGAAGGCTGTTGCCTCATGCCCTCAGGACCTGGCACTGACTGTGGGGAGTAGGGGCTGGGGTGGCTGCATTTGGAGCCAGGAAGCCGGTCACTGTACAGACTCCTGGCCATTTATATTCTGCATATTAATAAAGCTGTGCCGGCAGCTGTCTCTGTCTCTGTTCCCGTGCTGTGGCCAGTCCCACTGCAGGACCCAGCTGTGTGCCAGCATCTCCCACGCTTGGTTTGTCCAAGCGCCCAGCCTCCACTGAGAACGGGGCCTGGAGAAATCCCAGCACTGGGCCGCTACCTGTCAGGATGGAGCAGTGCAGGGCCCGTGACACCCCAGGAACGCCAGAGCCGCCCCATCCTCCATAAAAGACTGGAAGGGACCGTGAGAGGTTGTCTAGTCCAGTCCCCTGTGCTCCTGGCAGAACTAAGTATTATCTAGACCATCCCTGACAGGCGTTTGTCTAACCTGCTCTTAAACATCCCCAATGATGGAGATTCCACAACCTCCCCAGGCAATTTATTCCAGTGTTTAACCACCCTGACAGGGTTTCCTAATGTCCAACCTAAACCACCCTTGCTGCAATTTAAGCCCATTGCTTCTTGTCCTGTCCTCAGAGGTTAATTTTTCTCCCTGTAACAACCATTTATGTATTTGAAAACTGTTATGTCCCCTCAGTCTTCTCTTCTCTAGACTACACAAACCCAGTGTTTTCAATCTTCCCTCACAGCTCATGTTTTCTAAACCTTTTATCATTTTTGTTGCTTTTCTCTGGACTTCCTCCAATTTGTCCACATCTTTCCTGAAATGTGGCGCCCAGAAAAGGACTCAATACTCCAGGTAAGGCCTAATCAGTGTGAAGTAGAGCGGAATTACTTCTTGTGTCTTGCTTACAACACTCCTGCTAAAACATCCCAGAATGAGGTTTGCTTTTTTTGTCTCAGTGTTACACTGTTGACTCATATTTAGCTTGGTCCTGCTAGCGAAGGCAGGGGCTGGACTCGATGACCTTTCAGGGTCCCTTCCAGCTCTATGAGATAGGTATATCTCAAATTATTAATTATTATTAGCTTGGGATCCACTATGACCCCCAGATCCCTTTCCGCAGTACTCCTTCCTAGGCAGTCACTTCCCATTTTGTATGCGTGCAACTGATTGTTCCTTCCCTGGGGCTGGGGCTGGGGCTGGGGCTGTGACCCCCACAGGAGAGACAGGCCCAGAGACCCCCAGCCCTGGGGCTGTGACCCCCCCCACACACACACACAGGAGAGACAGGCCCAGAGACCCCCAGCCTCCACAGGAGAGACAGGCCCATAGACCCTAGGCCCCATGGGAGAGACCAGCTCAGAGCAGCCCCCCCCCCGCCCTGGGGCGGTGACCCCCACGGGAAGAGAGACCTAGAGACCCCCATCCTCCATGCTGGGGTTGTGCTCCCCATAAGCAAAACAGACCCTGAGCCCCTTCAAACCCACTTGCATTGGGGCCATAACCCCACAGGAGAGAGAGGCCTAGAGTCCCCTCTGACCACCTGTGCTGTGCTGTGATCCCACAGGACAGATGGGTCCTACCCCTGCCCCACAACCCTTCACTGAGTTCTTCACCCACCCGGATCCCCGTCCCTGGGCTAATAGCCCCACCACATGCCCCATCTGGGCTCCTGCCCCATCCCTGAGCTCCTACCCCCCACCCCTGTGCCCCATCCCTGAGCTCCTACCCCCTGCCCTGCAGCCTGGCTCCTACCCCCACCTGCGCCCTGTCTCTCGGCTGCTCTGTCTCTCTCCCAGTCGCTGTCTCTTTAATGTTGTGATCAATAACCAGGACTCTACCAAATGTCACCGTCTAAACAAAGAAAAGAGGGGGGACTGGGAAAGGCCCTTGTCTCCCCCCATGCCTGGCAGCCCGGCCTGTGTGGGACACCCCCCCCCCCCCCCGGCCCTGCCACCATTTTGAGCTGGGCGGCGAGAGGGGGAGAAAACTCCCGGCGCTGCCTGTGCAGTGATGAAAAGCTTAAAAAATGCAAATTGCTGCATGCATGCCTGCTCCATACAATGAGGGGGGAGGCCGGCCGCTTGCCGCTCTGCTCTGCTCAGTCAGCCCCAGCCCAGCGCTGGCGCGGGGGGCTCCCCAGCTGTCGCCTCGCCCGGCCCGTGAGTAGCTGTGCCGCGCGGCCCACGCCAGCGCCCCCGCCGCCCCATGGCTGGGCGCCGGCCCTGGCTCCAACTTGGGAGCAGGTGCCGTGCAGATGGGGGAGGGGGTGCCCGGTCAGGGGAAACTAAGTCAACTTTTGCTGTGGCTCTCCCGCTGGCCGGGGAGGTGGCGGGGAAGAGGGGGTGCTGCTGGCCTGCGTGGCACAGTGGGCCTGCTCCCCAGGGCAGCCCTTTGTACTGCAGGCGCGAGCCGGGGCCTAGGGGGGAGGGGTCAGTTTCTTGGGGGCCGGGGGATAAAAGATGCTTGGAGGCAGGGGGGGCTGGGGCGCTCCCGGCCAGGGTGGGGGCGCAGGGGCCAGGCGAGCTGGAATGTGCTGTTTTGCATGAGCACAAGTGGCACAAAGGAGTCAGGCGGGCGCTGCTGCTGCTCCGGCTCCGGCTCCTTTTGTTCTCCCCGGCTGGGGGAAGGGGCCAGCGGGGACAATCCCGTACTTGTCTGGGCTCCCCGGCTTGGGCAGGGGGGGCACTTGCCCAACTTTGGGAGCTGCTGGCTGCAGGGCAAGGCAGGAAAGCGGTCCCCGGTGCGGCCTGGGGGAGCTGGGGGGCAGGGCGGCCGCTCTCCCAGCGGCAGGGGGGAGACGGACCTTAATCCTTTTTCTTTGGGCTCCTTTCATGGAGGCCCCAGAAGTTTGTGCAGACGGATGGGCGGGCAGGCGGGGGAGGGGATGCCTTGGGATAAAGCCCTTTCGCAGGGCCGGCTCCCTCCCCCGCCCCTCGCCGGGACAGGTGCACACTGGCGAGCAGACCGAGCTGGGAGCTGCTCCCCTCCTCTGCCCACACTGGGCTGGCTGGCTGGGACCCGGGGCTTCCCTGAGGCCTGGCGCTCCCCTCTTCCCTGGGCCTCGCTCTGGGGAGCTCCCCCTCCCCCAGCTGGGCCGGCCCCATCACAGGCGGCAGGGCCCCCAGAGCGAAGGGGGAAAGGCGCTGGCGCAGGGGAAAGGAGGAGGCAGGGGGTCACTGAGGGCAAGGGCAAACACCCAGGCGGTCAGGGTTAGGGTTAACCCAGCTGCCTCCCAGGGGCTGCCATGCACCATGGACATGAGTCAGTCCAGGGGCCAAGAACTCGGCCGTCTCCATGCAGGGCTCAGGATGCGGTGACGGGATAGTGACCTAAGCCTGGGGCCTACACCCTGCACCTTCCCTGGGGCAGGGCCCTGTGGGGAAGAGCATGGGTGTGAGGGTAGCCCCAGGCCAGGCACAGAGAGCAGGGTGTGCGGAGCCTCCATTCGCCGTGGCTTTGCCCCTTGACTAACTTCCTTCTGGCAGGGCTCTGTGCAGGGAATCACAGCACAGTTAATATCTGGGGTGGGGAATCACAGCAAATGTCACAAAGCTGATTTATAAATCCATGGGGTGGCCCCCTCTGGACACTGTGCCGTGCTGGGCACCCCGTCCCAGAGACTAGTGCATATTAGCGGTACAGTGAGAATTATGAGGGGCTGGAAACAAGGTGGATTGCTAAGAGGTGGCAGGACCCGGGTCTATATAATACCGACCGGTCTGGAGAAGGGGGGGCCTCCCTTCTGACAGCATAAGGACAAGGGCTGGTCAATGAGATTAAAAGGGGGAATTGAAAACGGATCAAAAGAAATGCTTTTTCACACACAAGGAGTGACGAGCCGGTGGAACTCTCTGCCACAGGGTGTTGCTGAGGCCGAGAGCTGCACCCGCTTATAAAGATGCACAGGCAGTTTCTCTGGAGTACAGGCATGTCCAGGGTTATAACAGTTCATGCCAACAAGGAGATTATTCCTGCTTTGGGGCTTAAGGCATTAGCGAGCAGGATGAGATCTCCTGGGGCTGGGGGGGCAGGTTACCGCACACTGCTACCACACGGGTCCTACCCCTGCCTCTGCAGCATCTGGTGCTGGTCACTGTTGGAGAGAACATCTGGGTTAGAGGGGCTGCAGCGCGGCCCCAGCTGGCAATGCCTGTGTTCCCGGGGGCTCCCAGCCAAGGTCAATAGGTCACTGGGATCCCAGTGGGGTCTGGGCATGTAAGGGCTAGCAGGGACCAGAGCACTAGCTGGGGCATTCTCCATGCAAAGTGGGGTTTGCCCTCCAGGCTGTGTGCATGGGAGCCCCTGGCCGGGCAGAGGCATGAGGGAGAGCACTGAGTACAGACAGTCACTAAATCGCTGCCCATCTCCACTGGGAATTCCCCCCCCCACACACACACACACAGGCTGGGGGGCTTCGTACCACTGCCCATCTCCGGTGGGAGTCCCTCCCCCCTGCCTGAGTGGGTGGAAAGAGCTACGGGCCGCTCCTCTTCACTAGGACACCCTTCACCCCCACAGAAAACTGATTTTTTTTTTCTTTTTAGTGGCAAAATACGTTTGTATTTTTTCAACAGAGTCAGAATTTTCTGGGAAAACGTCTCCCCGTTTTCTGACCAGCTTGAAGTGAAACGTGTGGGTGCTGTTTGCTCAGTGCCTTACTGTTGCATTCAGTGGGAATCCCCACCAGCCTTTCAGGCCATCTTTTCGATCCCCTCCTCCTCCTTTCCTTGTGTCCTGGCTGTGCCTTCCCACTGCCTGCCCACCATTGTCCCCAGTCCAGACCAGCACTGAAATTATTAATGTGGACAATGCAGCCACCACTGGGCATGGCACTGAGTCTGCAATGAGCCCATGGGGGTCAGAGGAGTTGTCTCCTGGGAACTGGGGCTTCAGGCTCTCTGCAAAAACAGGCAGCCACCACAGCATCTGAGGGCACACTTCATGTCTGAGAGCTCTGTTTGCTTTGTGGGCGACCAATGGCTGTAAATTCCAACTGGGAACAACATGCAAATGCTTAATAAGGAGGGGAATTGATGTTAGAGCAACTCACAGGGTGGATTCTCCATCACTAATCAAAGATTGGGCATCTCCTTCTAGCAACTCCACTCTCAGTCAGCCAGACATAATGCAGGACTCACTCAATTACCTGACTTAGGCCAAAGCATGTCAGTCCTTAGAGACTAAATGGTTATGTGCCAGAGGCAGAGAACGGGAGACTGCGGCACACCAATGCCCATGCTGCAGAGGAAGGCGAGATACACCCCGCCCCCCCGGGTCCCTGCCAATCTGAGGGGGAAATTCCTCCCCAATCCCAAATCTGACAATTGGTTTGACCCTGAGCAAGACCCACCAGCCGAGTATCTAAGGCAGAATTCTCTGGATCAGCTCACAGCAGCCACATCCAGTATTTCCTTCCAGCTGTGGATGATCCCTGATGCTTCAGAGGAAGGTGACCCCACCTTCACCGCCTCAATCCATCTGGCAGCTGTGCATGGGGAGGAAACATTCTTCCTGACCCTGCAGGAGCTGCAGCCCTGAAGCATGACATTGGGTGATAGTCATTATCATTATAGTCATAGTCCCAGTTCAGAGCTGCAAGTGCTCTGAGCAATGTGGCACTGACTCCCTGTCCCCTGGTCTGTGGCCCTTTTCAGCCAAGGTCCCAGCAGGCCCAAGGAATCAGAGACAAGGCTGAGAAACATCCTCTCAGGTTCGATCCCTTCAGGATGCGCTCATACCCCCCGCCTGCTCCCCACGTGAGGCCGAGCTATGCTGGGCAAGGCCCAGTGGCCATCTGGCATCGTCCCTAGTGACAATGGATAGTCACTGGGCCAGGGAGAGCATGAGACTGAGTCGATCGCCTGGGGCTTGGAGCAGGCACTGTACACAGTGGAACAGCTCCAACAGCTGCCAGGGCCCCCTCCTGCAAAGGGGGAGACCCAGGTCAAGTCCCTCCTTCCTATCAGCACGGGGGAACTGAACCAGGGGCTGCCCCCTCCCAGGGAAGTGCTGTGACTGCTGGGCTAAAGGTGAGACTGGAGGGCTCTGCTAGGCCTGGACAAAGGCCTGAACCAGTCCAGTCTCGGTAACGTGTTTGGCTCAACCAGAAATGGATTGTTTTGTGTTGCAGAAAATTTTCAAAATGTTGGGATTTGGTTCAGCCCAAACCTGTCAGCGACCCGAACACGCAGCTGTTCACCCAGCCCATGACTGCACCAGCCCCTGGTACCACATGGAGGCTGGGCAGGGGACTCTGGCTTTGGGTCTGGGCTGGCTGGGCAGAGGGCCCTGGGCTGGGCCAGGCCAGGCTAGCTGTGCAGGGAGCTCTGGGCTGGGTTGCGCCAGGCTGGCCATGCAAGGGATCTGGGCCAGGCCGGCTGGGCAGAGGGCTGTGCCCTGAGCGGGGGTGGCTGGGCAGAGGGCTGTGCCCTGGGCGGGGGTGGCTGGGCAGAGGGCTGTGCCCTGGGCGGGGGTGGCTGGGCAGAGGGCTGTGCCCTGGGCGGGGGTGGCTGGGCAGAGGGCTGTGCCCTGGGCGGGGGTGGCTGGGCAGAGCACTCTGGGCCAGGCCAGGCTGGCTGTGGAGGTGAGCATGGATTTAGAGGTAGGGTTGCCAGGTGTCTGTTTTTTGACTGGAACGCCCAGTCGAAAAGGGAACCTGGCAGTTCCGGTTGGCACTGCTGACCGGGCCGTTAAAAGTCCAGGTGGCAGCACAGCAGGGGCCTGGGGCTAAGGTGGGCTCTCTGCCTGCCCTGGCTCTGTGCAGCTCCTGGAAGCGGCCGCTAGACCCCTAGGTGCATGGGTGGCCAGGGAGGCTCCGCGCACTGCCCCGCCCCGAGTGCCAGCTCCGCAGCTCCCATTGGCTGGAAACCGATGGGAGCTGCGGGGGTGTTGCCTGCAAGCACGAGGGCAGCGCACGGAGCCTCTCTAGCCATCTAGGGGCTGCAGGGACATGGGAGCCGAGGTGAGCACTGCCGGGACCCTGAACCACCTCCCACCCCCGCCTCCCTGCCCCAGCCCAGTGAAAGTGAGTGAGGGTGGGGGAGAGTGAGTGATGGAGGGAGAGGGGGGATGGCGCAAGCAGGGGCGGGACCTCAGAGAAGGGGTAGGGCAGGGGTGGATCCTTGGGGAAGGGGCGAGGAAGGGGTGTTTGGGTTTGTGCGATTAGAAAGTTGGCAACCCTTGTGATGCTGGTTTTGGGAGGTGTGTGAATTCCAGTCTGATGCTGGTGTGTGTGAAACTGACGTCTCATAGACTCTAAGGGCTGAATGAACCATCATGTTCATCTAGTTCTGACCCCCTACACATCACCGGCCACAGAACCTCACCCACCCCACTCCAGTAACAGACTCCGACCTCTGGCTGAGTTACTGACATCCTCAAATGTTGGTTTAAAGACTTCAAGTTACAGAGAACCCACCCTTTGCTCTAGTTCATAACAAGAAGTGACCCGTGCCCCATGCTGCAGAGGAAGGGAAAATGCCCCAGGGTCTCTGCCAATCTGACCCAGGGGAAAATTCCTTCCCGGTATCAGATATGGCAATCGCTTAGACCCTGAGCATGTGGGTGAGACCCACCAGCCAGACCCCTGGGAAAGAATTCTCTGTCGTAACTCAGAGCCCTCCCCACCTAGTGCCCAGTCACCGGCCTCTTGGAGTATTGGGCCATATGCCAGGCAGGCAGTCCCATCATAACATCCCCTCCAGACACTTACCAAGCTCAGACACTGCTCCCTTTGGGAGGCTGTTCCAGAACTTCACTCCTCTGATGCTTAGAAACCTTTGCCTAATTTCAAGGCTAACCTTGTTGATGGTCAAGAGAGCTGGGGGTGCTAGTGCACCCCCTGGCTTGAAGTAGTAATAACAAAACAACTGAAATACATGGTTTCTGCCTTCAGCACCCCACTGAAAACGTTTTTCCAGCACCCCTGCAAAGAGGTGGCTTTCTTTGCTGATCCATCCCTTGTAGGCTTTCAGCTTTCTCTCACTAGCCTGTTTGAGATGCTTGTTCATCCAGCTTGGCCTGCAACCCTCCCTACAAATTTTTCCCTTGCTTGGGATGCCGACTTCACATAGCTTTGACTGAAATTAATTCCAAGCCTCCTCCACATTCAGATCCTTGAGTTCCTCAGGCCAGTCCACTTCCATAATAAGTCCCTTAATTTTGTAAAGTTTGCCCTTTGGAAATCAAGGACCCCAGTGCAGACCTATTTTTGCTTGTCCTTCAGTTTAGTTTAAACTGAATTAACTCATGAGCACTCAAACAAAAGTTGTCCTCTACAACCAGTTCTTTCATGCGGTCCTTGCTTCTTACCAGCACTAGATCTAAAATGGCATCACTTCTTGTTGGTTCAGCAACTATTTGGTGAAGAAATCTGTCAGCTATCACATCCAGGGACATCTGGGCCCTACTATTATTAGTAGCACTTGTCCTCCCTCCTATATCTGGGAAGTTAAAGTCTCCCATAATCACATAATTCCCAGTAGTATTTCTTTCATTAAAAACCTTAAAGAGGTCTCTATCCCTATCCAGACCAGATCCTGGGGGGTCTGTAGCACACCCCGAGCACTGCCCCAGGGGAGTCTCTGTTACCTTTCTTCCCCAAAGTGATTTTGACCCAGATTCCCTTTTATCCATTCCATCACCTCTAATTTCTTTACAATCTACCTCATCGTAAACATACAATGCTGCTCCACCACCTTTACCTTTATTTCTGTCTTTGAGGAGCACAGAGCCTTCAATACCCGTGCTCCTGCCATAACTGCTCTACCACCATGTTTCTGTTATCCCTGTAATAGCTGGTTTCACTTCCTGCACCAGCCATTCTAGCTCCTCCGTTTTGTTACCCAGGCTCCTTGCATTGGTGTACAGACATCTTAGCTGTTTCTGCTTGGCTTGGCACAGATTTCTCGCCCATTAGGTACAGTCATTATACTACCAGCATCACCTAAGACTATTAGTGTCATTGGTTCTGGCTCTGTCTTTCCTCTTGTTGTCCATTCTCCTACCCTCTGCTGTTCCTGTCTCCATTGCTCTATCCTCTTGTACTTGATTTTCCACCCGCTCAGTGTTAGAATCAGGCATGGAGATTACATGAGCATCACCCAACCGTCTTCCCCGAGTTCCTAGTTTAAAGCTCTTTTAATGAGTTGTGCCAACCTCCAGGCCAAAAGTCTATTTCCCTCCCTACTCAGGTGGAGTCTATCCCATGAGAACAGGCCTCCCTCCGTGAATTGCCTCCCAGTGGTCAACATCCCAAAGCCCCCCCCTTATAGCACCACAGCCTGAGCCATCTGCTGATGATCATAATCTTGTCTCGCCTTTGCTCTACTCCTCTAGGGACAGGCAGAATCCCATGGAAGATCCCCTGAGCCTCCATTGCTTTAAGTGTCTTCCCCAGCTTGGTATACTCTCCCTTGAATCTAGCTGTATCATTTGTTCCCACGTGAAGGACAGTCAGTAGGTTCTTGCCTGCTCCCATCAGTATCCTCTTCAGCCTCAGGTCCCCATCCTGTATCTTAGCTCCCGGCAGACAGCACCCCCGGCTGTTCTCCGGATCAGCTCTGGTGACAGGCCTGTCTGTTCTTCTTAGCCCTGGTCTATACTACGACTTTAGGTCGAATTTAGCAGCATTAGATCGATTTAACCCTGCACCCGTCCACACGACGAAGCCATTTTTGTCAACTTAAAGGGTTCTTAAAATCAATTTCTGTACTCCTCCCCGAGGAGGGGATTAGTGCTGAAATCAACCCTGCTGGGTCGAATTTGGGGTAGTGTGGATGCAATTTGACAGTATTGGCCTCCGGGAGCTATCCCAGAGTGCCCCATTGTGACCTCTCTGGACAGCACTCTCAACTCAGATGCACTGGCCAGGTAGACAGGAAAAGCCCTGCGAACTTTTGAATTTCATTTCCTGTTTGGCCACCATGGCGAGCTGATCAGCAGAAGTGACCACGCAGAGCTCATCAGCGGAGGTGACCATGGAGGAGGAGGGATGCACAGGGGTGGGGTAGTTGCAGGGGCACCCCCTAGAATGGCCTGCAGCTCATCATAGAAGCGGGATGTTTGGGGCTCTGACCCAGAGCAGCCGTTTGCCTCTCTGGTTCATTGATAGGCTTTCCTGATATTCCAGGCAGGACTGAATCTCCATTAGATGAAACTTAAAGAAGGGAATGACCTGGAGTCACTCCCATTTATGTCCAGGCGCCCCCGACTGACCTCACCGAGGCCAGCCAGGAGCACCCATGTCTGCCCAGGCGCCCCTGACCGACCTCACCGAGGCCGGCCAGGAGCACCCATGTCTGCCCAGGCGCCCTCGACCGACCTCACCGAGGCCAGCCAGGAGCACCCATGTCTGGCCAGGCGCCCCCGACCGACCTCACTGAGGCTGGCCAGGAGGAACCAGGAGACAGCAGCAGATGGTACAATACGGCTCCTAATCGTCTTTGCTAACTTGCAAAGGCAAGGAGCTGCTGCTGTGTAGCAATGCAGTACTGTGTCTGCCAGCAGCACCCAGGAGACGTACAGTGACAGTGAGCTGAGCGGGCTCCATGCTTGCCATGGTATGTCGTCTGCATGGGTAACCCAGGAAAAAAGGCGAGAAACTATTTTTTGCCGTTGCTTTCACGGGGGCCGGTGGTGGGGGGGAGGTTGACAACATGTACCCAGAACCACCCGTGACAATGTTTTTGCCCCATCAGGCATTGGGAGCTCAACCCAGAATTCCAATGGGCAGTGGAGACTGTGGGAACTATGGGATAGCTACCCACAGTGCAACACTCTGAAAGTCGACGCTAGCCTCGGTACTGTTAATGGTCTTAAATGAGAACACACACAATCAACTGTATCAAATCAATTTCTAAAAAAATTGACATATTAAATCGACCTAATTTCATAGTGTAGACATACCCGTAGTAGGGAATCCCCCGTCATGGAGACCTGCCTTTTCCGAGGGATGGTGCAATTCTCCACCCTCTCGCCCTCCGTTTTTTCTGGCTGTGTCTTCTTGTCTTCTACTCTCACTTGCGGTCCTCAGCATGTCATCCTCTCCGGTCCTCCTGGGGCTCCGAACTCTGGATCTCCATTGCCTCTTCCCCTCTTCTTGTAGAACTAGCCGCTCTTCTCTTCTTCCTCACCCTCCCAACTTCTGTCACTGCCTGCTGCGCCCCTTCCTTTTCCAGCTCAGCAAACCTCTTCCTCAGCTCTACTCTTCACTAGCCGGGTCTTTTCTTCTGCTTGGATCTCAAGCTTCCACTGTGCACTTACCCAACCTGGCAGGCTAACCTCGCAGCTCTCCGGTCTAGCCTGCATCTGCAAGTCTGGAGGTTTCCCTTCAGCTGCTTCCCTTCATCAGCCGCTCAAATCCCCTTTGAAACACAACCAGACTTTCTAGCTGCATCTCCAGACCTTGGGTCGTCTCCTCCATCAGCTGTATCAGGCAGCACTTAAGGGTCCCTCTCCAGAATAGCGTACATCCTGCAGCTTCCACATCCAGTCACCTTCATTGTCTCTGTCGTTCCTTGGGTCACTTGCACTGCTGCCTCTGGAGGAGTCAGAGCCTTCCCACCTAAGCTCCTGTCTCTGCCCCGAAGGAACAGGGTCTTGCCTCCCTTCTCCCACACACCTCCATTCAAACTCCCCTGTTTTCAGCTCTGGCTGCTGTGCCGCTGCTCCGGAGTCCCTGTGCAATGCTGGCATTGGGGGTGAATCCTACATTGTGGGTGTCCGGAGTGAATCCCTGGGTTACAAATTCTGAGCTCTTCTGATTTTTCTCTCGCAGCCCATGCCACTGTCTGTTGGGTTTGAAGATGCACCCGGCCCCATCCCCTCGGCTGCCCTGAAAGAGCAGGCCTGAAGCATGTGATCGCTGACACCATGGAGGTGAGTGCTCTTCCATCCCGCTGGGATCCCATTTCCTAGCCTTGGGCCTGGAGGCCCCCTGGAAAGGAGAACTGATGAGGGTGTAAACACAGACAGTGGGATTCCCTCACCCCGGCCCGGCAGGGGATTGGAGTTGCTGAGTTTCATGGAGCCACAGAGTCTGTGCTAGGCCCCAGCTTTTAACACTGTCCATTCTGGAGGAACCCATCAGTGGGCCAGAGCCCTAAGGGGTCCAATGCTTCCTTCAGGGGAGGCCACGCGGCCTCAGTGCCTGAGCCTCGGGGCTCCAGCCGTTTTGAGTCACTCCCTGAGCTGTGCTCAATGAGTCCAGCTGAGGGACTCCAGCTCAGAGGCATCCTCCAGGTCAAACGTGCTCAGCAAATATTTACAGTGGCACCAGGCAGCATTTTCAAACCAGGCAGTGGTTTATTGTCGCCTGGCACACAGCATTGGAGGGCTCGGGTTAGCACAGAGACAGAGGTTAAGACGCAGTCCATAAGGTGAGAGCAGAGGCCCACACTTCGTCCCCTGCTGGTCACCTCTCATCCTTTGTCTCCAGGCAGGGCCCTGCTGAGTTCACAGCCCCACCTGCCTGCGCTGTTGAGTGCCGATTGTTCAGTGCTTGGGGCTTCCTTTGTTTCTTTGGACCCTCTGTTGGGCTGGGTTGGTTTCAACCAGTTCCTTAATGACCCTATTCACTGCAGACAGCAGTCCAGACAGCAAGGTGTCACCCACACCATGTGCCCTGCACTGCCCCCTTTTCCCTCCACTGAATAGCAATGCAAACTACAGAGGGAAACTGAGGCATGTGTAGGCTTCATGAAAATATTACAGACAATTCCCACTTTGTCATATTGGACCCTTGGGTTAAAGGACCCATTCAGGGAAATTAGGGAATTGCTTTGCATCAGTTGTCACTGTGTGGAGCTGCTACCAGGGTGGCACTGGAGAGGCCGCCAGAGCAGTGTCGTTCTGGGGGCCCCTCCAGACAGTGTAGCTGTGACGGTCTCACTTGGGGCAGCTTCCCCCTCTCACAGCGATGGGCTCAGGCTCTCTGCAGACTCAGGCACTGGTTATTTTAGGTCCAAAATCACAACTTTTTTCCTGACCTGGGAAATCCATTTCCAGCCCATCTCTCACCCAATCTCCAACTATTGGGAGTTAGGAGAGGGCCTTTCCTGGGTGCCCTTTATTCCTCACTTGTCTTCCAGCTCCAGTGCTCCCCTTCCCTCTTGTCCCCTGCAGGAGGTGGACTCCCGGTCGCCATCCCCACACAAGGCGGTGGACTCCAGCCCTGCCAGCTGTGCAGCCCTGCCGTCTCCCCCACTCCAGCAGGAGCCTCTGCCGTCCCCCCTGCCCGAGGAGCTGTCCCCTGGCGAGGGCGAAAACCCGGCCTTCAACGGAGAGCTGGACCTGCAGCGCTACTTCAATGGGCCAGGGCCTGCACTGGGGGCAGGCGGGGGGCGCAAAGCCCGGCCCTACTCCTGCGCCGTCTGCGGCAAGCGCTTCCGCTTCAACAGCATCCTAGCGCTGCACACGCGGATCCACGCCAGCGAGACCCCCTTCACCTGCCCCTACTGTGGGCACCGCGCTGCCCAGCGCGGCCTCCTGCGACTCCACCTCCGCTCCCACCGCCCTGAGGCCTGCGCCCGCCTCAGCCACCAGAGCCGCCTGCTGCTGGAGCTGGAGGAGCGGGCACTGCTGCGGCGCGGCCCGCCAGCCGCCAGCGAGGGGGAGGAAGAAGAGGAGGAAGAGGAGGAGGAGGAGCCCCCCCCGCTGCCTATCCCCCCGCCAGCCCCGCCCCCTGCCCCCCCGTCACCCCCACCGCCGCTGCCTCCCCCCAGCTTTCGCTGCCCCTTCTGCAAAGGCAAGTTCCGGACGGTGGGGGAGCAGGAGCGACACCTGCGGATCCTGCACCAGCCCTACAAGTGTGGGCAGTGCCCCTTTGCTGCCGCCCAGGAGGGGGAGCTGCAGCGGCACAGCCGGGAAGCCCACCCCCCCCCAGCGCCCCCAGCCCCCGCCGCGCCGCCCCCCGCCGAGTTCCGCTGCCAGGTGTGCGGCCAGGCCTTCACCCAGTCCTGGTTCCTCAAGGGGCATATGCGCAAACACAAGGACTCCTTCGACCACAAGTGCCAGGTCTGCGGGCGCTGCTTCAAGGAGCCCTGGTTCCTCAAGAACCACATGAAGGTGCATCTCAGCAAGCTGGGGCTGAAGGGCGAGCGGGGTGCGGCCGTGCCGGCGGCCGGCGGGAAGCCCAAGGCGCCTCGGGGGCTGCTGCTGGGCTATGAGGCCCTGTACCCTGCCTTCCTGCCGCCCCCGGACAAGGCCGAGCAGGGCTCCTTCCTGGGCTACCTGGAGCTGCGCCCACCAGGAGACGCCAGCTGCGCCGAGCGGCTCCAGGCCACGGCCCGAGCAGTGGAGAGTGGGCAGGAGGCGGCTTCCCAGCTGTGGGGCGAGCGCCGGCGGCACAACAGGGGTGAGGCGGCCAGGGAGGAGGGTGGCGCCAGCGTGGGGCAGCACCGCTGCCCCGACTGCGCCCGGGCCTTCGCTACCTACCAGCAGATGGCCCTGCACACCCGCAGCCACCGGCCCCAGGATAGTGATTGGGCCAGGGGCCGGGCCCTGGGGGCGCTGGCTTCGCTCCACGCAGCAGCGGGACACGGGCTGCCCACGGATGGCGGGGGCGGCTCCAACGCAGGCACCGGCTGGGGCACGGCCCTACCCAGCCCGGGGACACAGGGTGAGTATGGCCCCTCCACCCCCACCACCCTCCTTACCCCACTTACATACCCCCAGCACCACGGCCCTGCCCAGCCCAGGGTGAATACGGCCCCCACAGCGCCCCCCACCTTATCCCACCTACATACCCCCAGCACCACGGCCCTGCCCAGCCCAGGGTGAATACGGCCCCCACAGCGCCCCCCCTTATCCCACCTACATACCCCCAGCACCACGGCCCTGCCCAGCCCAGGGTGAATACGGCCCCCACAGCGCCCCCCCTTATCCCACCTACATACCCCCAGCACCACGGCCCTGCCCAGCCCAGGCATAGAGGGTGAATACGGCCCCCACAGCTCCCACCCATCTTCTGCGTTCCCCCCCAGCCACATGTCCCCCCAGCCCCAGAGGCCTGCACTCCCTGCCCCTCCCCTGAACCCCCATCTCCTGGGCTCACGCTGTCCCTCCTGTCTGTGCAGAGGAGAAGGGGCTGCGCAGCGGGGCCCTGCGTCCGGATGGGGGCCGCAGCATGTCAGGCAAAGACTGTCCGTACTGCGGGAAAACCTTTCGCTCCTCCCACCATCTCAAGGTGCATCTGCGTGTCCACACAGGTGAGCTGGGTGCTGGGGATCCTGCAGGACAGAGCCCTCCCCAGGCTCTCTATGGCCCCTCTGGCTGGCGGGGAGAGGCAGAGGGGAGCCCATGCAATGCAGGGCACCTCAGGAGCTGCACTCGGACTGGCAGCCCCACAGCACCAGCATCCACCAGCCGTGCTGCCGGTGGGACTGCCTGTGCTGGCAGCAGCAGTAGGCTATTACCTTCCCTGTGCCAAAGGGTTTCCTGATACTCCCTAGGAGTGGGTTCCACCTTAGAGGTGGTTGCATCTGAGCAGGTCTCCAGATCACAAAGCCGGTGTCACATGGAGTGGACTTATGGTGGGGCAGTGGGCTGGCTAGGGCAGGCGGTGCCCAGAGCAGAAGGGGTATCCCTGGGTGGGTGTCTGCGTCCTGGCCCACACAGCGGGCTGCTCTGGATGGTCCTGATGGGCTCGCCTGGCCAGAGTGCCTGGCATGAGCTGGCTGCGAGGTCTTGACTGCATCAAAGAAAGTGGTTTTTGTGTGAAAACAAACATTTCACCCTAACATGGACTTTTTTTAGAATTTTCCAGGTGTGTTTAAAACCAAAAAATTGTGGGTTTCCAGTGTTCCTCACTTACTCCCCAAATTATTAGGGGCAAAACTGGAAAAAGGGGAGATGGGGGATGGAAGCTGTTTGGTAAAAAGTGCCGTGCAGGAGTCCGAAATGGGTTCTGCTTGAAATGCCCCAAGGGAGCTAGACTGACGTGCCTGGGTGTGTCTGTCTGTCTGCATCTGTGTCCGTACATCAGTGTCTGTGGCTGAGTCTCTGCATCTGTCTGTCCTGCTGGCACAGGGGAGTGAAGTGGTGTGATCTCTGCCGCATGAGCACAAAGCTATCATCTTACCAGTAATGCTTGGTTTGTGTGTAAGTGTGCGCGCATGTGTGTGTTGTGTGTAGTGTGCATGTATGTGTAGTGTGTCTGTGTGCTGTGTGTAGTGTGTCTGTGTGTGTAGTATGCCTGTGTGTAAGTGTGCATGTGGGTGGGTGTAGTGTGTGTGTGTAGTGTCCGTGCATGTGCGTATGGGTGTTAAGTGTGTGTGGAATAAACTAGCCCAGTACTTGGTCTGTCTTTGTGTCCGTCTGTGTCTCCATGTTTGCCTGTGTCCCTTTCACCGCGTCTGTCTCTGCCTGGGCTCCCCATCGTGGGTCTGACGTCTCCCTTCTCCTCCGGCAGGCGAGCGCCCGTACAAGTGCCCACACTGCGACTACGCTGGCACCCAGTCTGGCTCTCTCAAGTACCACCTGCAGCGCCACCACCGCGAGCAGAAGAACAGTGCTGGTACAGGCGCAGCCGGGGCCTTGGAGCCACGGGGCCGCACCACCCCCAGTGCCCCCGCCAAGCCACCCGCCTTCCCGCCGGAGCTGCTGCTGCAGGCAGCTGAGAAGTACCGCGGGGCCTTCCTGCCGCAGGCCTGGGGCACGGCTAGCCATGAGCCCCCGGCCCGGCCATCCCGCCGCAAGCCGGCCTGCACTGGCCGAGCCCTACGCAATGGCCGGGCCGACTTCGAGCCGCTGGACCTGTCGCTGCGGCCGGCGCTAGAGGGGGTGCCGCCTGGTGAGCTCACCCTGCACCGATGCCTCTTCTGCCCCTTTGCCACCTCCGCGCCTGAGCTCATGGCCCTGCACCTGCAGGTCCACCACAGCCGCAAGGCCCGGGGGCGCCGCTCTGTCATGGCCCCCCCCGTACGGCCCCACGCCTGCCTGGGGCAGGACGGGGAGCAGCCCCCACTGCACCCCCAGGATGAGGGGCCTGGAGTTGGGGAGGAGCCCCCCACCGCTGTGGCCCACATGTCCCAACGGCCCCCTGGAGCCCCCATGGACACGGAGCCGAGTGAGAGGCAAGGGGAGCTGGAGCTGGTGCTGGCTTGAGGCAGCAGAGCAGCCAGCCAGGGGACCTGCTCTCCCCACAGGGCCTGGAGACCCCAGTGTCCAGGAGGGGCAGGGACATGATCCCCCAGTCCTCCCACTAGTGGGGCAAGGCGGACGCAGGGGCCTGTAGTGTAGACATGAAACACTAACACTGGGCGGGAGAACTCGCTAGAAAGTAGACTCATAGGGACAGTGAGCCAGCAGGGGAGGGAAGCCACGAGGGGACAGAGAGCCACTGATGGGGGATATGCCTGGTAAGTGCAGAGAGCCATGGGGAGTGGACAGCCCCTGCTGCTCTGCACCCGCTCCAGCTCCACTGGCTGGCAGAGGGCTGTGGCTAGCAGGGCACTCTGGCTGAGTCGGGGTGCCCTGGCTGGCAGGGGGCTGTGGTGGGGCACTCAGGGTGTAGTGGGGTGCTCTGGCTGGCCGGGGGCTGAGTCAGGGTGCCCTGGCTGGCAGGAGCCGGTGGCTGGCAGGGGGCTGTGGTGGGGTGCTCTGGCTAGTGGGGCTCTCTCCCCTGGGGTTGTGGTGGTAGTTTCCTAGTGTCTGTAGACGTCTCCGTTGTCGGTTCCAGTGTTGTCGTGCTAACAGAGGCCCCGGCAGAGGCTGTGGGTCTATGCAGCTCTGGGACACGGAGTGCTGCTCACGAAGCGGGCCAAACAGAGACAGCCGTGTCCTGGGGAGGGCCATGTCCATGGAAGGGTCCCTGGGTGGGTGAGTGTCCACACCTTGGCCTTGTCTCCATGGGGACTCAAGCTGTAGTGTGGTCTCCATGGTGATCATTGTGTGGCCTCCCTCCTGTGGCCACCGGTGCTCGGTGCTGTGGCCTCGTCTCCGTGGTGATTGGTGCCATGCCCTTGGCCCCGTGGCGATGGTTGCCGTGGCAGCTGGACGATCCGTAGAGTTCTCTATTTTTTTTATTCTTTTCTTGTAGAAAATTCGAAACTGGAAATAAAAAGAAAAATGAACAAATAGACGTGCTCTCTGCCCTCGCCCCGGGAGGCTGGTGTGTGTATTTGATGGGAAATTCCCTCACAGGCCCCAGCCTGGTGCAGAACAGCCCCCCAACCTGGGACCAGTCCCCCCTCAAGCTCCCTGGAGTCAGCTTCTCCCACGGGCTCTCCCGACCCCAGGGACGTAGGACAGTCAGCTGACCCCCTGGCAGCCAGGCTGGAGGGCTGGCTCCCTTCTCAGCCCATCAGCTCTAAGCTGCACCCAACCCACCCATCCTGAGACTGTCCCCACCTCCCAGGGGTGTCCCCCTCCACACATCCCCATCTACATCACCCACACTCGCCCCCAGCCACATCAGCTCCCAGCCACGTCACCTCCCAACCAAGTCAGTCATCCACACACACCTATCCATGTTACCCCGCAGCCATGTCAGTCATCCACACACACACAGCCATGTCACCTCCCAGCCACGTCAGTCATCCACACACACATCCAGCCATGTCAGTCATCCACAACCCCAACCACATCACTTCCCTCTCTACTCCCAGCCCCCAGCCACATCACCCCCCAACACACCGCCAGCCACATCACACCCATAGCCACATCACTCCCCAGCCCCGTCAATCATCCACACACACCCAGCCACATCATCCTCCCAGCCACGTGAGTCATCCACACAACCCAGCCACATCACCCTCCCAGCCACATCACTCCCCTCCCCATTCCCAGCCCCCAGCCATGTCACCCCCCCAACACACCGCCAGCCACATCACACCCACACCTGCCCCCAGCTACGTCACCTCCCAGCCATGTCAGTCATCCACAGACACCCCAGCCATATCACCGTCCCAGACACATCAGTCGTCCACCACCCCAGCCACATCACTCCACTCCCAGCCCTGTCACTTGCCAACCACGTCACACTCCTAGCCACATCACTCCATTCCCAGCCCCCAACCACGTCATCTCCCAACCATGTCACCCTCCCATTCATGTCAGTCCACACACTCCCAGCCACATCAGCCCCCTCCCCACTCCCAGGGGTGTCACCCCCCCACACTCCCAGCCATGTCACCCAGCCACATCACCCCCCCCAACACACCGCCAGCCACATCACTCCCAAGATCCCCTAGCCACGTTACACCCCCCAGCCACATTACCCCCACCAAAACTCCCGAGCTGCATCAGCCTTTCTCAGCCCCCAGCAGCTGCTGATTCTGCCTGCGAGCCTGGCCCCAGCCACCTGGGCAGCTCCCCAACCCCCACCAGTCGACCTCGCCTCAGAGACCCCAGCTAGGGTGACCAGATGTCCCGATTTTATAGAGACAGTCCCGATATTCATGGCTTTGTCTTATACAGGCACCTATTACCCGCCACCCCTTGTCCTGATTTTTCACGCTTGCTATCTAGTCACCCTAACCCCAGCTCTTCCCTGCCCCACTGCATTCTGGGAATAAGCCCAGCTGGGCCATGGCAGAGCATGGGGTAGAATGGAGAGGGTGCATTGGGCAAATCTCCCTGGGGCTGGAGAGAGGATGGGTAAGTCTCCTCCAGTCCCCAGCCAGGGGCGGCTCCAGGCACCAGCATGCCAAGCGCACGCCTGGGGCGGCAAGCCACGGGAGGTGCTCTGCCAGTCGCCGCGAGGGCGGCAGGCAGGTTGCCTTTGGCGGCATGGTACAGCACTGCTTCTGATCTGTGGGGCAGGAGCGGGGACCTGGACTGGATGGGCCTGTGGATTTGATCGGTGGGGGTGGTGGAGGGGGAGGCAAGAGAGGGATACTGTGCTGGACGGGCCTTGAGGGGGGCAGCTCTGCTCTGGTAGGACCCACCCTCCTGCTATGGATTCACAGACAGTGCTGCAGCCATGCAGCCGCTACACTGGATTCCTGCCCCAGCACCTCTGGGCAAGAGCAGTCGCCCCCTTGCTGCCTCCAGCCCCAACTCCTCAGAGCTGAAGCAGGAGTTGATGCTTCCCAGACGTCGCTTGGGAAATCGAGCCCATCCCATGAGCACCCAGCCTGCCCCTGGCCTACACCCCCAGCACCCAGCCTGCCCCACTGCCCCTGTGATGCTCCAGGTGCATCATGGGCTGTCCCATCCTACCCCACACTGTGGCTCTGCAGCCCCTGCCCCAGCTGCTCGCTGGCTGCACAGCTGCTACCTGAGGCTGGGGGGAGCCCCCTGCCTCCAGGCATGGCCCCACACATGTGTGGCTCCTGGGATGGGGCAAGCTCCCCAGCACCCTGTGGCAGGCTGCAGGGAAGTGACACAGCCCTGAGCTGAGATGCTGCAAAGGGGCCATTCCTGGTTGCTTTGGAGGGTGTGGGGAGAGCCCGGTCCAGCCCAGCCAGGGGCTCATGGGATTTGCTGGGCTGGAACTTGGCCACCCATCAGGACTCCTGGCTTCTGTCCCTGGCTCTGGAGGGGAGTGAGGGCTAGTGGCTAGAGCAGGAGCTGGCTTGCTGCTCGTCAGAGCTCAGATGGACGGGAGACAATCTGGACTTGGGGGTATAGCAGCCTGTCCTTGCTACAGACATCCTTAGGCGATTCACTTCAGGTTGCCCTGTGCCTCAGTTTCCTCACGTGTGACATGGCTGTAATAACCTGTTCTCCCAGCCAGCAGAGCGATTCACAGCTCTGTCACGGCAGAGGGGAGCCAACAGGGTTACGCCGGATTGACACCAGTGTCACAGACCCATAGAAGATCAGGGGTGGAAGGGACCTCAGGAGGTCTCTAGTCCAGCCCCCTGCTCAAAGCAGGACCAACCCCAACAGGTGTCGCCAGGTCTTTGGGACAGGGGGCAGCCGGCCGGGCGGGGTCAGTACCAGCCCCCAGCAGCCGCCCGGCCAGGAGCAGGCGCCGCTAGAGGGGGCTGGCTCCGGAGCGCAGCTGCGGCGCTCGCTGCCCCACGTCCCGCCCCGCCCAGCGCGCACCGAGCCGGCTGCGCCCGGGGCCCCGGTAACTGGGGGAGCTGCGGGGGGCGGGGCTGGAGATCGGGGCCGGGCCGGGGCGGGGCCCGGGCGCTGCACAGACACTCACAGCCCAAGCGGTGGGAGGCTGCCCGGGCCGGACCCCTCTGGTAGGGCGTGTCTGGTAACAGCGCCCCCCATGGGCCCCCCCTGCCAGAACGCTCCTGTCCCCTGCACTCCGAGCTGTCCCCGCCCCCGTGGGGCTGTTCTCCTGGCTGGCATAGTGAGCTGGCACTGCCCTCTGCCCTGGCACCATGTGCCCCCCCCAAGCACTGGGATGCCCCAAACCCCAGACCTGGCACACAGCCCCCCACCCCACCCCCGCAAGGTCTGGCTTTCCCCGAGGCCCTGGCACAGGCATGGGAAGGTCTCAGGGGTGACCTGGCCTGTCTCCTTCCCCCAAGCAGGATTCTCCGTCCCAGGCTTTCTGGAGGGAGCGCAGGGAGGAGGTCACAGAGCCCCAGGGCTGTGAGGAAGGGAAGGTTTCATGTGGCGACTGTCCAGGTGAGGAAGGGGTTAACCTGCCCTGGTGCAGTTGGTTGGTGCAGGAGTGCCACTATGTGGAATGGCCCAGGTGCTGCCATGAGTGGTACATGGCCTGTGGTGTGGCACCCTGTGGAGCCCCCCATGCCCTGCCCTCTCTGGGACCAGGTGGGAGGTGGTCACAGCTGCTTCCCCCTTGAGGAGAGTTTGTGGGGATCAAGCCCTGGTTCCCAGCCCCATAAACAGTGATTGGTTAATGACCCCCACACAACATCCCGGAGCGTCCCTTTGCCCCAGTGCTGGGGTGGCTCTGGGGGCTGTCTACTGGGCGGCAGTGACAGGAAAGGATCTAGGAGGCACAGCGGACAAGCAGCTGGACACAAGCTACCAGTGCAGTGCCATGGCACGAGGGGTCGTGTAATCCCTGGATGTGGAACATACACGGGTGTAGTGAGCTAGGTGGCACTGGGAGGCTGACACTGGAAACCTGTGCCTAGTTCTGGTGTCCATATTCTAACAGGTGGGTGGTACATTGGAGAGGATGCAGGGAAGAGACACACACACAGTTTGAGGGCTGGAGAAAATGCCCTCGAGTGACCAACATAAAGAGCTAGATCTGTCTGGTTTACTAAAAAGCAGACTCAGTGTCTCAGCCAATAATCACATGACTCCAGGGGCTGGGACTTCGAGGAAAACACCATATAGAGGCTGAAAACATGAGAGCCTCATCTCTTTCGTTTGTCTGCGAGAAAGTGAAGAAGTGAAGTGAGCATGTGATCGTGATCTCTAAGTACCTACCTGGGGTAGAAAGCCTGAGTAGAGGGCTTTTCAACCCAGCAGGGGAAGTCAGAGCAGGATCCAGTGGCCGGATGCTGAAGCTGGAAAAATTCAGATGAGAGAGAAGGTAGAAATTTTTCACTGAGGGTGAGTAACCATTGCAACAATTTACCAAGGGCTGCGGTGCATTCTCCAGCACTTGAAGCATTTGCATCAAGATGGCTGCCTTTCTAAGGGATGTGCTCTAAGTCTGGACGTGGTGAAGGAATCAGTGGATGAAATTCTCTGGCCTGTGCTGTGCAGGGTCAGAATGGCCCTTTGGGCTTAATATTTGTTGGGCTAAGACAACATGGGAAATGGGGTGTTTGATGGAAAATACCTTGTTTTTAAAGAGCTTAGACATTTTAAAATGGAGGGTTAGACTATTGTGGAAAATCGAGTGTCATTCTCTTTTGGGAGTAAGAAATGGGAGGTTGAAGATGTCCTTCACTTACTTTGTAGTTTTCCAGTTTCTTAGTGATTGTATACAATGGGGACAGAGACCTTCAGCTGACATTAAATGACGTTTTGTTCTGTGTGAATTCGTCTTAGAATGGGCTAGGTATCATCTCTGGGTTAATAAAGTACTTTATAAAAATGTATAGCGCAGGCCAGAGAATTATTATGTTATAATGGTTCAAAAAAGAAACTATTACAAAGGTGACAAAATAAACCACTTACACACCTTATATGTTTTTTTGCTGTGTGCTGAATCTACGGAGAACAATTCTATTCATGCCAGTGTACTGAAATGCCATCACAGAGCAGTAGGTCAAGGCCCAAGTTTTTTATGAGGATTTGTATATATAGAATATCAGGGTTGGAAGGGACCTCAGGAGGTATCTAGTCCAATCCCCTGCTCAAAGCAGGACCAATCCCCAACTAAATCATCCCAGCCAGCGCTTTGTCAAGCCTGACCTTAAAAACCTCTAAGGAAGGAGATTCCACCACCTCCCTAGGTAACCCATTCCAGTGCTTCACCACCCTCCTAGTGAAATAGTTTGTCCTAATATCCAACCTAAACCTCCCCCACTGCAACTTGAGACCATTGCTCCTTGTTCTGTCATCTGCTACCACTGAGAACAGTCTAGATCCATCTCAAGAACCCTCTTTCAGGTAGTTGGAGGCTGCTATCAAATCCCTTCTCACTCTTCTCTTCTGCAGAGTAAACAATCCCAGTTCCCTCAGCCTTTCCTCGTAAGTCACGTGCTCCAGCCCCCTAATCATTTTTATTGCCCTCCGCTGGACTCTTTCCAATTTTTTCCACATCATTCTTGTAGTGTGGGGCCCAAAACTGGACACACTGCTCCAGATGAAGGGAATGTCGAAGAGAGGGGAATGATCACATCCCTCCATCTGCTGATGGTTTTAGCTGTTTAGTTATGACACCCTTTTGTAAATGTTTCAAGGAATAAAAAGCTTTGGAAACACCCCCTTGCTTTTCTTACCTAGTGTTTATTTCTGCTACTAAACAAAAATATCGTTTCTTTCCTTTTTCACACTTTCGTTAGAACATCGTAATGATGGCTGCATTGGAATGGGTGCAGAGAACTCTCTTACGCTGGTCTCTATCTTCTGTAACTTACTAGCTGGTCAAGACTGTAGACTTTAAAGAATCTTTGGCCAATCTGCTGTCAAGCACATCCTCACAGCCACTGAGGTTCAGATTGCTGCAGCTGGAGGAGGAGTTCCGTGGATGGGTGAACTCCAGGTGTGCAATTATCTCGGGCGGGGGTTCTCTTCAGAGCAGTGTGTCCTAGTGGATAGAGCAATGGACTGGGACTGTTGAGACCTGGCTTGTCTTCCTGCCTCTGCCTCTCCTGCTTGGGTTCGCTTGGGCAAATAATTTCCCCCTTTTTGTGCCTCAGTTTCCCCATCCATTAAATGAGAATCATGCTCTGAAGTGCTTTGAGATCTACTGATGAATAGTACCAGGGATTAAAGTGCAGGACTCCCTTCAGCTCCCAGTGGCCCAGAATATTCAAAGCCCTCCTCCTCCGTTATGGATGATTCCGTTTTTCTCTAAGGTCAGACATTCAGCAGCTGGTCTCCTTTTCCTCTGCTGACACCATTTGCTGGCACAACTTGCTGCTGCCCTACCATGACCCATGCCAGTCCTGGGAAGGGCAGAAGTTGGGGTTTGTGTCTCAGTGCAAAATGCAGCAACATCTGCCTTTCTGGGTCCCTTCGCTAGGCTGTGTGCAGGGGGCGGGATGTCATGTAAGCTACTCACACAATTTAACTGTGGCAATACATCATGCTAATGGGATGACTCTTCTCCTTAGTGTACCCAGGACAGGGGCAATATGTACTGGTGGTCGGGGAGCCACACGACAGCCAGTTCCCAGTAGCTCAGCCACTTCTGTGTATTACCGTAGCGTGGAAGGAGCCCAGTCTTGGTGGGTGCTGCACAGAGAACAACAGCACCGTCCCTGCCCCCAGAAGCTCCCAGCCCAAGTCCAAGGCAGAGGCCAAGAGATGGATACCAAGTGAGGGGGGAGCACAAGGAGACAGTGCTTGTCAGCACGATGGGCACTGGGCTCCGCTCTCCAGGGACCTGCTGGTTTTTTGTAGGTGAGGAGAGTTCTGCGGAGGGATGTGAAGGTAGCCAAGGAGGCTGCTGAAGGCTCCAGTTCCTGCAGGACTTGTGGCTGCACCCCTGCTGCTCTTCTGACACCCCGCGAATCTGACAGCTCCTCAGCTTTGGTCGAGAGTATCTTCCCGACACCCTCCGGGGCGCAGGGTGACGCAGAGAAATTGGTGTGGCCTGGTGGCCAGCGCACAGGCTGGCCCTTAAGCTCTATTCCCAGCTCTGGGTAAGTCCCGTCACAGTCTGGTCTGAGCCTCAGTTTCCCCATCTGTAAAATGGGGATAATGCTTCAACGCTCTTTGGGACTGATGGATGGTAAGGGCTGGGTCTTGTAAGTCAGGTCTGCTCTAACTGAAATGGTACGTTGGTATAGCTTGGTCGGTCAAGGGTGTGAAAAAACACCCCAACTTCCTTTTGCTGACAGCCTCCCCAGTGCAGACACAGCTATGCCAGTGGAAGGCGGCCAGTAGTGTTCCGGGAGGGGATGTTCCTACACTGCAGAAAAACCAGTGGGTGAAAGCTGCGTCTACCCTGCGGGGCTGCGCTGTTTAGTCTCCATAGTGTAGACATGTCCTTACCTTCTCAGCCACGTCTTTATCTTCCTGTAATTCCAAGTCACTGTTCAGGCCCTGCCAAGTTCCTTGCAGGCTTCCTGCTCCTGAGATAATCTCGTTTGGTTTGCTAGCCTTGCCTATTTGCTCTTCAAATTCCCTCCAGCCCTCTTGATTTCCATGTCACCTGTGGGAGTGGCAGACGCTCTTTTCCTGGGTTTCCATTCCTGAAGGCTCTTGTCTGGCTTGCATCACATCCGGCCATGCAACCCTCACAAACTGTCCTGCCAGCATCACTACTGCTGGGGTTTCAAGGTGCAAAGGGCTGTGTGGATGCTCTGACTTGAGTTCAAATCTGCCTCATTTTGGTTTAGCTTAAAGCCAGGTCTACACTTGGGAATGTTAATTCATTCGTAGGTTTTAAGGCTCTGTGATCATCTTGTCCGACCTCCTGTATAACCCAGGCCAGAGAACGTCCCTGAATCAATTCCTATTTGAACTCAAGCAGCTCTTTTAGAAAAACATCCTATCTTGATTTTAAAATTGCCAGGGATGGAGAATCCACCACAAGCCCTGGAAGTTGTCCCAGTGGTTAATTACCCGCACTATTAAAAATGTGCACCACTCTGAGTTTGTCTGGCCTCAACTTCCAGCCACTGGATCTTGTGTGATGTTTGTCTGCTAGACTGAAGAGCCATCTGCTGTCACATTCCTGGTTCCTCTGTAGGTATTTATAGACCGGGATCAAGTCACCCCTTAACTATGGCTATACCAGCAAAAACCCCAGCTATACCAGTGTGAAAATGCTTTTGCTGGTATAACTTATATTGGCTCAGGGTGTGAAATGCGCAATACCAGCGGAGTGCTTTTGCCACTTTAGCTGCTTTGCTTTCACCCCCAAACAGCAGTTGCTGGTGGGGTAGCTGTGAAGCGTAGCCCTGGCTTACCTCAAGAAGGAACAGATTTAACCTGCACTTTCATCGCGTGAAATTGGATCATCCACACCGTGGCTTCTGAAGGGGAGTAGGGGATGTGGTTCCCGCAATAACAGGGCCTGGATTCCATGCCCCAGAGGTCCCTGCCAGTCTCATGTCCTGAGGATTTGCCGTCAAACACCTCCTTCAAGCTCTTCTTTGCTGGGAGGCCTTCAATAAACATTTTTATTATCCTCTGTTAAACTTTTCCCATCTTTTTCTTGTACCAAACCAAATCTATTCCAGGTGCCAACGCACAGAACAAGTCAAGGGAAAAAAACTTCTATGCCAGAAAAAAGGAGACCACAGACCAGATCTGTAAAGGGATTTAAAAATCCCCAGGGGCCTTCGGTGCCTAAATACTTCTATGAATCTGGCCTCTAGCAATTGACACGGTGCTTGGATTCCCGTGACAATATTCCCAGCCCTGTATCCAAACAAACATATATAGAAAAAAGAGGAACTCCAAGTCAAGTGGGAAAAGGAAGAGACAGGGAAGGGTGTGGATTGATCACCTGCCTTTCATACATGCAGCCTGCCGGGACCTTTAGTCCACTAGTTCTAGGAAACTGGCCAAAATAGCCTACAATAAACTTGACGAGGGTTTGGCAGCTGGTGCATTGAGGTGGCTGCCCATCGTCACATCATCTTGTACTCCCCCATCAGCCTGGCTGGACCCACCAGGAATGGGTGTTTTGTCCTGTGTATGTACAGTGCCTAGCACAGGGGGAGGGGGCCCTTAGTCTCCTACATGGGCTGCAGCGTTCCCAGACGGGCAAGGCCGGGGTCTGGATTCTGTTCCCAACGGGGCAGGGGGGCCTGTGAGCTCCACCCCCAGCATGTCCAGCTCTCTGCTCCAGTTTCACTCCGGGGCATGCATGCCTCACCTAGCGGCTTGTTTAAGTGCCTTCCATTCTGTGTCCAAGGCGTGTGATTTCCTTCCTTTTCAGCGCAGGGCTCTGCGAATCCCCGGGGGGATCTGAGTAACAATAGGCTATTGGGGGAGACTCTAGAGCTTTAGGAGTGAATCCAGACTGACTCCTGGGGCAGCAGGGACCATCTGTCTGCTCTGTGTCTGTGCAGCGCCTGGCATGGGCAGCAGCTGGTCTGCCAGGGTGAGTGTTGGACAGGTCACGGCTGCTCCTTGGCGCTGGGCCCTGGGCCACAGCGGTGTGAGCTTGGGTTGGGTGTGTGACCCCCCACCCGGACAGACCCAACCCCAGCCCAGTGGGACTCCCAGGTGGGGGTGTGGGCAGCTAGGGCTGCACCTCCCCCTGCTGTCCCTGTCTGAGGAGGGCCAGGGGACACTGGAGACAGGTGGGGAGGGCAAGAAGTTGGATTCGGGGGGCAGTGGGGCACAATGGGAATAGGGGAGAATGACAGGAGGTGAAGTGTGCAGGGGAATGGGAGGAGATGGGGGGCTGAGGGTGTGAGGGGTGCAAGGGGGTGCAGAAGGGCCAAGGGCGAATGGGGGGCCAGTGGAGGGGTGCAGGGGGTGGGGAGCTGTAGGGAAGTGGGGTGCAGGAGGGCCGGGGCAAATGGGGGCAGTTGAGGGGTGCAGAGAGTGGGGAGCTGTGGGGAAGTGGGGTGCAGGAGGGCCGGGGCGAATGGGGGCAGGTGGAAGGGGGGTGGGGGTGCAGGAGGGCCGGGGCGAATGGGGGCAGGTGGAAGGGGGGTGGGGGTGCAGGAGGGCCGGGGCGAATGGGAGGCGGGGGGAGGGCTTGGGGGAAATGGGCTTTGCCGGGGGGGCGCTCAGGGCCAGGCGCAGCCGGGAGGGGCAGCGGGGCCCCAGCAGAGGGGCGGGGGCTCATTTACAGGCAGGGGCCGGGCTCCCCTGGAGGCCCCGGGGCCGGGCCAGCTGTGGGCCCGCCCCGGGGGAGGGTCCCGTGGGGCCGGCTATGGGGCAGAGGGCGGAGTCCCCGGGGCTGGCGGCGGGAGGGTCCCGTGGGGCCGGGGGTGAAGCTCCAGGTGGACCCCGCCCCGGACGGCGCTGGGGCTGCCCGGGGGTCGCCGAGCCCGGGCCCGCCGCGGAGCCTCCTGCTCACCCGGTAATTGCACCCGGCGGCGGAGCAGCTGGGCTGGGCGCAGCGTGGGGGGCTGGGCCCGGGACCTGGGAGCCATTCGGGGGCTGGGCAGGCTGGGTAAAGCGTGTGGGGGGGGGGACCTGGGTGCAGTGGGGGGGCTGAGCAGGGGAGACTGGGTGCAGTTGGGGGGAGGCTGGGTGCAGAATGGGGGGATGGGCAGGCTGGGTGCAGCGGGGGGGTCTCGGTGTCTATGGGCTAGGTATAGTGGGGGGGCTGGTGCAGCATGGGGGTTGGGCAGGGGCCCTGGGTGCAGTGGGGGGGGGGGCTGGGGGCTTGGTGTAGTGGGGGGGGTCGGCAGGCTGGGTGCAGCATGGGGGGGCTGGGGACGGGTGTAGGGTGTGGAGAGCTGGATATTTGGGGCAGGTGTGGGGCTGGCACAGCGTGGGAGGGGGCTGGGTGTCTGGGGCAGAGGGGCTGGGCAGTCGGGGGCATTGCTGAGTGTCTGGGGTGGCGATAGGGTCGGGTGGGTGTTGGAATATCAGAATGTTGGGGGGGGGCTGGGTGGGTGGGAGTGTCTCTCTGGGACTGGCTGGAGGTGGGGGGCTGTGTTTTGGGGGATGGGGCCTGGCAAATGGATTTCTCGGGGCCCGGTTGGGGGGCACCTCGGGCTCTGTCGCTGGGGGCGCTGGCCACTCCAGTTCTTTTTGCTGCCAGGGCTGTTGGCTAGAGAGTGGCCGAATGTTTCCCCAGCGACACAGACACCAGATCCAGGGGCAGCAAATGGGCAGGAGCACCCCGCCCCCCCAGCACTCCCCCACTGACTGCCCTTCTCACCCTGGCAGGCTGCAGAGCCCACCCGGCTCATTCATGGCTGCAGCAGAGCCCGCTCGGGGAAGGGACTATCAGCGAGCTGCGGGTGAGTCTGCCCCGGGGAGGGGGTGATGTGCGGGAGCCCTGCCCACTGGGCTGTGAGCCGCATGGGATGAATCAGGGGAGGGGGAATCCCTTGGGATGCTCAGAAGGGGACACCCAGTGCAGCCCCCTCGGTGAGGGGCTGTTGGAATTGGTCTCCTGAGGACTTCCCCTGGTGCAGCGGGAGCCTCCAGGCAATGACAGTCACCCTGGGGTTGTAGCTCCTAGCAAATGTGACCTCCCCCAGGCACAGGGTGGTGCCACCTTCCCATCCCCAGGAGGTCTCCCTGACCTCACCTCTTTGCTTCCTCCAGAAGGATGCTCTGTCCCCCTGCCGGACCCGGCGTCCTGGGTGGAAGGGGAGAACGTGTGGGTGCTGGAGCTGCAGCCCTACGGCGATCCCAGTGGTGAGTGAGCAGCGAGGTTCTTTGCCCTCGGTACTTGGCACTGGGGCGACCGCTGCTGGGTCCAGTTCTGGGGCCCACAGTTGAGGAAGGAGGTTGATGAAGTGGAGAAGGGTCGGAGAAGAGCCACCAGACTGAGGAAAGGGTAGAAAACCTGCCTTACGGCGATAGATCCCTGGAGCTCGATCTCTGTGGCTTAACAAAGACAAGGTTCAGGGGTGACTTGACCACAGTCTATACACAGCTACGCAGGGGGAACAAATATTTGATAATGGGCTCTGTGGTCTAGCAGTTGAAGGTCTAACGCAAGCCACTGGCTGGACGCTGAAGCCAGCCACGTTCAGACTGGAAAGAAGGTGCCTCTTGACAGGGAGAGAAATTAACCATTGAAAGCATTTACCAGGAGTGGTGGTGGATTCTCCATCACTGACAATTTTTCAGGCCAGATGGGATGGTTCTCTTAAAGGGCTGCTCTGGTAGAAACTGGGATGGATTCTGGGCAGGTCTCGGGCCTGGACTACGCAGGAGGTCAGATTGCATGGGCCCTCCTGGCTGCACCCAGGTGGTCCCCCGGCTGAGGCTGGGACTCACCTCTGGTTGCACTCTGTGTCCCAGCAGGTGACGAAGCGGTAAAGCTGGAGCCGCAGGGGCCGTTCCTGAGAAGCTCTGTGAAGGCTGTAAAGCAGGAGACGCTGAAGCCAGGCATAGCAGGGATGCCGGAGCCGGAGGGGCCGTTCCTGAGAAGCTCTGTGAAGGCTGTAAAGCAGGAGACGCTGAAGCCAGGCATAGCAGGGATGCCGGAGCCGGAGGGACCGTTCCTGAGAAGCTCTGTGAGGGCTTTAAAGAAGGAGATGCCCGAGCCAGGCATAGCAGGGATGCTGGAGCTGGAGGGACCATTCCTGAGAAGCTCTGTGAGGGCTTTAAAGCAGGAGATGCCTGAGCCAGGCATAGCAGGGATGCTGGAGCCGGAGGGACCATTCCTGAGAAGTGCTGTGAGGGCTTTAAAGCAGGAGAGGCCCGAGCCAGGCATAGCAGGGATGCTGGAGCCGGAGGGGCCGTTCCTGAGAAGCTCTGTGAGGGCTTTAAAGCAGGAGAGGCCCGAGCCAGGCATAGCAGGGATGCTGGAGCCGGAGGGGCCATTCCTGAGAAGCACTGGAGAGAACATTCCCTGGATCCCGGAGCAGGGCAGAGCTGGTGGGAACCAGCACCGGGCAGAGAGGAGGAACCCTCCACGGAGGAGGCAGGGTAAGAACAGCCGCTATGACCCCCTGCCGGGGAGGCAAGGGGGCAGCCCCCTGCGGGACATCACTGTGCCCCAGAGCGCAGCTGCAGGGGGGCCACCCCACACGTGTGCCACCTGTGGAAAGAGTTTCAGCCGCCGCTCCAAGCTGAGCTCCCACCAGAGGAACCACACTGGAGACAAACCCCACAGCTGTGGGGACTGTGGGAAGGGCTTCCTGTGGCGCTCGGACCTGCTCCGGCACCAGCTCATGCACACGGGGGAGCGTCCCCACCACTGCTCCCAGTGTGGCCGTGGCTTCAGCCGGGCCTCGCGGCTTCTGCAGCATCAGAGAGTCCACATGGAAGCCAGCCACGGAACGGAGGGCAGCCCGGTGCCGAATGTGTTGCAGGGAGTACACGGGGAGCCTGGCAATGGAGTGGGGCAGAGCCCGGGGCTGAGCGAGGGCCAGAGAGTCCATGCGGAGCCTGGCCACGGAGTGGGACGGAGCCCAGGACTGAATGTGGGGCTGGGAGTCCACTTGGATCCCCGCCATGAGGTGGGGCAGAGCCCGGGGCTGAGTGAGGGCCAGGGAGTCCACGTGGAGCCTGGCCACGGGGTGGGGCAGAGCCTGGGGCTGAATGAGGGGCTGGGAGTCCACACAGAGCCGGACCACAGAGTGGGGCAGAGCCTGGTGCTGAATGAGGGCCAGGGAGTCCACGCAGAGCCTGGCCACGGAGTGGGGCGGAACCTGGGGCTCAGTGAGGGCCAGGGAGTCCATGCGGAGCCTGGCCATGGAGTGGGGCGGAGCCTGGGGCTCAGTGAGGGGCAGGGAGTCCATGCGGAGCCTGGCCATGGAGTGGGGCGGAGCCTGGGGCTCAGTGAGGGGCAGGGAGTCCATGCGGAGCCTGGCCATGGAGTGGGGCGGAGCCTGGGGCTCAGTGAGGGGCAGGGAGTCCACGTGGAGCCTGGCCACGGAGTGGGGCACAGCCCGAGGCTGAGTGAGGGGCTGGGAGTCCACGTGGAGCCCGGCAATGGAGCAGAGAGGACCTGGGCTCTGAGTACGCTGCAGAGAAGCCACGTGGAGCCTGCCCATAGAGGGGAGGGCAATGTGGCACAGAGCCCAACCTTGTTCGCACTGCAAGGAGTCCATGGAGAGCCCTGTCATGGAGCGGGGTGGAGCCCAGTGCTCACTACACTGCAGGGCATCCATGCAGAGCCTGGCCATGGAGTGGGGCGGAGCCTGGGGCTGCATGAGGGGCTGGGAGTCCATGCGGAGCCTGGCCACGGAGTGGGGCGGAGCCCGGGGCTGAGTCAGGGGCTGGGAGTCCATGCAGACCCTGCCCATGGAGTGGGGCGGAGCCTGGGGCGGAGTGAGGGGCAGGGAGTCCATGCGGAGCCTGGCCACGGAGTGGGGCGGAGCCTGGGGCGGAGTGAGGGGCAGGGAGTCCACGTGGAGCCTGGCCATGGAGTGGGGCACAGCCTGGGGCTCAGTGAGGGGCAGGGAGTCCATGCGGAGCCCGGCAATGGAGCAGAGAGGACCTGGGCTCTGACTATGCTGCAGGGAGTCCATGCAGAGCCCTGCCCCGGGGCAGGGTGGAGCCCAGTGCTGACTACGCTGCAGAGAAGCCACGTGGAGCCTGCCCATGGAGGGGAGGGCAACGTGGCACAGAGCCCAACCTTGTTTGCACTTCAGGGAGTCCACGGAGAGCCCTGCCATGGAACGGGGTGGAGCCCAGTGCTCACTACACTGCAGGGCATCCACGCAGAGCCAGGCCACGGAGTGGGGTGGAGCCCAGTACTCACTACACTGCAGGGTGTCCACGCAGAGCCAGGCCATGGAGCAAGCTGGAGCCCTGTGCTAACTACACTGCAGGGCGTCCATGTGGAGCCCTGCCACGGAGCAGGGTGGAGCCCAGTGCTCACTACACTGCAGGGTGTTCACACAGAGCCAGGCCACGGACCGGGGTGGACCCCAATGCTCACTACACTGCAGGGCGTCCATGCAGAGCCAGGCCACAGAGCAGGGTGGAGCCCCGTGCTCACTACGCTGCAAGGAGTCCACGGGGAGCCCTGTCATGGACAAGAATGGAGCCCAGCCCTGAGTGCATTGCAGGGCATCCATGGGGAGCCCAGCCACAGCCCAGAAGGGAACCCGGCGCTGATTGCCTTGCAGAGGGTCCACGCGGAGTCCTGGCATGGCGCAGAGGGTAATGTGGCACAATGCCCAACCGTGTTTGCACTGCAGAGAATTCATGCAGAACCCTGCTATGGCACTGAGGGACCCGCGGCCCAGAGCCTGGAGCTGATTGTGGTGCAGAGAGTCCATGGGGAGCCCTGCCATGGAGCAGAGGGGAGCTCAGCCCTGATTACCCTGCAGGGAGTCCACGGGGAGCCCTGCCACGGCACCGAGCAGAACCCGGCACTGCATGCAGTGCAGACAGTCCACGGGGAGCCCTGCCACGGCACCGAGCAGAACCCGGCACTGCATGCAGTGCAGACAGTCCACGGGGAGCCCTGCCACAGCACCGAGCAGAGCCTGGCACTGAGTGCAGTGCGGACAGTCCATGGGGAGCCCTGCCACGGCACCGAGCAGAGCCCGGCACTGTGTGCAGTGCAGACAGTCCACGGGGAGCCCTGCCAAGGCACTGCGCAGAGCCAGGCACTGCATGCAGTGCAGACAGTCCACGGGGAGCTCTGCCACGGCACCGAGCAGAGCCCAGCACTGAATGCAGTGCAGACAGTCCATGGGGAGCCCTGCCAAGGCACTGAGCAGAGCCAGGCACTGCATGCAGTTCAGACAGTCCACGGGGAGCTCTGCCACAGCACCGAGCAGAGCCCGGATCTGCATGCAGTGCAGACAGTCCACGGGGAGCCCTGCCAAGGCACCGAGCAGAGCCCAGCACTGCGTGCAGTGCAGACCGTCCACGGGGAGCCCTGCCATGGAGTAGAGAGTCCCATAGCCCAGAGCCTGGCGCTGGCTGCGCTGCAGAGTCTCCAGGCTGGAGAGGCTCAATGTGTCATTGCTGAGCGAGGGGGAGGCCTGGCCGAGACCCCACCATCCTCCGTGGCCTTGGTGCAGGAGAATCCCTTCCAATGTCCCGAGTGCCGAAAGTGCTTCAGCCGCAGCTCGTACCTGGTGAAGCACCGCCGGATCCACGGGGCGGGGAAGCCCCACCAGTGCCCCCAGTGTGGCAAGTGCTTCAGCCAGCGCTCATACCTCTGCAAGCACCGCCGGATCCATGCCGCAGCAGCCGGCAAACCCCACGAGTGCGCGCTGTGCGGCAAGCGCTTCAGCCTTCGGTCCTACCTCTGCAAACACCGCCGCATCCACACGAGATAGAGCCGGTCCCCAGGCCTGGGAGCCACAGCAGCCCTGGAACCAAGGGGACACCGCCCTGTAGCCACAGAGCCATGGTACAAGCAGCACACAGAGTGTGCCAGCAGAACCCACGGCACAGAAGCGCTACCGGCGGAGCTGGCAGGCTCCTCTCTCTGGCACGCGGTGGGAGAGGGAGCGCTGGGTGAGGCTGGGGGGAAGAGGGGGGAGAACTTTCTGTGCCATGTTCTATAGTGTTTTCTGTCAATAAACGGTTTCGAAGAGGGGGAAATGCTCCCTTCTAAACGCGCATCGTCTCTCTGCAGCCGTTTGGGGGTAAGGCAAGGGCCGTGGCCCTGGTATGAGAGCAAAACAGCCTGAGCTGCGTGTCCTGTGTGAGCCTCTCCACTGGGGGGGGAGGCCGGCGTGCCCACGCAGCCATTCCTGCAGGGGGGAACGATTCTGTCACGGTGCAGCCCATAACCCCTGCTGGAATGCAGCCGCTCACCCAGGGCTGGGATACCCGTGGGGCATCAGGCGCCCAGCACCTGCTGCGATGGGGTCCAGTCCCCCTTTGGGAACCCCAGCTTCCAGCAGGCCCTGCCACTCTGGTCTTGGGGCTATACCCGGGCTGGGGCAGTGCGTGAAGTGGTGAGTGACTCTGCTCCTGCGGGAGGCCAAGGGGCCAGAACCAGGGTTGGGTTCCCCCCCAGCCACAGGAATGGCATGGTGCTGCTGCTGCTGCCCCAGCCCTGGGACTGCCGGGGTCCTGGGGCTGCGCAGCTGTAGGGTGGAATTTGGGAGCTAAGGTGGTGGGGTGTTACTGGTTAAAACTTACCCAGAGCAGTGGTGGCCTGGAACCCATCAGCAGGGTGGGCCCGTCTGGGAAAGGGCCATTTCCCTGGGATCTCTTTGGGGGCTCTGGAGCTGGGAGCATGGAGCCAGTGGGGAAATAGCCCCAAGGGTTAGGATGAGGGGGAGCGACTGCCACCTGCGGGACTGGGTAGGCGGGAGAGGCTCCCTGTGGGAGGCAGGGAGGGGACCCCCCCAAGCAGAGAGGAAGTGGGGGCGGGGCGATGGCCATGCATGTACAACCTCCCCCCACCGAGGTCTGTGTGGGAGCCTGGGGCACCCTTAGCTGAGTATTGATGAAGATACTAAATAGCATCGAGCCTAGAGACCCCCTGGACCTGACCGCGACTCCATGACAATTCGATTCCTTTTTGCTTTCTGTTGGTTCTAGTCCCTTTAACGAGGGCGAGGTAGGTTTGAGACAAATTGAATCATTCAACTGCGCTTCAACAACCCAACAGCGGCTCGCTCAGCCCGTTCCCTCAGGCACCTGCTGTCACCCCAGTCCCCTGGGCACCTGCTGTCACCTCTTTCCCTTGGGCTCCCGCTGTCACCTCTTTCCCCGGGCATCTCCTGTCACCCCAGGCACCCACTGTCACCTCATTCCCTCGGGCACTCGCTGTCACCTTCCCTTGGGCACCTGCTGTCACCCCAGGCACCCACTATCACCCCATTCCCTCGGGCACCCACTGTCCCCCCTTCCCTTGGGCATCTCCTGTCACCCCATTCTCATGAGCACCTGCTGTCACCCCATTTCCTTTGGCTCCTGCTGTCACCCCATTCTCGTGAGCACCCCGTCACACAATTCCCTCCGGCTCCTCCTGTCACCCCATTCCTGTGAGCACCCACTGTGACCCCATTTCCTTGGGAACCTATCACCCCATTCCTCCAGGCACCCGCTGTCACCCCATTCCCTTTGGTTTCCACTGTCACCCCATTCTCGTGAGCACTCCCTGTCATCCAATTCCCTCAGGCACCCGCTGTCACCCCATTCTCGTGAGCACCCGCTGTCACCCCATTTCCTTTTGCTTTCAGTTCACAGCGGATGCCAGACTGAATACTTTGTTTCAAAGGCTACAACTAGTTAGCGCTCTTCGGTAGCTTTAATCGAAGACTAAGGAGATGTTCGCTGGGACATCAGCCATGAGCTCAGCAAGCCAGGGTCTCCCCGAACTGAGTGCAACTGCTTAGCACTGGGCAGCGACGGGGTCCCATTAACACCGCAGACCCTGTGGGCTCGTTTATTCCAGCTGAATTAACTCACATCCGCAGAGTTACCCACCCACCCACTCGCATGGGGCCCCCTGTGGCACCCTTCTTCCACCAGGGCCTGGAGCCTCCCCCTCCCGCCAGAGGTCACGCCCTGGCTTGCTGCTGCCGGGCCCGGGAGCACCAGGCACTAGTCATGGAGTCTCTGGTGGCGGACGAGCGCCGAGCTCTGGCTGAAGCCGGCACCACACTCATGGCAGGTGAAGGGCCGTTCCCCAGTGTGGACGTGCTGGTGCCGGAGCAGCGCGGAGCTGACGGCGAAGCAGCGTCCGCACTCAGCGCAGCGGAAGGGAGCCTCCCCGGAGTGCCTGCGGCGGTGCTGGCGGAGGGTGGCGTGGGCGGCGAAGGTGGCCCCGCAGTCCCGGCAGGGGAAGGGGCGCTGGCCGGCGTGCAGGCGCTGGTGATGCTGCAGGGTGGCGGCCCGAGTGAAGCCCTTGCCGCAGTCGGAGCACTCGAAGGGGCGCTCGCCTGTGTGCAGCCGGCGGTGCTGGATCAGTGCGGTGGCCTGGGCGAAGCGCTCCCGGCACTGCCCACAGCGGAAGGGGCGCTCGCCAGTATGGGTGCGGCAGTGGGCCGCCAGGTGGGCGTTGCGGGCGAAGGCGGCCCCACAGTCCTGGCAGGCGAAGGGGCGCTCGCCGGTGTGGGAACGCTGGTGGCGCAGCAGGTTGGAGCTCTGGCTGAAGCCCCGGCCGCACTCGGCACAGCGGAAGGGGCGCTCCCCGGTGTGGGACTGGCGGTGCCGGGCCAGGTCGGCTTTGGTGCCGAAGCGCCGGTCACAGTCGCTGCAGCGGAAGGGGCGCTCACCGGTGTGGGTGCGGCGGTGCTGCACCAGGTTGGCGTTCTGGGTGAAGCGCTTGCCGCACTCGGCGCAGGCAAAGGGGCGCTCACCGGTGTGGGTCCGCTCATGCTTCACCAGGCGGGCGCTCACGGTGAAGCCGCGGCCGCATTCGGCACACACGTAGCGCTGCTGAGCTCCTCGGGGCTGGGGGACGGGCTTGGTGGGGGTCTCTGGCTGCTGCCCAGCACCACTTCTCCTTTCCGACCGGCGCAGGCTCCCGACCCGCTCCGAGCGCCGGCAAATGTCCAGCTGGGCTCCTTTGGGTGCCCCGTCCACCTGGGTAGCCCCCTCCTTTCTCACCTGGTCATCTGCTGAGACACAGATGTGAATAGCTCCCTGCACCGGGGCAAAGGGACCCTGCGGGTGGGGGTGCATGTCACTAATAAACCTCTGTTTGTAGAGCTGGGAACCAGGGTCTCACCCCAAACCCGCCCCAGGGGAGGACAGAGGAGCCAGTTCTGCCCCATATCCTGGCTGAGCCCCAGAGACAACACAGGGAGGTGGGGTTCCCCCAGGCTAGTGGGGCTGTATATCAGGCCAGGTGAATACAGATGGGTCATGCTGGGAGCTTTGCAGCAGCTTTGGGGCCATTCTGTGCCAGAGCTGGGTTAACCCCTTCCTCACCTGGGCTCGTACCAAGTGGCATCTCCTCTTCCTCATGGCCCTGGGAATCTGCAACCCGCAGCTCCTCCCCACGCTCCATCTGGGAGTTGAGGGCAGCCTGGGACAGGGGAAGGAGATGGGAGAAGTCAGGTCTAAACTGGATCCTCACGGCCCCGGCCCCATTTCCAAGCCCCAATGTCTCTGGACACAACAGTTCTAGATTCTGCGTCTGTGGCAAAAGGCTGCCACCGTATTGCTCCGCAGCCCCCAGCTCCCCCCGGTGAGGGAGCCCCTCGGGTCGCCCTTGGCCGCCTGAGACAGGGCCCCTCTCCCCAGCTAGCAGCCTCTGTGCTGCACATTCACGAAGAGAAGGGACTCACCGTGCTGCTCCCCGATGCGCCACGAAGGCAGGCCACGCTACAGAGGCTGGGAGACGCCTGTCGAGAAATAAGTGTCAGATCCTGGGGAATCTCCAGGGGAGCAGCACCCAGGGCTGCAGGGACACTGGCAGCTGAGCCCCCGGGGACTGTCCCAGGCTGGGAAATGAAGCTGCCCAGCCCCAGGGAGTTAAGACCAGCCCAAACCTCCCCTTTCTGCTCCACGTGCCAGGCCGGATGAGCTGCTCCCATGGCCCTGTCCAGCCTCACACTTGACCAGAGGTTGCTTTGGTTTTACCCGAGGGTATTTCATAACAATGTTACTTTTTCCTTCAGCTTTTGGACTGGGGCCGGGGGGACCAAGGGGACCTGGCCCGCGGGAGCCCCCGGATGGTGCATGAGGGGTATGTCCCACACACCTGAACGGGGCCTCCAGGAAGGCAGCCAGGCTGCACTGGGGGACTCCAAGCCCACTGCTCCCCGGGGCCGTCAGTTCTGGGGTTATCATCTCATGGCACTTGGGCACCAGCCTGGAGCCAGTTAACCCAGGGGCATCTGCCCATCCTCTCTCTCAGCCCGGGGGGCCGCGACCCGGGGCTCTTCCATCCAGGAAGCCGGGCAGCCTGGGCGGGTGGGGTCCTGCTGGGGGGCAGGGGCAAGGAGACAGGCGCCTCCCTTGGCACCATCCCTGGCCCTGGGGAGAGCCAGGCCCTGGCGGGCAGGGAGGCAGTGCCCGGGCAGGATCCGGGGACGCCCCACTGCTGGGGGGGGAGGGGAGACAGAGGGCAGTGCCCAGCCCCCAGCCCCTCTCCGCCAGCAGAGGCTACAGCCGCCCCCCAGCCTGGTGCAGGGAGCCCGGCCCCGATCCCGGGCCCCGCCCCCCGCAGCTCCCCCAGTTACCGGGGCCCCCGGGCTGGGGCCGCGTCCCCGGCGCTCGCCCCGCGGGGCCCCGGGCGCAGCCGGCTCGGTGCGCGCTGGGCGGGGCGGGACGTGGGGCAGCGAGCGCCGCAGCTGCGCTCCGGAGCCAGCCCCCTCTGGCGGCGCCTGCTCCTGGCCGGGTCCGCCCGCGGGGCTCGGCTCTGCCGCCGGCCAGGCCCTGCCCATGGCAGCCCCGAAGAGTGAGGGGGCCTGGGCTGCCCCCTGTGCAGCCCCCCGAGGGGGTCTGGCTCGGCTGTGTCGCAATCTGGCTCTATTCGGGGCCCTATCCATGGGGGGCTGCGGCGTGTGGGGGGGCTGCTGCCTGAACCCCGAGACTGAGATCTCGCCCCTATTGTGCTAGTTGCTGCAGACGCTGACCAAAATCTGGGGCCCCCATGACACCAGGTGCTGCACAGCCCCTCCCCAGATCCTGGTGGGGGAGATGATCCAGCTCAATAATTGCTGGTGCTGAATGAAAACAGGAGTTTTGTCAGGCTTTGCAGCGCCCTCCCTGCCCCCATCCCGCCATGATCAGATGCCCCAGCTGGTTATGAGCAGGGTTTGGTGCCAGGTTTCCAAGCACGGGGTGCTGCATGTCCAGGGCCGGCTCCAGGCACCAGCATAGCAAGCAGGTGCTTGGGGCGGCCAACAGCAAGGGGCGGCAATTCGGCAGCGTGTCCCTCAGTCCCTCTTGGAGCGAAGGACTTGCTGCCGAAGAATGAAGTGGCAGCGGTAGAGCTGCCACCAATTGCCGCTTTTTTTTTTTTTTGCCGTTTGGGGCTGCAAAAATGCTGGAGCGGGCCCTGTGTGTCTGAGTTAATGCTGACTCCCACTTGTTGAATGACAGTGAGGAGTTGGAATTATTTACTCACAGGTTCCATCAGAGATTAGTACTGTACAGCACTGCACAGCTTACCACCCTGTGACGGCAGATCCAGAGCTGCTAGAGCTCCTTCACTGCATCTGTGATGTCATAGCGATACACGCTTATCTTACCTGGTTTATGGGTAAAGGCAGGATTATTTACAGCCGAAAGGACTAATAATTCTTCAAGATAATAATGTTCACTGGCTCTTTCTTCCCCCATAATCAGTCTTCCCTGTTGATTCCCTAATAGAAAACATCTGCTGGAACAATCCTCCCTTATCAGTTTCCCAGGTTTATATATGCTTATGTAAGCAGTATCGATATCTATGTGAAGGGGATAGTTCCTCGGACTAGCTGGAGTTTTATAGACACAGGGAAGCCACAGATGGTTAGCTATGGCATAACACACAGAATTCCTGAATAGGAATCCACTCAATGTGCAGTGGCAGGCAAAAACGTGAACAGAGTGTTGGGAAGCATTAGGAAAGGGATCGATAACAAGACAGAAAATATCATATTGCCTCTGTATAAATCCATGGTACACCCACATCTTGAATACTGCAAGCAGATGTTGACGCCATATCTCAAAAAAGATATATTGGAATTGGAAAAGGTTCAGAAAAGGACAACAAAAATGATTAGGGGTATGGAACGGCTTCTGTATGAGGAGAGATTAATAAGACTGGGACTTTTCAGCTTGGAAAAGAGACGACTAAGGGGGGATATGATAGAGGTCTATAAAATCATGACTGGTGTGGAGAAAGGAAATAAGGACGTGTTATTTACTCCTTCTCATAACAGACAAACTAGGGGTCATCCAATTAAATTAATAGGCAGCAGGTTTAAAACAAATCAAAGGAAGTATTTCTTCACACAACGCACAGTCAGTCTGTGGAACTCTTTGTCAGAGGATGTTGTGAAGGCCAAGACTATAACAGGGTTCAAAAAAGAACTAGATACATTCATAGAGGATAGGTCCATCAATGACTATTAGCCAGGATAGGCAGGGATGGTTCACATTTTGGACCAGATCTTGTGCTCCACTTTCCGTATGAAGCACCTGGCATTGGCCACTGTTGGAAGACAGGATACTGGGTTAGATGGACCTTCAGTCTGACCGAGGATGGCCATTCATATTGATTAAGGTTACTTATTGGTCAAGGACCAGTGTTCTGGGCCCTAGAATTCACACATACTCTTTGTTAATATCCTAGAGATTCTAAATAATAATTAATATATAAATGAATCAAATATACAGAACAAAAAGGACTAAAAGAGTGAATATTTACTAACAGGTAACAGGTATTAACAATATATAGCTAGAGGGGTGTACGGGGTTAGATAGAACAAAGGGTGTAGGGGGGTGGATTTATAGATAGAGGGAGGATGTATGGGTATAGGGTCAAAGAGGTTTGCTGTGGCAGCTGGTCTCAGTGTGATGTCAGCCCTGAGGCTCTCACGGGGTTCTGGGGCAGTCAGAGGCCTGGTCTCCAGTGAAATCCAGTGGGGCTGGAGCCCCTCCCTCTGCACTGCTCACTCTGGTGGAGTTTCACAGCCAGCCCCAGCTCCCAGAGTCCTGGGATTGTGTCTCTCGTCACAAGCACAGATCAGGGCTGTAGGGGGAAGCCTGACAATGCGCCACAGACAGGCACAGGCTTCCAGCTCAGACCCCTGACAGCAAACCTCCCCACATGTGACCTTACAATGAGCTGGTGTTTGGGGGCTGGGGCTTGGCCAGGTTGCCTTTCCAGCTCCCTGTGCTCTGCCTCGCTGCAAGAGGGCCATCTGCCCTCTCCCCCTGCCAGGGGCTGCAGCCCCGTACAGGGAGCAGGTCATGCTGGGAGAGGTAGTTCTGAGCAGCATGGCCAGGACAGCAGCCAAGCGGCATGCTGGGACATGCATCCCGGACTTGTCGCAGGGCATGGTGGGAGATTCCCTTGGATGCAGGGCATGCTGGGAAATGCATCTCTTACTGAGCATGATGCATGCTGGGAGATTCCGCTGGAACACGGGGCGTGCCCGAAGATGCACCGCCCACTTGGGCCAGGGCATGCCGGGAGATGCGTCTCTACCGGAAGTGATGCACCTGGGAGAGGCCTCTTGGGCATGGTGCATGCTGGGAGATGTAGTCCTGAGATGCTCAGCGCTAACACAGGCAGAGTTTCTCAGGTGCAGAAGCAGTATCTGTTCAGGTGCCCCTGTTGTGGGATCCCCATGCAGCAGCCCCCCCACCTCTGCTCAGGGCAGCGAGGTGCCCAGCATGGCTTCTGCCTTCCCTGCCCCCTCCTGGGGCTGGGCATGTCTGTGATACCCTGACCTGGGGTGCTGGGAAACTGAAACACACTAGCAATAATGCACACCTGTACACTAGCAATAATGCACACCCCACAGCTGGGCTCTTTCTGAGCGGTTCGGCATGGAAAGCTAGCATTGCAGGGTATTAGCTGAGCACACATGCAGGATGGGCTCACAGACCAAACTCTGAGCATCGGTGGACAAGCTCCGTAAAATGTGGTGGTCTCTAGTGAGGTTCTGCGGGGATCGTGCCAGTCCTGGTGCAATTCACCATGATCTCCAGTGGCGGGGAAATCAGTGTAAACTCACCACTGAGAAAATGAGCGGAGAACCCAAATATCGGCCCGGAGAGGATACAGAGACATCTGGGGGCCTGAGTCCTGGACAGCAGCCGCCCTGGAAAGGTCTGAGGGGGCACAAACCCAAGAAACTCGCCGTGAGCTCCCAGAGTCATGCTGTGCACAGTGGCACAAAGGCTAAGGGGAGGCGCGGATGTCTACACGGGGCAGTGAGGAGGGAGCTCTGTATAGCTCATTGGGTTGAGATGGATACTGGAGCATGGGGCCGCCCCGCTCTGGTGGCCACATTGTGCAGGGATGTGGAGGGCGCAGAGCAGAGCCACATCAATAACTGGAGCGGCCTGGAGACCAGCCTGTCGGGAGAGGCGGGCACAGCTCACTCTGCTCAGCCCATCCCCAAGCAGCCAGAGCGGAGACTCGCTCGCACTGTCCAAGGCCCAGCCCAGGGCAGAATCCCCCGGAGCGGAGAACGCCAGAGGAGCCGGGGCCTGGCTCGGAAGCCAGACCGAGCCAAAGCAGAACTAAGGCACCGGGTCCCCCAGTGCCGGTGAGGAGCCCCCAAGGGCAGGGCGGGGGAGGATCCGCCGCTGCCCGGCTCCAGGGGCCTGGCTCCAGACGCTGCCTGCGCTCGCAGCCCGGCCAGGAGCAGGCGCCGCCAGAGGGGGCTGGCTCCGGAGCGCAGCTGCGGCGCTCGCTGCCCCACGTCCCGCCCCGCCCAGCGCGCACCGAGCCGGCTGCGCCCGGGGCCCCGCGGGGCGAGCGCCGGGGACGCGGCCCCAGCCCGGGGGCCCCGGTAACTGGGGGAGCTGCGGGGGGCGGGGCCCTGTGCCCGGGGAGCCGTGGGGGCCCATCTGCCCGCGGGGTGGCCGGCGGCTCGGGGCAGCCTAGGGAGCGATGGTGCGTGTGTGCGCGTGGGGTGAGGGGTGTGGGCGTGAGAAATCCCGGCCCAGCCACAGAGGAAGTGCGTGTGCCCGACGGTGCAATGATGTGTCTTGCTTTCCCCGGCGTGAGGGGTGGGGGTGGGTCTCCCCTGCACAGGCCTGGGGTGGGGATGCTGCGGAGAGTGGTGGCCCAGGCCGGGCCCCGTTTTCCCCTCCTTCACTGGCCTCTGCTCTTGTTCTTTCCTTTGAAGCAGCAGGCGGTGTCCAGCGTCGCAGCCCCGATACCAGGCTAGATGGGCCCCTGCTCTCACTGGGCCTGGCAGGTCCCGAGCAGCAGCTTGTGCATCCCCCAGGTGAAGCCATGTGTGTAGCTGGCTTGGGGGTGGGCTTTCCAGGGTTGTGGGGGTCTGTCCCCAGGGGCGGGGCAGTGAATGTGCTGTGTGTGGGGAACCTGCAGACGTGCCCGTCTCTCTGGGGGGGAGCAGGGACGGAGGAGATGTGGGGGGCTGGAGGGAGTGGTTACCAAACCAGAGCAGACTGGGGAGAGCAGCCAGGACTGAGTGTGGGAATCTTGTTTCAGAGCCTGGATGTGCAGGGAGGTGGCCAGGGGCATCTGCCAGGCAGAGCGGACCCCGTACGGAGACCCAGTGCGGGAAGACATGCAGGAGCCCAAGTTCACAGCTGCTGTGGGTGAGAAGCCCATTTCTCTCCTTTAGCAGGAGCTTTGCGGGCTCTGGAGGGCAGGGGGCAGTGTCAGAGCCAGAGGAGGCTGGAGACCGGCCCCGCTGGGCACCCGGATGCTCGAGAGAGATTGTCCTGTTGCCCCTCGTTCCCGGTGGAAGGAGATTCTGAGACAGTGACGTGGTAAAAACGTGCATCTAGGGCTTGTGTTCACCTGGAGCTGGGCTGGAGCAGAACTGCGCCTCACTCTGAATGTACAGGCCCTGGCACTGCTGCATGTTGCAGTTCTGGGTGGATCACCCCAGCGGAGCTTTCTGTCACCTCCAGAGAGGGACGGGACTGGCTCTTGGGGGAGCCATTCAGGTGTATGGCAGATACTCAGCTGCTGTGGTGCTGGCAGTGGTGTAAAACTCTAAGCCAGCCAGACTGCTTTGTGGGGTAGCTATCCTTGTTCCCACCCTGAATTCATCTATCCGCCTTCCAGCCTTGGCACCTCCTTCAGCCCTTTCCTGCTAGAGCAAAGAGCTGCCAGAAATCTCCTCCCCGTGGCTGTGCTCGGCTACCCAGCGCAGTGCTCTGTAGCCCCAGCGAACCATCCTGGTCAGACAGTTCTCAAGCTGTATCGGGAAACTAGGTAAGATGTTTGTCCCGCTGCTCCAGCCCCCCCTTACCCTCCTCTGGTGGTTAGAAACCTCTCCTTCCAGCCTGCATTTACTCCTGGCTGTTTATCCCCGTTTGTTTTTGTGCCAATGCTATCTCTTAGTATCAGGACCCCTTCTTCCTCCCTGGTGGTTTGGGTGCCAGCCACTTGCTTTACCAGCTGGCAGTTGAGATTTCCTTCCAGAATCCCTGGTAAAGGTCCTCAGCACCATTGTGCCAGGAGAGATCCCTCCTTGCATGAGGGTTCCCCCATTGGCTGCTGTTCTCTGAGATCTGCTCGGCTGTGTTCAAGGTGTTGGTATTGCAGACATGAGGAGGATTTGCAGAGCGGCCGAAGGGGCTGGGATGTGCCCGTCTCCCGGTTGGTATAATAACAAGAACTGAGGGCCAGATTTCAAAAAGATCTGGGCACCTGAGAAGCAGATAGCAGCATCCCCTAGGCCCCTGTTGGCTTTTTAGGTGTCCAAACAGCTGTCAGTCTGGACCTGGGTGTCTAAATCCCATGAGCTGCAGTGAATCAGGACCTGCAGCCCTTTGCATCTCTCTCAGTGCCGGCATTCCGAGAGTTACTGGTGACTGCGACTCCCAGAGCAAGTGTCCCTATCCCTTAGGCTGCTCTGACGCTGCCCCTTTCCACTCCCTGAGGTTCCCGTTCTATCTGGCACAGGGACGGATTAATCTCTGGATTTACTCTGTGTCCCAGCAGGCGACGGAGCCATGAGTGAGAGCGAGGAGGGGGCTCCCTGCCTGGACAGGATCAGGCCAGAGAGCGAGGAGGGGGTTCCCCGCCTGGATGGGATCGGGACGGAGAGCCAGGAGGGGGCTGGGACAGTGGAGCCACAGGGGAACGCTTGCTGGAGCCAGCAGCAGACTGAGGGGCAGCAGGGCATCGGCCGTTTCGAGGTGGGACCAACAATCTGTGCCGAGTGCGGGGAGAGCTTTGGGGATGATGTGGCTCTGCTGGCCCACCGGGGGACGCCCTGCAGAGGTGCGGTAGCGAAGCCGTTTGGCTGTTCCGGCTGTGGGCGGCGGTTCAGCCGCAGCTCCAACCTGCTGCGCCACCAGCGGGTACACACAGGCGAGCGCCCCTTCACCTGTGCTGACTGCGGCCGGTGCTTCAGCCAGAGTGCTCACCTGGCCAAGCATCGGCGCCTCCATGGCACCGCGGGGCTCCCCACCCCGCCAGCGGAGCGCAGCTACAGCCGCAGCCCCGAATTCCTGCGGTTCCAGCGGGCCCACGCCGGGCAGCGCCCCTTTGCCTGTCCTGACTGCGGCAAGCGCTTCAGCGCTGGCTCCTCCCTGGTGCAGCACCAGCGCATCCACACGGACGAGCGCCCTTTTCCCTGCCCCGACTGTGGCAAGCGCTTCCTGCGGGCCCCGGACCTGGCGCTGCACCAACGCATCCACACGGGCGAGCGCCCCTTCCCCTGCCCTGACTGCGGCCGGCGCTTCATCCGTGGCCCCGACCTGGCGCTTCACCGGCGCACCCACACCGGGGAGCGCCCCTACCAGTGCAGCCAGTGTGGGCGCCGGTTCAGCCGCGGGCCCGGCCTCCTGCTCCACCAGCGCACGCACACCGGGGAGCGCCCCTACCAGTGCACCCAGTGCGGCCGCCACTTTAGCCGCAGGTCCAACCTGGGCCGCCACCTGGCCACCCATAGCATGCTGCGGGGGGACCCCACCCCAGGGGGAGAGCCCAGTGCAGAGACCCTCAGGCAGCAGGGAATCGCTGCAGAGGGGGGGGAGTCCCAAGGGGTAAAGGGGCGGAGCTCAGAGGCTGTGACTCAGCAGGGAATCCCTGTGGAGGGGGAGGAGTCCCAAGGGCTAAAGGGGCGGAGCTCAGAGGCTGTGACTCAGCAGGGAATCGCTGCAGAGGGGGGGGAGTCCCAAGGGCTAAAGGGGCGGAGCTCAGAGGCTGTGACCCAGCAGGGAATCCCTGCAGAGGGGGAGGAGTCCCAAGGGTTGAAGGGGCGGAGCTCAGAGGCTGTGACCCAGCAGGGAATCCCTGCAGAGGGGGAGGAGTCCCAAGGGCTGAAGGGGTGGAGCCCAGGCTCCCTGGTGGCTCCCCTGGCGAAGCGCCACGGCTGCCCGGACTGTGGGAAGGGCTTTGCCCAGCGCTCACACCTGCTGGTTCACCGGCGGGTGCACACCGGGGAGCGCCCCTTTCCCTGCCCAGAGTGCGGCAAGCGCTTCAGGCAGAGCTCGGTGTTGGCCCGGCACCGGCGCACCCACACGGGCGAGCGCCCCTTCGCCTGTGGGGACTGTGGCCGGCGCTTTGCGGAGAGCGCGGTGCTGCTCCGGCACAGGGCTGTGCACTCCGGCGAGCGCCCCTACTCCTGCATGGACTGCGGCCGGGGCTTCAGCCTCCGTGCTAACCTCCTCCAGCACCGGCGGCTCCATGCCCGGCGCCCCCATGTCTGCACTGACTGCGGCAAGGCCTTCAGCGAGGCTGCAGCTCTGGCTGCCCACCAGGGCACCCGGCATGGGGCCGGCAAACCCTTCGCCTGCACCGGCTGCGGCAAGCACTTTGGTCGCAGCTCCACGCTGGCTCGGCACCAGCGCATCCACGCTGAGCGGCCCCACGAATGTGCCCGCTGTGGCCGCAGATTTGGGGAGAGTGCCGAGCTGGCGCAGCACCTGCGGGTGCACAGCGAGACCCCCTACGAGTGCGCCCGATGCGGGGAGCGCTTTGCCCAGAGCCACGCGCTGATCACACACCAGGCCTTCCACGCCGAGCCAAGCCACGGACAGCGCCACACTGCCCATGCCCACCAGTCCCCGCTCGCCAAGCATGAGGACAGTATCCTGCCCAAGTCCCCAGCTGTGTCCCACCAGAGACTCCACACGGGATAGGAGCCAGGACAGAGCCCCGGACTCCTGGCTCCCAGTGCCCCCCCAACCCATTAGATCTCATGCCCCTCCTAGAGCCAGGGATAGAACCTAGGAGTCCTGGCTCCCAGCACCCCCTGCTCTGACCACTAGACCAGGGGTGGGCAAACTGCAGCCTGGGGGCTGCATCCGGCCCTTCGGGTGTTTTAATCCAGCCCTTGAACTCCAGCCAGGGAGTGGGGTCAGGGGTTTGCCCTGCTCTGTGTGTGCTGTGGCTCCACACAGCTCCCTGAAGCAGCCGGTGTCTCCCCTCCGGCTCCTACACGTAGGGGCAGCCAGGGGCTCTGCTCGCTGCCCCTGCCCCAAGTGCCGCCCCTGCAGCTCCCATTGGCTGGGAGCCGTAGGGGGGACTTGCCGCTGCTTTCAGGAGCTGCTTGGGGTAAGCGCTACCCGGAGCCTGCACCCTGACCCTCTCCCATGCCCCTCATGCCCCAACCCCTCGGTCCCAGCAGCCTCCCGCACCCCCAACCCCTCATACCCAGCCCCACCCCAGAGCCTGCACCCCCTCCTGCACCCCAACCCCCTGCCCCAGCCTGGAGCTCCCTCCCACACCCTGAACTCCACATTGCCGGCCCCTCCCCAGAGCCTGCACCCCCTCCTGCACCCCAACCCCCAATTTCGTCAGCATTCATGGCCTGCCATACAATTTCCATACCCAGAGGTGGCCACTGGGCCAAAAAGTTTGCCCACCCCTGCACTAGACCCCACTCCCTTCCCAGGAGTCCTGGCTCCCAATCCCCCCCCTCTAACCCACTAGACCCCACATCGCTCCCAGAGCTGGGAATAGAACCCAGGCATCCTGGCTCCCAGTCGCCCCTGCTCTAACCCGCTAGACCCCACACCCCTCCCAGAGCCTGGGATAGAACCCAGGGGTCCTGGCTCCCAGCCCCCGTGCTTGACCCCAAACCCCTCCCCAAGCCTGGGATAGAGCCCAGGGGTCCTGGCTGCCAGCCCCCCCCTGCTCTAACCCGCTAGACCCCACACTCCTCCCAGAGCCTGGGATAGAACCCAGGCGTCCTGGCTCCCAGCCCCCCCTGCTCTAACCCGCTAGACCCCACACCCCTCCCAGAGTCTGGGATAGAACCCAGGCATCCTAGCTCCCAATCCCCCCTGCTATAACCACCTTGGAGCCAGGTTGAGGGGGCATCTCTCTCCCTGCAGGTGCTGTGGAGCTCCAGCCTTTTTGGCGCTAAGGGGGGTGGGCAGCCAGCTCCATCTGAGTGGGGTCCGTGGGGAACGGTACCTTCCAGAGGCGCATGTCACATGATACAGAGGCTGTTGGAGACACTGAATGAAGCAGGTCTATGTCATGAACCTTGTCTCTGAGTGATCGTTGGGCATCAGGATTCCTGGGTTCTCTCCCTGGCTTGGGGAGGGGGCTGGGGGCTAGTGGGTTAGAGCAGGGGCAGTTTGGGAGCCAGGACTCCTGGGTTCTGCTCTCGGAGGGAGTAGGGCTGGTGATGGGGCTGGGGGGCTGGGAGTCAGGCCTCCTGGTTGCCGTGTGTCTAGACTGTGTGGGAGGCACATGAGCTAAGCTACGTGGATATAGAACTAAACAGCGCTCTACTAGACTGAACGCACTGTGAGTGGCACTGGGTGAGGTGCTGCTATATCCCTGGGACACCCTCCCCCGCCCTCACTTTGGGCAAATCGCTGCGCTGCTTCCTACCTCAGTTTCCCAACCTGTAGCAGGGGGATAATGCTCTTGCCCCTGCTTGGTAAAGGCACGTGAGCATTAGGGCATGTACCCACCGGGATAGTGTAACTCTCTTGCCACTTGCTTTCACCGCTCTCCCCCAAAGGGGCAGCGGGTGCCATGTCCAGCAATGGAGACCCCTGGGCCAGGCTCGGTGCTGTGGTTTGCTCCCCAGGTCTGGGCAAAAACCCCTGGTAAAATCCCTCAACTTGGAGAAAAGCCGGGGCCTTTATAGCTTGGGGATCCCTTGGTCAAAAGACCCTAAACTGGGGTCCCCAGCCCCACCCCCCCATGAGGCATCCCAAATCTGAGTAACGGTGCAGAGTTTAGGGCACTGGGAAGAGTCAAGCTGGGGGAAGCTGCTGTACACGATACAGGACACCACCAGCTATTAGTGGAGCCTGCACCCCCCCTCCCCCGCCCCGAGTCGTGTGTCTGCACTCAGGGGGAGGGGCTCTCAAGCTTAGCCTATGACTGCCTGGGTGCCAGCGCCCCCCCCCCCCTGCCTAGCAGGTGCCCATTGCCAGCTGGGTGCTAACTAGCCAGGAGCCCAGGGCAGAGTTGCTTGCAGAGCCGGGACCTCCCCGGCGTCGCCCCGTCCGGCTCTCTGCCCAGTGGAACTGAGGCGGCGTTGCTCGTGCCAGCGTGGCAGCTTCACGCTGCGTACTTGGGAGCACAAACCGGCCCAGTGTCGTCGTGCCAGCCAAGCAATACTGACCCGGACGCCAGCTCAGCTATAGAAAGCCTCTGAGATAAGAGCCCACCGATAACATGCTCACCCTTCCTGGAATACGCCAGCTGGGAGTTCTCTCCATGCACTGGGCCTTTGGCACGTTGCAGCCAGCCAAGGCCGTAGCAGCAGCGAAATCTGCGTGGCACTAATACCTCCCCATTCAGTGCCCAGTCCCCGGCCAGTGAGAGCCTGGCTGGCAGCGGCAAGCTCCGGACTTCTGCTATGCTGAGAGGTGCACAGATTGTAGGCTGGACTTTGTGGGGGGGGGACAGACCTCTCAGAGTGATAGCGGCCTGGCCCCAGCAGAGACCTGGCCGCTGCATGGCATGGGGAGGGTATGTGGAGCAGCCAGCTCTCCCGTTAGCGTGTGCTGGGGTTTGTTACTGATTTACCATGTGGCTGCTGGATACCCCCAGCAATCTGAGCCAGGGACCAGTCAGTCATTTCACTAATTGCAGGGTGATGCATTACCTGTCCACAGGTCTGTATCTGCTCCAGTCCCCGGTGGAGCAAACGTACTGCTGAGCTCTCGGCCCAGACCTGGCCTTTGTCATGCCTCTGTGACCAGCATCTCCCCCATGCCCAGTGGGCCACTGGCTTTCAATGGAGCTCTCCCATGACACTTGTTAAGAACATAACCCAGGAGTGCTGGCTCACAGACCCCACCCCCCCGCTCTTACCACTAGACCCCCACTTCCTTCCCAGAGCTGGGGATAAGGACATAAGAAGGGTCACACTGGGTCAAACCAATGGGCCCTCTAGCCCAGTATCCTGTCTTCTGAGAGGCGCCAGTGCCAGGTGCTTCAGGAAGCGTGACCAGAACAGGGCAGTTATTGAGTGATCCATTGCCTGTCACCCAGTCCCAGCTACTGGCAGTCAGCGGTTTAGGGACACACAGAGAATGGGGTTGCATCCCTGACCACCGTGGCTAATCGTCATTGATAAGTTCATGGAGGATAGGTCCTATTCTTTTTTTAACCCAGATATATTTAGGCCTTCACAACATCCCCTGGCAATGACTTCCACAGGCTGCATATGAGACGTGTGAATAATTCTCTATTTGTTTGTTTGAAACTTGCTGCCTATTAATGTCAGTGGGTGACTCCTAGTTGTGTATGCCGGTGGTTTAGAATGGAAGCTCTTTAATGGGCTGCCAGAGCTGTAATTCCCCTTCCACCCACGTGGGGGTGACACTGAGCACAAAGTACTCCAATCCACGGAGGGAAAAAGTCTGGACAAGCCGAGAGGACACCGAGCTTTAGCACGGTGCGTCCCAAGGCCAGCAGCAGCCACGCACCAAGGAGCTGACGGCGTCACTCACCTAAAGCCCAATGGCCTCTGAAAATCCCAGCCTCCGCGGCTGCTGTTCCTGGTCAGGCCATGTGCGGAAACTGAGGCATAGTACACTAAAATGAATCTCCGCTTTAGGGCACCTGGGAAGAGCAGTATGGGGCCCTGGGAATAATCCAGCAAGGTTGGTGCCACTTGGCATCCCATCTTGAATAGTGGGAGGAGCCTGTAACTCAAAGCATGGTGGCCTGACCCCAGCTGCCTCAGGTTTCACGTGCTGCCGGGCACCTCGCACCAGGTTCAGCGATGCTTGGAGGGGAGAATGGGCGAGCCAGGCATGTGTAGCACCATGACACTGTCCTCGCCTGCCTTCTAGGGCTCCAGCTACATGGGGGCAGGGGCTCTTTCCCTGGCACTCGGTGCTGGCACCAGTACCCCTCTGCGGTGCTAGGGAGTAGGGCAGGGGAAAATCAGCAGGGGGCGCTCTCCCCTGCCTGCCAGTGCTGCCCCAATGCCCCAGTATGGGGCTAGGTGGCGCTGTGCTGCAGGACACAGACTGAGTGGCTCACTGTGGAGGGGGTCATGCTGTGAGGGAAAGCGAGAGGCTCAGTAGGGGGCAGTGTGCTGTTGGGGACAGAGTGAGGGGCTCAGCGAGGGGGGGCTGCGCTGTGGGGGCACATGATGGGACTTTCCCCACCTGCAATGTCTACGATCAGCCCCCTATGGGTTTCTGGGCCCCTACTGGGTTTTTTTCCCCCTTATTCTCACCTGAGCCTGCTCTGGGCAACACCAATCCTGGCCCGCTCCTTCATCCGGCTGTGCCCCATGGAGCCCCACCTCCCCGTCCCCTTATGTCACACACGGCCAGTCACAGACGGGTGCAGGGCAGATTCCTCTACAGATTTTATTGTTAAGGCTGGGATGGGCTGTCAGTTGCTCTGGTACAGCCCCAGCCCCATGGATATACAGCTATTACAGCCAGACAGAGCCCAATACATCAGCAGTACAGTCGGACATAAGAGCCTGGTACATTAGCAGTACAGCTGGAGCCTGGCGGAGCCAGAGCGCAGCACACAGTGTTGTTTCAGTTGGAGCCTGGTACATCACCGGTACAGTCAGAGCCAGAGACCGGTACATGGGTAGCACAGTTGGAGCTTGGTACGCACAGAGCTGTTACAGTCACAGCTTGTTACCGTTGGAACCCAGTTCAAACAGGACCTGTTACAGTCAGCACAGGTGGCGGTCGCTACATGCAGGCTGTCACAGTCAGAGCCTAGCCTTATAGTGCCCAATACAGGCAGAGCTTTACAGCAGTAACTCTACACCATCATGAGTCTATTACACCTGGAGCCCTCTACTTACAGTGCCCATTACAAACCCAGTACAACCAGAGCTGGTTACATACACAGCTGCTACAGTCAGAGTCCATACAGAGTCCATTACTAGGCCCAACAGTCAGAGCCTGGTGCAATTGTTGGAACCTACCCCAGGCTAAATCTGTTACAGCCAGAGGCTGGTACAACCAGGCCCTTTTACAGCCGGAACCCAACAGTCAGAACCTGCTACAGTTGTGGCCTGCAGTATGGGGCCCTGGGAATAATCCAGCAAGGTTGGTGCCACAGTTGGAAGCCAGTTGAGTATCACATTCCTGCAGGCCCCCTTCTCATACCACCACCCCCGCCGAGCAATTCTCTGCCTCAGCCACGCTCCAGCCAGCACGGCTCCTGCACACACGCCACACGCCGCTAAATATCTACGCAGGTTAGTGCACAGTGCCCCGCCCCCTTGCACCTGCGCCCCCTGGGAGAGACACCCTGAACACCCAACTTCTGTGGGGAATAACCATGAAGGGAGCCAAACACAGACACAGGGGCCTCCCAACCTCTCAATGAGAACCCAGGCTGGGGGATGGCGAATGGCTTTGCAATGCATCCTGGGAAAGGATGGAGACGTGTGTGTGTGACCCCCAACTCCCCACACACATCAGGACAGATGTGGGCAGGGGGCACTCGGGACAGACAGAGACATGGTGTGTGTGTGGGGGGAGAGAGACTCCCAGAAGAGGGGCGCCCAGGACAGATATGTATATGGGGGGGGGTGACTCTTGGGATGGTGGATAGCACGGCTGTCTCTGGACAGACAGATGGACAGAGGGGGAAGGGCTCACAGGAGGGGGATGTTCATGACAGACAGATAGACACCAACGGGGCAGGACCAGGACTGCCCTGGGACAGACGGACAGAAGTCAGGGCTATGACAGGCAAAGGGGGTATGGGGAACACACAGGGCCCCTCCTAGAACCTCTTCCCCTCCACTTGCAAAACACCCCCCCCACAAAGATTCAGACAGGCTGAGGAGGGGGGAGGAGCCAAGGCGATAGGGGAGGGAAGGCGTGGGGCTAAGGAGGGGGAGGAGCCAAAGGGAAAGGGGCGGGGCCCAGGAGGCGTTGATTATTTTGTTTTTAAAGGGTTAACGCTGCTTGTGCTGTTGTTTCTGAGATCGGGGCCTCCCCGGTTTAGTACCGTTAGGGGGTGAGCGTCGCGTGGCCCCTGGGGCCGGAGTGCATTGTGGGATAGCAGGAAGTCCCGGTCAGAGGCGGGAGGCATCTCCATCCCCTCCCCCTCCTCTGCTCAGCAGGAGACCTCCATGGTTTGGGCTCCGCTCCCCGGGGCCGGCCGTGGCGGCTGCTGGGGGCTCCCCGACTCGCTGTTCTGGGATAGGGTGCGGGAGCGGGACTGGCTCCCGTCCCCTGAGGCTGCGCTGGACAGCGAGGCGGTGCGGGAGCGCGACAGGCGCGTCATGCAGGAGGAGGCCACTGCAGGGAGACAGAGAGGGGAGGAGTCAGACTGGCTATGCCCCTGTTATGCCCCACCCACCAGCAACAGACCCCACCCACCCCTACACCCCATCCCAGCAATAGGCCCCCATTTGTACTGGTGTGCCCCACAACAGGCTGTGGAGTGCGGGGGGAGGCACAGCCAGGCCATGCAGAGGGGCAGGGAGCTCCCCACCCCAACTGCACAATGCCCCTTACACCTGTACAGGGAGTGGATGGAGGGGACGAAGGGGAGGAGCCAATGTGGGGCACGTGGGGTGCATGGGAGGCAGTGCAGGACACTGGGGTGTGGGGGGCAGGGAGCCAGTGCAGGGTGTGGGGTAGGGCAGCCATGTGTGGGGGTCTGGGGGTGCATGGGGGGGAACAGCAGAGAAGGTACCTGACCTCATACTCAGTTTCCTGTCCAGGACGTAGGGGACTGAGAAAGAGAGACAGATGCTTCAGGGGCTGGCCTGGCTGTGGGGCAGAGGCTCAGGGCTGGGGAAGGGCCAAGGACCCAATGCATGGGGGAGGGGGCAGCTCAGGGCCGGCTCCAGGGTTTTTGCTGCCCCAAGCAGCAAAAAGAAAAAAAACAACAAAAAACCCAAACGCGATTGCGATCTGCGGCACTACCGCTGCCGCTTCAGTCTCCGGCGGCTGGTCCTTCGCTCCGAGAGGGAGTGAGGGACCCGCTGCCGAAGAGCCGGACGTGCTGCCCCTCTCCGTTGGCTGCCCCAAGCACCTGCTTGCTGGGCTGGTGCCTGGAGCAGGGCTGGGAGATTGGGACCCCCGCCTCGCCCCACGGCGGCTACTCACTGTATCCCATGCCCTGGACGAAGTACTTGAATGCCTCGGTCAGCTTCCCAGGCTGAGAGATAGGGACAAGATGGAGATTAGAACCCGTGCCCCACAGCTGGACCCTCCCCTATTGCCTCCTGCCCCCTACAGACCCTGGCTGTGCACCCCACCTCACAACCCTCCCTCCCGGCTACCCCCAACCCTCGCTCCATCCCTTACATAGCCAGACTGTGCCCCACAACTGGCCCCCTAGAGATCCTGCCTGTACCCCCCAGAGCACCCCCCCATTATGTCCTTCCAGTGCCTCCCCCCAAGCCCCTGCCCCCATGTGCCCTGCACCCCCCAACTACCGCCCCAGAGACACCCTCCCCCTCACGTTGCCCTGCACCCTCCATCCCCATTGGGAAGGCAGCTCTCACCTGTGTCAGCTGGGGCTGCCCCCCGGAATCTGCCATCTGGAAAACAAACCCAACACTCAACGGCTGGGGGGCCCAGGGTTGGGCTAGCAGGGGGTTGTGGGTCGGGAGTGAGGGGCACAGTCAGAGCTGGGGCAGTGGGGGAGCCCAGGGTTGGGCTAGCAGGGGGCTGTGGGTCGGGACTGAGGGGCACAGTCAGAGCTGGGGCAGGGGGGGAGCCCAGGGCTGGGCTAGCAGGGGGCTGTGGGTCGGGACTGAGGGGCACAGTCAGAGCTGGGGCAGTGGGGGAGCCCAGGGCTGGGCTAGCAGGGGGCTGTGGGTCGGGAGCCAGGGGTACTGGCAGAGCTGGGCAGAGGTGCGCCCAATTCTGGGCTAGCAGGGGCTGCGAGTCGGGATGGGGTGGGGGCAGGGGACGTCACTCACCTTGAGGAAGGAGGTCTGGGTGGGATCCAGTTTGGAATTACACTCCACCTGGTTTGGGAGGGGGCAGGGACAGAGAACAGTGTGAGGGGGAGCAGAGCACAGAGACACCTGGACCCTGAAACACCCCCCTAGCCCGACGACAGCCCAAGGCCCAGAGCTCGCTGTGCCCCCAGAGGACTGGCCAGGCAGTCCGACGTCACCCATGCGTTGCCTGGTATGTGTGGTGTGTAAGGCCTGGAGCCCCCGGCCTGGCCAGTGACACTTTGTATGACAGCTGTGTGGGCCTCAGTTTCCCCTGTGTGCCGCATGTCTAAGCAGAGGGTGGGAGAGGGTGTTTACTCTTGCAGAGGCCCAGGTATGACCCTGCCTAGCAGCCTGGATTCCAGCCCAGGGCCGGGACCCTTCGTAATCTATTAACAGCTGCCCCACGGGCCCAGCCGAACCTGGAGCCATCCGGTTTTGTGAGCTGTTTGCCTGGGACCCACGACAAAGGGCGGAGGAGGGGCTGTTGGGGGAGGGGATATAGGGGCCCGCTGGACTGGGGACAAGGAGCCCATGGGGACGGGGACAGACCCAGCTGGCCTGAGGGCGCTGAGAACATCCTGGGCTGGGTTCAGATGTTCACACTGGCTGAGCGTCACAGCAGGCCAGGGACCGGGGTGGACTCCCCGAGGGGGTTGTGTAGTTGTAGGGCTGTGATCCCCAGCAGGTCCTGAGGGAAACCGACACAATCCTGGTCAGTTTCACGCTGCTGGTCAGTGCCCAGAGCAGGAAATCGGCCGGTTTCCGCCAGGGCAGCCCAGGGGGCAGGTGACCCCCCTGCCTTTAGCAGGGATCAGACCCAAATCAGCCGGGGCGCAGAACCACAGAGTGTCTGCCTGTTCTAAACAGAGGACAGGCAGGGAGAGAAAGTGTGTGCGTCCGTCTGTCTGGCCATCCATCCCTGCCGGAGGGAATGAACGTCCATGTCCCTGCTGCCCCCAGCTCAGAAAGAGAGAGAGAGAGAGAGAGAGAGTGTGTGTGTGTGTGTGTCCGTCCAGCAGGAGGGACTCAATCCTGCACTGTCTGTCTGGCCCTATCCCCGCCACCCCCTGCTGGCGGGAATGAGCCTGGCTCTGGGTGCGTGTCCCATTCTGTGGTATGCTGGGGTTGTGTAGCAGGGTGCACTGTGGGGCTGCGCGCTATGTTGTGTAGCTGCGGGGGGGCTGTGTAGCTGCGGGGCTGCGCGCTATGTTGTGTAGCTGCGGGGGGGCTGTGTAGCTGCGGGGCTGCGCGCTATGTTGTGTAGCTGCGGGGGGGGGTTGTGTAGCTGCGGGGCTGCGCGCTATGTTGTGTAGCTGCGGGGGGTTGTGCAGCTGCGGGGGGCTGTGTAGCTGCGGGGGGCTGCGCGCTATGTTGTGTAGCTGCGGGGGGGTTGTGTAGCTGCGGGGGGGTGCTCTATGTTGTGTAGCTGCGGGGGGGGGTTGTGTAGCTGCAGGGCTGCGCGCTATGTTGTGTAGCTGCGGGGGGTTGTGTAGCTGCGGGGCTGCGTGCTATGTTGTGTAGCTGCGGGGGGTTGTGTAGCTGCGGGGCTGCGCGCTATGTTGTGTAGCTGCAGGGGGTTGTGTAGCTGCGGGGCTGCGCGCTATGTTGTGTAGCTGCGGGGGGGTTGTGTAGCTGCAGAGCTGTGTGCTATGTTGTGTAGCTGCGGGGGGTTGTGTAGCTGCGGGGGGCTGTGTAGCTGCGGGGCTGCGCGCTATGTTGTGTAGCTGCGGGGGGCTGTGTAGCTGCGGGGCTGCGCGCTATGTTGTGTAGCTGCGGGGGGGTGCTCTATGTTGTGTAGCTGTGTGGGGGGGTTGTGTAGCTGCAGGGCTGCGCGCTATGTTGTGTAGCTGCGGGGGGGTTGTATAGCTGCATGGCTGTGCGCTATGTTGTGTAGCTGCGGGGGGGCTGTGTAGCTGCGGGGCTGCGCGCTATGTTGTGTAGTTGTGCATTGTGTGGTTTGTTCTGTTACTCACCACGGCATCTTCGTGGGGGGCCTGGTCTCCCACCACCAGCATCACGGGGCACCTGTGGGGACAGACAGATGGAAAGGGCTGGTCAAAGCGCCCCTCCCCCTGCAGCTGCTCCAGTGGTCCGGGTGGGGGAGCTGGGCAGAGCAGAGCACAGGGGTCTGCTGGGTGTCCCCCCTCCATTCCTGGGGGGTTCTGGGGACAGGCCCCACCCCTAACCGGGGGGCTGAGGGTTACTTGGGTGGGCAGCGGTATGGGGTTGCTGTGAGGTGTTTGTGGGGTACCCGGGGGGGAGGGGGTCCCTGTGGGGGGCTGAGAGGTGTTAGGGCCTTTATGGGAGGCCATGAGCAGGGGTGTCCTAGGGGGGCTGTGGGGTGTTTGGGGGATACCCGGGGGGGAGGCTCACTTACTTCAGGGTGACGTCTCCTCCGCGTTCGAAGTTCAGGTCCCGGCGGCTGATGGGGAGGGAAGAAATGGGGAGCTGAGAACTGCCCAGCACCCCCCCCCCCCCCGTCTCCCAACATAGCCCTGAACCCCCCCCAACCCCCCCTGGTCTCAGCACAGGGGGGGCGGAATCGGCAGCAAACTTCCCTGCCTGGGGCCCCCAGGTCACCTCTGTCCCATGAGCCTTTACGGTAACTCCAGCCTCAGTCATGGCAGCCATGATAGAGCCCTCCTGCCCCCACCCAGCACCCTCCAGCCCCAAAGCTGAGCCCTCCAAACTCCAGCTACCTCCAGCCCCACCCCATGGCCAAGCCCCCCATACCCACCCTGCCTCCAGCCCAGCCCCACAGATGAGCCCCCCACACACGTGTTATAGCTGCTCCAGTAGAGCTGAATGTTGCTGAGGTTCGGGGCGCTGACCAGTGCCTCCCTGTACTGCTGGACCAGCTCCGTGCAGCCGGACAGCTCCTCCTGGGGGGGGGGGGGAAGAGGGCATTACTCTCCAGTTACAGCCCCCTGCCGGTCCTGTTCTCCCCGCCCTCCCCCCACCCCAGCTCCTCCTGGGCGGGCAGGGTGTTACTCTCCAGTTACAGCCCCCTGCCGGTCCTGCCCCCCCCCGCCCTGCCCCCCAGAGCCCTGCCCCCACAGCTTCATGCAGCTGGACAGCTCCTCCTGCGGGGGAGGTGTGTGTGTGCAGGATATTACTGACCAGATACGCCCCCCCCCGCCAGTCCTGCTGACCTCCCTTCCCCCCCATGTCCTGCTCCCCCCTCCTTCTCCCCAGAGCCCCGCCCCCCTCCCCAGGCTACCTCCCTCTGCCCCGCTGGGTCTAGCCCTTGGGAGCGCCAGGAGTGGGGCCCACACGCAGATTCCCCCCCTCACCTGGCTGAAGAGATGGGCCAGGATCATCTCGGGGATGGACGAGGTCAGGCCGCTCAGCTGGGGGAGGAAAGCAGAAGGTGGGAGGGGGCACTGGGGATGGGGGGAGGGGATGTGGGGGCAGCACCGAGTGGGGTGAGAAAGATGTGACCAGGGTCGGGGCAGGGGGGATGCCAAGAGCTGACCTTAGGCCAGAAGAAAGTTCCCTCTGATCTCTCCAGCTGTCCAGGGTCTCTGTGTGGTCCCCCAGGCCTGTACGCGCCCCCCCCCCCGGCACAACCACCCCCATACAGGAGAGCCAAGGGAAGGGACCCCCAAACTCCCTACCTTGTGAGCCGCCCAGTCCATCCAGCCCTTGGCATTGGGGTCAATGTTGATCAGAACCAAGCCCTCCACGGTGTCAGGGTGAGAGAGCTGGGAGAGGGGGGAGAAGAGAAATAAGGGTGAAACCAGCCCCCACTACCCCCTGGTAGCCCAGCCCTTGCCAGCCCTGTGTTCCCGCCAGCCCTCCCGGTGCCCCTCACTCCTGACCTGCAGCCCCTGATAGCCCAGCCCTTCCCCCACAGCTCTGCTGGTGCCCCTCACTCCCAGACCACAGCCCCCTGCTATCCCAGCCCTGCGCTCCCCCCAGTCCTGACGGCCCAGCCCTTCCCCCCCCCAGTTCTGCTGGTGCCCCTCACTCCCAGACCGCAGCCCCCTGCTATCCCAGCCCTGTGCTCCCCCCAGTCCTGACGGCCCAGCCCTTCCCCCCAGCTCTGCTGGTGCCCCTCACTCTTGACCCACAGCTCCCCTGGGCCTGCGTCACTCACACTGTAGCGGGCGAGGATGTAGGCACCGGCTCCCACCCCGATGCCAATGATGCTGGTGAAGCTGTGGGAGGAGGAGGGGGGGTTAATAAACTATGTGTTTGGGGGGTGAGGGAGACGCATTGTTCCTAGCTCCCATGGACCATGAAATCCAGGACTTATCTGGTCACCGGCCCTACAAATTCACCCTCCCCCCCCCGCGTGGTAACAGGGAGCATGTCATGGTGACCTGGAACAGGCGACAGATGGACACAGGCCTTGGCTGTGTGATTTCACCCAGGGACAGTGTTTAGATCAGGCCTGGTGCACGAGGCCAGTGCGGGGCCGGAAACCAATGCCCCAAAGCCGGGAGGTCGGATGCGGCTGAACTGGGGAACATGGGGCCAGATTCCGTCTCTTTCCTCTCGCTCTGTCTCCTGTGGGTCTAAGGAGCGTCTGGTTCAGCTGCCCCAGGCTGGCTTTCTTGCAGCACGGCTGAGAGTCTGGGACCAGACAGGCCGCTGAACGCGATGCCCTGATGCTGCTCTATGAGTTTGCCAGGTCTCGGCACGGCTGATCAGGCTGTGGGCTGGGCCTGGGTTTTGCCAGCAGTGAGGCTGCAAATGAGTCTGTGACAAAGGGAATTTTCTGTTGTATTTTTGAGGCCTGTGTGTGCCTCAGTTTCCCCAAGACATTGCATGGGGTGACGAAGCAGGGGATTTTCTTGGTGTTTTTCAGGAGTGGTGTGTGTGCCTCAGATTCCCTGTGTGCTGCGTGTGTAACAAGGTAGGGGGAGGGGGTTTGTTGTTACAGAGGACCAGGTGTGACCTTGCCTAGCAGCCAGGACACTGACATAGGGAGATGGGGGACCCTAGCGACCAAAAGGCCCAGCCCAGCTTGGAAGGCAGCCGGTTCTGGCCAGTGGGAGGACAAAGAGCTGAGGAGAGAAGGGCCCGGTGACCTGAACAGCCAGTTCCAAGCAGGGGGAACAAAGGCCGGAAGAGAGAGGGCCCCAGTGACCTGTTTACCTGGGACCGAAGACAAAGGACAGGGGAGGGGCCGTGCGGGAGGGGCTGTTGGGTGATGGGCTGGAAGGAGGGGGCGGCCAGAGCCCACCTGGATGTGGAAGAGACCTAGATGTGGTGTGCTGTGCTGAGGGTTGCTAGGCCCGAGGGCCGGAGAACCTCCTATGCTGGGTTCAGATGCTCAGTACGCTGGCTGAGTCACTGCAGACTAGAGATGGGGGGGGCTTTGCTCCCCGGGGGGCCAGAGCGAGGGGACTCCCTGAGGGGCCCATGGCAGAGCCAGGTGTGCTGGAGGCACAGAGGTGCAGTCTCGGGAGGCAGCGGGGCCAGAACGCCTATCCCCAGTGAGAGCGAGTGATCTTCCCGCCGATGGGGGTTTCTCCCAGGGGCCGTACAGAGCCCGGAGCACCAGGCCTGTGAGTCCCTGACACCTGGCTACCCAGCGTTTGCTCTCTGGGCAGGCGAAGGCCACGTCTAGCCGTGAGGACGCTCTCTCCCCTCGGTGTGAATACCCAGCCCCGTGGGCGGCAGAAGCTGTGCGGGTGGGAGAAGCGCTGCGCGCATGGACGTGCACGCTGAAATAGTCACGCCCCGGAGCGACACACGCTTTGCCGACACTGGCTGTAGTGTAGATGTGGCCTCAGAGACACAGGTGGGGGCGTTGCCTGCTGTCTGAGCATCCTGAACGGGACAGGCTGACCCCGTATCAACGGAAATATCGCAAAGACAGCGGCGAACCCAGTCCCCAGGACATGGCCACCCTGGAGGAGATGGGTCCCCTGCCTCTCAGCAAAGATGCTGGCTGGAGAAGGAAGGACTGGGGAGGTGGGAGCTGGGAACGGGCAGACACCCAGATGCAGCCGGAACGCAGGGTACCTCCGGCTGGGCCCTGGCCGACCCGAACCGACGGAGCCTGGTTCACACGGTGCAAGGCCGGGCAGTCCCGGGGGCTGTTCACACCTTTGGCTCTTTGTTCCATCTCGATTAACTGAACAGACCAGAGATCGGGGTCCGGCCAGGCACCGCACAGACCCCCCCACCCCGAGACAGGGTCGTCGTCCCCCCCCCACACCTAAGCTCTGGGAGCCAATTCCCCCCCAGCCAGCCCCACAGTGGCAGGACGGGGAGGCGGGGGAGGGGTGCATGCTGTGTTTGTCTGTTCCTGCCCCCCACTCACTTCAGGTACTGCAAGATGCAGGGGATCATGTCGGCCAGCTGGTCCAGCGACGGGTACTGGTACCTGCGGGAAGAGGGCACATCAGCCGGGTGGGGGGTGGGGAGACAGACTGCACTGGGGAGGGATGGGGGGCTCACCCCATGGGGAACAGCAGGGGGGGGAGGGGAGCAGAGAGGGGTAGGGTGGTGGTGGGGTGTCTCTTTCCAAAGGGAAAACTGGGAGTGGGGAGAGCAGGGTGGGGAGCAGGGGGTCTCACCCCAAGGAGAACAGCGGGAGTGGGGAGAGGAAGGGATGGGGAGCAGGGGCTCTCACCCCAAGGGGAACAGCGGGGATGGGGGGCAGGGGGAGGAGATGGGAGCAGGGGGTCTCACCCCAAGGGGGACAGCGGGGATGGGGGACAGGGGGAGGAAAGGGTGGGGGACAGGGGGAGGGGATGGGGGCAGGGGGTCTCACCCCAAGGGGAACAGTGGGGCGCCTTCCTCCATGCCAGGGGCATCCACGTGAACCACCACGAAGTTCTTGACAATCTCCTGCATGTCCTCGAAATGGAAGAGCGTCTCGAAGCAGGACTGGTCTGGGGAGGGGGGAATAGTGTCAGAGCAGCTGGGGGCAGGATAGGGGTGCTGTCTGTGGGGGGAGCTCCCAGCAGGGGGCAGGAGTGGGATGGGAGCTCCCAGCAGGGAGTGCTGGGGGGTCAGGGCGGAGGGGAGCTCCCAGCAGGGGGCACTGTGGGGAGTGGGATGGGAGCTCCCAGCAGGGGGCAGGAGTGGGATGGGAGCTCCCAGCAGGGGGCACTGTGGGGAGTGGGATGGGAGCTCCCAGCAGGGGGCACTGTGGGGGGTAGAGCAGGGGGGGAGCTCCCAACAGGAGGCACTGGGGGGAGTGGGATGGGAGCTCCCAGCAGGGGGCACTGGCTGTTGGGGCAGCAGGGTCACGGCGCTGGCTGTGGGGGGAGCTCCCTGCAGGGGTCATGTCCCCCACTCCCAGCCCCACTTACGGTTGAGCCCCACATCGTGGTAGGTCAGGATGGCCGGGCGCTTGGGCTTCGGGGTGCCATGGACAGTGAAGGCCACGAGTCCATAGGGCGTCTCCACTGAGTGCTTCTGCCAAAGAGAGAGAGATGGGGGCTGTGAGGCGTGTGGGGGGCTGCCCCACGGCTGGTACACGTCCCAGGTGGAAACAGCCGATGCCGTTGCGGAGAGGGGGCTCCCCACTTTCCAACAACGCAGGCTGGGCAGCCATCGCCCAGGGGACGCCTGAGATATCGGTCCCCAAAAAGCCCCTGCCCCCGATCCATGGCCCATACCCTGCCGTGGGCTCCCCACAGAGCTGGGCACCCCCGGCTTCAAATCCTGACTCCCCAGCGGAGGCTGGGGGAAGCAAGGCCAGAGTACCTGGGGGTCCACTGCTAATGTCCTGCTCCCCCACGCCCAGGACACTGCGAGCGGGGTTCAAGCCAGGCAGGGGTCAGTGCAGCTCAGACAACAGGAGCCAGGACTCCTGGGTTCTCTCCCCAGCTCTGGGAGGGGAGTGGGTTCTAGTGGTCAGACGGCAGGGGGCTGGGGACTAGATGGGGTGTTGGGGGGGCAATACAGCAGTGAGCACCCCTTCCCCCCAGCGTGCCCTTTGCCCTCTGACCTTGCCCGGGACGGGCTGCGAGGGGGGAAGCAGCAGGGGCTTCTCCTCAGTGATCTGCACCTCGTGGAGCTCAGTCATGGCTGCGCCTGGGGGAGAGGGAAGAGCAGGGGGGTCAGAGCAGGACACAGAGACACCTGCCGGTGCTGCCCCTTCCCCATCCCGACACACAGACCCCCCCAGAGCCACCCCCCGACACACAGACCCCCCCGAGCCATCCCCCCGAGCCACCCCCCCGACACACAGACCCCCCCAGAGCCACCCCTGACACACAGACCCCCCCGAGTCACTCCCCCGACACACAGACCCCCCCGAGTCACTCCCCCGACACACAGACCCCCTAGAGCCACCCCCCCGACACACAGACCCCCCCAGAGCCACGCCCCAACACACAGACCTCCCCAGAGTCACTCCCCTGACACACAGACCCCCCAGAGCCACCCCCCCGACACACAGACCCTCCGAGTCACGCCCCAACACACAGACCCCCCCAGAGCCACCCCGACACACAGACCCCCCCGAGTCACTCCCCCAACACAGACCCGAGCCACCGCCTGAGACACAGACCCCCCTAGAGCCACCCCTGACACACAGACCCCCCACGTCACTCCCCCAACACCCAGACCCCCCCAGAGCCACGCCTTGACACACAGACCCCCCGAGAGCCACCCCTGACACACAGACCCCCCCAGAGCCACCCCGACACACAGACCCCCCCGAGTCACTCCCCCAACACACAGACCCCCCCCGCGCCACGCCTTGACACACAGACCCCCCAGAGTCACTCCCCCAACACACCGACCCCCCCAGAGCCACCCCGACACACAGACCCCCCCGAGTCACTCCCCCAACACAGCCCCCCCCGAGCCACCGCCTGAGACACAGACCCCCCTAGAGCCACCCCTGACACACAGACCCCCCAAGTCACTCCCCCAACACACAGACCCCCCAGAGCCACGCCTTGACACACAGACCCCCCTAGAGCCACCCCTGACACACAGACCCCCCCAGAGCCACCCCGACACACAGACCCCCCCGTCACTCCCCCAACACACAGACCCCCCCAGAGCCACGCCTTGACACACAGACCCCCCAGAGTCACTCCCCAACACACAGACCCCCCCAGAGCCACGCCCCAACACACAGACCCCCCCGAGTCACTCCCCCAACACACAGACCCCCCAGAGCCATGCCTTGACACACAGACCCCCCCAGAGTCACTCCCCCAACACACAGACCCCCCCAGAGCCACGCCTTGACACACAGACCCCCCCCTAGAGCCACCCCTGACACACAGACCCCCCCAGAGCCACCCCCTGACACACAGACCCCCCGAGTCACTCCCCCAACACACAGACCCCCCCAGAGCCACCCCCTGACACACAGACCCCCCGAGTCACTCCCCCAACACACAGACCCCCCCCAGAGCTATGCCTTGACACACAGACCCCCCCCCAGAGTCACTCCCCCAACACACAGACCCCCCCGAGCCACGCCTTGACACACAGACCCCCCCCTAGAGCCACCCCTGACACACAGACCCCCCAGAGCCACCCCCTGACACACAGACCCCCCGAGTCACTCCCCCAACACACAGACCCCCCCAGAGCCACCCCCTGACACACAGACCCCCCCAGAGTCACTCCCCCAACACACAGACCCCCCAGAGCCACCCCCTGACACACAGACCCCCCCGAGTCACTCCCCCGACACACAGACCCCCCCAGAGCCACCCCCTGACACACAGACCCCCCCCAGAGCCACCCCCTGACACACAGACCCCCCGAGTCATTCCCCTGACACACAGACCCCCCCTAGAGCTGCCCCCCCGACACACAGACCCTCCCCCCAAATACCCAGGAGATCCCTGTGGCCTGAGGTGCTCAGAGACCTCCCCTGCACATCCCAGGAGCCCCCTGCCTAGCCCAGCCCCCTACCCTGCTCTGGGCAGGGCCTCAGGGAGGAGGGGGCTTTTCCCAGGATTGGGGCTGGGAATCAGGCTCAGGAAGAGCCTCCCCCCCATTGGTGTCCCAGGAAGTTTGGGCATCAGGGTCCATTGGGGGGGGCAAATTCTGCCCCCCCAATCAGGAGGTGCTGGCTGAATGAGCAATGTGGGACCTGACTGTCTCCCACCCATCTGCCCCATGTCCCACAGCGCCTCTTGCTGGGAAAGTAGCCCTGCCTCTGTCGCCGCCCCTCACAGCGCCTGTGGGAGCGGGGATCCAGCCCCCAGCGCCCCAGGCGGGAAGGGGTTAGTCCCTGCAGCCCAGTGAGGGGAGAGAGGTGGGGTGCTCTGGCCAGGGGATGGGGGGAGGTCAGGGGGAAGCAAGGTACGATCCGCCGGACCCGACCTAAGGGAGGACGTGAAGGGGCACTGAGCCGGGCGCCGCGTGGGCAAGGGATTTGAACCTGTCCCGAGAAGGCGCCCAGCGGGATGGCGTGGGCAGAGCTGGGGCCCAGGCTGCAGCCTCTCTAGATGGCACGTGTGGGTGTGAATGCCCCCCCCCCCCGGCTGCTGGTTCCCGCGAGCGCCGTTCGCTCTCCAAGGGGGAAGAGCTGCAATGAAGGGGGGATTTTTGCTGGTATTTTGATGACCTCCAGTGCGTGCCTGATTTTCCCCATATGCAGTGTGGTTGCCCAGTAGGGTGACTAGAACGCAAGAGTAAAATATTGGGACACATGGGCGAGGGGGGGAGCCACAGGCTCACAGCGCCCACTGGAGCAATAGGGGAGGAGGGTGCACAGCCCTAGGGAGCTGCAAGGGTGGCGCATGGGCCCGGCTCCCGCTGCAAAAGGGGGAGTGGTCTCAGGGCTGGGGCAGGGTGTGGGAGGGGGTTTGGGGTGTTGACTCTGGGAGCCAGTTTGGGTGTGGGAGGGGGCTCAGGGCTGGGGCAGGGGCGCGGGAGGGGGTTTGGGGTGTTGACTCCGGGAGGCAGTTTGGGTGTGGGAGGGGGCTCAGGGCTGGGGCAGGGGCGCGGGAGGGGGTTTGGGGTGTTGACTCCGGGAGGCAGTTTGGGTGTGGGAGGGGGCTCAGGGCTGGGGCAGGGGTGCAGGAGGGGGTTCAGGTTGCGGGCTCTGGGCAGTGCTTACCTCAGGTGGCTCCCCAGAAGTAGCAACATCTGCGGTGAGGCAGCACTGCATGCTGCCTCGCCCCCAGGTGCCATCCCCGCAGCTCCCATTGGCCACAGATCCTGGCCAATGGGAGCTGTGGAGCCAGTGCTCGGTCGGGGCAGCGCACGGAAGGAGATGTCACCACTTCCGAGGAGCTGTGGTGGGGAGGTAGGGAGCCCTACAACATCAGGACAAATGGCATCCCTGATTGTACATCGGTCGGGACGCGGGACAGAAAGTTAAATATCGGGATAGTCCCGATTTTATCAGGAGTCTGGTCACCCTGTTGCCCAGGGTGGGGGAAGGGCTGTGTGCGCTTTCAGGAGAGGCTAAAAGACACCCGCATGGGTGACACCTCCCTGCCTCGGGGAATGAGGAGTCGTTAAGGAACCAGCTGGAACCGACCCAGGTGAACAAGGCACCCAGTGACCTGATGCCAGCTCCAGTGATGCCTAGATTCCCCCTCCCCCAGCTCAGCAGGGGAGCTGAGCAAAGACCCCCCCCAGCTGAAGCAGGTAGGGCTGGGAAGGTGAGAGCTGGGGGCGAGTGGGGGCTGCCCACCCGGGAAGGGACCAGGGGGTCAGACAGACACTCAGAAGCAGCCATAACACAGGGTGCCTGGGCCCTGGGCCGACCCACGCCTCCGCGTCTCCCTGCTGCCCTAAGGGCTTCCAGGGCCGCGTCCCGGTGACTAACCAAACTAATCCCGCATCGGTCACAGCTCTCCCAGGAGTCTGGCTCTGCTCATTGGGTGCGGCAGGAGGGTTGGAGCCCCAGCGGGTCGGGGAGCCCAGGTGGCCTCCCCTGAAGGGAGAATGGGACCCCCTGGGGGTGCTCTAAAGCTGGGGGCACAGCACTGATCCTAGGGATCTGCGACACAAGGTTGGGGGCAGGGGGAGGTTATGAGGGTCGGGGATGTTATGAGGGTGGTTGCCAGGTGTGGGGAGGGTTATGGGGGGCAGGCCTGGCAGCCAGGCAGGGTGTGGGGGAGTTGGGAGGGGAGTTATGGGGCAACAGGGACAGGTGGGGGGGGTCACAGGCGTGGGGGAGTTGGAAGAGTCATGAGGAGCCAGGGTGGGTGCCAGGCAGGATGTCACAGGGAGAAGGGTGGGGGGTTAGGCAGGAGGGCGAGGGGCCGGGTCAGTGACTGTCCAAGCTGGGTCTCTGCCCAGATGCCAGCAGCCAATGTCCCCTTAGCCCCTCAGTGCCTGGTCCATTCCCTGGACCCCTGCCCCTCAGTGCTGGTACCACAAGAGCTAATGCCCTCCCCCGGCCCCACAGGGTGTGGGATGTTTCCAGACCCAGGACATGTGGGGCCCTGGGAAACAGGCAGACCAGCAGTCTGTCTCTGCGCTGCCCCATGGGCTGGGAGGGCCCCCTCCCACAATCCCCTGAGCTTAGCTCTCCTGGCCCTGGGGCAGGTCTCCCTCCATGCTCCTGCGGAGCTTGGGCTGGCTTGGGGGTCAGCTTCAGGGGGAGGGGAGGAGACCAGCAGCTGGCTTGGGGGAGCCAGACCCAGCGCCCCTTGTGGACAGATCTCTGCAGGGGGCGGGACAGAGGTGGACAGACGGATGGACAGTTCAGGGGCAGGATGGCTGGGAGCTGGTTTGCTGGCTGGACAGACAGGTGGGTGGGGGTGGGGAGCTCTACCCCCTATACCCCACTCCCCTCCCGGAGCCAGGGATCGAACCCAGGAGTCCTGGCTCCCAGCCCCTGTTCTCAGAGGAGGCCAGGCGGCCCCACGGGGTGTGTGTGTCTGTCTGTCTGTCTGGCAGGCAGTGACCAACGAGTCTCTTCCCAGCCCCAGGGGAGAGGGGCACAGGGCTGGGCTCAAGAGGGGCCAGCCAGGGCCCGAGACTAGTGCCTCAGCCTCGTCAGGACCCCCCAGAAACAGCCCTGCCCTAGGGACGCCAGGATGGGCCCCCAGGAACCCACTCCCTCAGGACCCGCACAGAAACCTCGCCCGTCCTGCCCAGAGCTGGGGAGAGAACCCAGGAGTCCTGGCTCCACCCAGCCCCCACTGCTCTAACCCACCAGCCCCCCTCCCGGAGCTGGGGAGAGAACCCAGGAGTCCTGGCTCCACCCAGCCCCCACTGCTCTAACCCACCAGCCCCCCTCCCGGAGCTGGGGAGAGAACCCAGGAGTCCTGGCTCCACCCAGCCCCCACTGCTCTAACCCACCAGCCCCCCCTCCCGGAGCTGGGGAGAGAACCCAGGCGTCCGGTCCCCTTCGCCATGGTGGGTTTTTCCGCTTGACATTTCGCATGTCGCTGCTCGGAGGAAGCGACGGGAAGAGCCGGGAATCGAGCCGGGGAGACGGACACACGGAGCTGCGCCCCCGCCCCCTCCTTAGTGATCCCCCCTTCGCCCCCCCACATTCCCCCCTCGCCCACCCCCCCGCCAAGTCCTACCAACCCCCGCCCCCATTCTCAGCCCCTCCCATCGTCCCGATCCCCCCCATCTCAGCCGTGGCCCCACATCACCCCACTGTTCCCCCGGGACCCCTGCCTGAGACCCCGCCCCACCCAGACTGGCCCCCGCCCGAACACCAGCCCCTCCAGCCCTATCTGACCCCCCGATGCCCCACTCCAGAACCCCCCATCAGACCCTTTCCAGCCCTTCACCCCCCTGTACCTGCTCGGTCCGTGTGTCCGGCTCTGCCTGCGCCTCCCTCCGTCCGCCCCTCCACCTTCACTTGCCTTTGACTGACTCTGGATACAAACAACCCCCCCCACCCGCCACAGGCCCCTCCCCCTCCTACACCCCTCCCCCCAGCTCCGGGCTGCCAATCCCAGGGCCGGGGCGGGGGCGCAGGGGACTTCCCTGCTACAGCGCTGGCATGGGGGAGGGGACGAGGAGGGGGAGTGGGGAGGGGTCAGAGTGGGGGGAGGAGACAGGGAGAGGGCAGAGAGTGGGGGAGGGGCAGAAGGGGGAGGGGGCAGTATGGGTGGAGGGGGAGAGTGGGGGGACAGGATGGAGTATGGGGAGGGGGCAGTATGGGGGAGGGCATGGGCGGGGCAGAGTGAGGAGAGGGGGAGGGGGCAGAGTGAGGGGAGGGGACCCATCCTAGGGAGTCCCACCCCACGCTGGCTGGATTGGGGCTGGGCCCCATGCTGGGGAAGGACCCCATGGCAGGTGCTGTCCCGTCCCCCCCCATGGCTTATTCCTGGGCCCCGTCCACCCGGTCGGACCGGTCTGGGTCTAGCCCCGCCCTGCCCTGCACCAGCCAGCACAGCCGGCTCCTCCCGGATCCTCAGCCACGGGCCAGGGCACAGGCCCCCTCACCAGCTCTGTGTGACCCCAACCATCACAAAACAGGCTGTAGCTCCCAGCCCCACCCCCTGCAAAAAACCCCAGTGTATAGAACCCAGGCGTCCTGGCTTCCTGCCCCCCCCCCCAACCCAGGGATAGAATCCAGGCTTCCTGCACTAGCTGCTCTGCTGGAGTGGATGGGCCCATGGGTCAGATCAGGGGGAAGGGAAACCACGCTGGGGGGCATGTGAGGGGAGGGGACTGGCCCCTGGGGTGTGCAGCGGGGCTGCCATGGGTGCAGCTGGCTCCCATCACCCACTCAGTCCTGGACCAGGGTCCCTGCGGGACTGGTGTGTGGGGCACTGCCTGAGGGACCCACCATGGGCAGCCCCTCCTGGCAGCCAACCAGATGTGTCCTTCGCCCCCCACCCATCTGTCCGTCCATCCCCTCCCCCGTCCACCCCCGTCTGTCTGTCCATCCCATCCATCCATCTCCCCCATCCATCTATCCACCCTTCCCCTCCCTCCCTCCATCTGTCCACCCTTCCCCCGCATCATCCATCCATCCATCTCCCCCACCCATCCATTTGTCCATCCGTCTGTCCACCTCCACTCATCTGTTCGTCCATCTCCTCCTCCATCCACCCCATCCATCCATCCACCCTTCCCCCACATCCATCCATCCGTCCGTCTACCCCACCACCCATCTCTCTGTCCATCCCCTCCCCCCATTCATTCATCTCCCCCATCCATCCATTCTTCTTCTCCATCCATTAGTCCACCCTTCCCTGGTATCCATCCATCCACCCTTCTCCCACATCCATTCATCCATCCATCCACTCTTCCCCCGCATCATCCATCCATCCATCCATCCATCCATCCATCCATCCTTCCCCTGTATCATCCATCCATCTGTCCATCTCCCCCATCCATCCATCCATCCATCCATCCATATCTCTGTCTGTCCACCCCTTCACTCCCAAACATTCATCCTTCTTCAGTCATCCACCCCATCTCCCCCATCCCACGTCTCACTCCCCCCAGTGGGGCTTTTCCTGGCTGCGCCACCCCTCCCGGCGAGCCAGGCGGGCTGAGCAGGCCATGGCCGCCCAAGGGTTTTGCTCGATGCTGGGGCCCAGCGCCACCCATGGGCCAGCGTCTGTCATCACAGGGCGGTTTTTGAGCCGGCGCCAGGCGCAGTTATTTTGACGGGGCCACAGGACATCCCAGTTCCTACACGTGAAACACTCCCCAGTGGGCGTCTGGGGCCTCTGGAGGCCCCGAGCTGTTTGGCTGCTCGGCTCAGGCCAGCCCAGTATCTGAGAACCCCTTGGGGCACCCAAACCTAGCGAGGGGAATTGCTGGATCTTTCACCCCAACCGGCCACCGGAACCTCCCCCGCACCGGCCCGCACGCAGGGCTGCCCAGAGGGGGGGCAAGTGGGGCAATTTGCACCGGGCCCTGCAGGAGCCAAGACATGGAGCGACTGAAGGGCCCCCCACTGCCAAAATGCCGCCGAAGACCCGGCCCACCGCCCGGTGAGTACAAACGCCACAGCTCCCCCGCTTTGCCCCAGGCCCCCTGAATCCTCTGGGCAGCCCTGCCCGCACGGCTCAGGGTCCTGGGCCCCGCACTGCTGAGGGCGAGTCCCCGGCCACCTCCAGGCTCGTTGCCGGGGGCAGGGGGAGAGGGTTTCCTGGCTGAATCGCAGCTGGATTGGGCTGCAGGGGTCCCAGGGTGTGTGTGTGGGAAGGGGGGGGGGGAAAGTGGGAGTTGTTGTGGGGTGGGAAGGGAAACTGCACTGCGGGGGATTGAACTGGGGGGGTCCAGCCCTGGTCACATCCTAGCCCCCCAAGTGCCTGGGTGGCAAGGCCAGAGGCCAATGCGGGGACAGTGGGGAGGGATGGGGCAGCTGCCCCCCCAGGAGAGAAAAGTGTCACCCCCCATCCCAGCACTGAGAGCCTCTTTCTGAGCCAGCCCCTCAGCGCCAGCCCCCCGCAACCTCCCTCTGACACCCTCAACCCCCTCCTGTCCCTTCCCCTCCCCCCTTCCGCTTAGCTCCATCCCTCTGTGCTCCCTTCCCCCGCCCCAGACTCTCCGCCTGAACATCGTGTTCCCTTTGTGAATACAGTCATGGGCCCAGAGCCACTTTAAAAACACCAGCCCCCCCCGCACCCCCCCATCCCGAATCGCTGCTCAGCCTGGGTGGGGCACCTGGATTATTAACCCCTTGCCCTGTGGAGAGAGACACTGCAGCCACACTTTGAGTAGGACCTACAAAAATACAAACTCTGTCCTAGTGGCCACTGTGCAGTCTAAGCCATTGCTTTTGTGGTGGGTGTGGGTGTGGGTGTGGGTGTGTGAGAGAGAGAGAGAGAGAGAAGCCAGGGCTAGCAGGGTCTGAGGGGCAGGAGTGAGGGTACAAGTGTGAGAGGGCTGCGAGTCGGGAGTGAGGGGCACCCGCAGAGCTGGTGGGGGGAGCCCAGGGCTGGGCTAGCAGGGTCTGAGGGGCACCGGCGTGGGAGGGCTGGGGGCGGCAGGGAGGAGGCAGGAGGCGCCTGGATTCCTTGGCCAGGGCTCCGAGGAGCTGGCAGGAGAAGCTGCAAAACAAGCCGAGGGGGGTGGGATTGAAGACAAGAACCGGCTCTAAAAATAGGGCACTTGGCCGAGCACGTGAGCCAGGCCACAGCGATTTAAAGGGGCCGGAGCTGGGGGGAGGGGGCTGGAGGAGACCCCCCGGGGGTGGGGCAAGGGGGCACAATTAACCCTTTGGGGTCCAGAACTCCCTTCCCCTCCTGTAGCCTAGCTGCCCCACAAAGGAGTGGAGTCTAGTGGTTAGAACAGGGGGGGCCAGGAGCCAGGACTCCTGGGTTCACTGCCCGGCCCTGGGAGGGCAGTGAGCTGTAATGGGTCAGTGTGGGGGCAGGGGCACGAGCCAGGACTCCTGGGTTCACTGCCCAGCCCTGGGAGGGCAGTGAGCTATAATGAGTTAGTGTGGGGCAGGGGCTGGGAGCCAGGACGCCTGGGTTCTATCAGCAGTTCGCTGTCTCGGCCCCTCCCTGAACAGCCTGGGACTCAAGTCAACACTTGCGGCTGCTTCGCTGCTGATTTATTCTATTTAATTAAATGAATTATGAGCCCGCTGCTGTTGCAGGGCCAGTAGAACAGCGCCCCTAGCGGGAGTGGGCGGGACTGCGGTGTGGGACTGGAATGAACACTGACCCCTGCTGGGGAAATGAAATATTCCCATGCAGGATACGTGAATGTGTGGGTCGCGGGGAGCCCCAAGGCCAGGCTAGCAGAGGCTGCGGGTCGGGAGTGAGGAGCACTGGTGGAGCTCAGGGGTGGGGGGAAGCCCAGGGCTGGGCAAGCAGGGGGCTGCGGGTCGGGAGTGAGGGACACTAGTGGGGACGCTCAGGGGGGGAGAGGAAAGCCCAGGGCTGGGCTAGCAGGGGGCTGTGGGTCAGGAATGAGGAGCACTGGCAGAGCTCGGGGGGGCGGGAACCCCAGGGCTGGGCTAGCAGGGGGCTGTGGGTCAGGAGTGAGGGACACTAGTGGGGACGCTCAGGGGGGGAGAGGAAAGCCCAGGGCTGGGCTAGCAGGGGGCTGTGGGTCAGGAGTGAGGGGCACTGGCAGAGCTGGGGGGGGGGGAAGCCCAGGGCTGGGCTAGCAGGGGGCTGCGGGTCGGGAGTGAGGGGCACTAGTGGGGATGCTCAGGGCCATCTGGGCGTGTCTGACACCCTGCTGGGTGGGTGAGCTTTGTCGCCCCACCCGGGGGACGCCGAGGTCCAGCCCTTGGCCCACAGCCCCCGGCGGTGTCTCTCTCCCTGCGCGGGGCTGCTCGAGGGACGGGAACAATGTGAATGGGGCTGGCGGTGCCAAGGCGGGGGGCAATCAATGCTCCTTTATGTGGCTCGCTGCGTGCCTGGGCTGCCAATGTGTGTGGGGGAGGGGCAGGACCCTCTGCCCCATGGGCCCCTCCCTGCTCCAGCGGCCCCCCGGCACTCGGGGGGGCACAGTGGCTGGATTCACCTCTTGGGGAGGGGTGAGGCCGAGCGAGGCTGGTGGAGGGGGCCTGGATACCCCTGAGACAGCGGGGCCCCGCCCTGGGGCTGGATGGGAGCTGGCACCTCCTAGAAGGGACAGGCCCTGAGCCACATCCTCCTGCCAGCCTGCCAGGCCCCGCCCTGGGGCTGGATCAGAGCCTAGTTCTGGCACAGAACCGACCTGAAAATTGATTCAATGGGGCCAGCTGGTGGCCAGAGGCTGGCAGAGAAATTCCTCCCCATTTAGCATCAGAAAACTGAAACCCAGGGCAGGGTCAGTGGGGCCAGGCATGGAGACGTGGCTGCCTGGGGGGGGAAGGGGGGTTGCAGGTTACACAGGGACCCGTCACCCAGTGCTGAGATGATGCCACCTCTGGGGTGGGGCATGAGGGCTAGTTACATAGGAACCTCTTGCCCAGTTCTGAGACGTGGCTGCCTTGGGGTGGGGCTGGTTGTACAGGGACCCTTCGCATGGCACCGAGACGTGGCTGCCTCTGGGGGGCTGTATAGGGACCCCTCGGTCATTTGGAAAAAACAAACGGTGGTGGTGTTGCTCCCGAGGACGCCCCCCAGTGCAGAGAGGCGGTGGCGGCTGGGAGCGGCCTGGGGGATACGGAGCTGGGGGCTCAGTGCTGTGCCAGGTGATGTTATGATTAACTCAGAGGCTCCGTTACGGATCATTATCAGAGGTAGGCTGTACGGCTGGAGACGCTGGGGAGCGACTGGGCTATGTGGACAGTAGGTATCTAAGTAAAGCAGGGCTGAAACGCGGTATCCACAGCTGTCAAGGCTGATTCCCCACTCTGGCACTCCGGGTGCAGAAGGTGGGGCCTGCAAGGATTGTAAAAATTAATCCTGGTCACTCCAGGCTGGTATTAAACTCCCAAGGTTACAGCTTCTCTCTGACTTTGGCTTGGTAGATGCTGCCACCACCCAAGTGCAAAAAAACCCCCACAAAAACAAAAAACCCCACAACCCTTTGAGTCCAGGAAGGAGCACTTGGGAATTCCTCCCCGGGGGTACCCTCACGCCCTTTCACACACACCCCCACTCTGGGGAAGAGCTGAGAAGGAAACAAAGGAAATTAGCTGTGGCTACCAGCTAATCAAACAACATGTGCACAAACCTCTTAGGATACCAACCATCCAAATCCTGTTCTTAAAAAAGGTAAATTTTATTAAAAACAAAAAGAAAGAAAATACATCTGGGACTTAGGCTTTTGCTAGATTTTAAAAGAGCAATTCCAAAAATCAAGCACCCAAAATCACTTTCTTGGGGGTTCAGCTTAAAGGTTACAAGCAAAACAAAAGCACTCGCACAGAGGAGTCCACAAGTCAATAAGAAATAACCTGATCGCGTCTAGCTGAACATTCTGATCTAGCTACACATTTGGAGTTGAGATCAGTAGTTCTAGGCATGATCTGATGATTTATGATCATACCTAGCTTAGCTGCGTAGCGCACGGCTGCTCTGACCCTCCAGCCCAGAGAGAACAACAGACAAAGGGAAAGTTTCTTTCCCAATTTTAGGAAGTTCTACCTTCCCATTGGCTCTTTTGGTCAGGTGCCCATTTTTTTTCTTTACCTGGGAGACTTTTTAACCTTTTACAGGTAAAGCAAGTAAGAGGGATTTTCCAGCTAACTGGCTGGCTGGGTGTTCATCAAAGGGAGCTACCCCCCCCCTTTATTTATCACAACAGCTGTGAGATGCCAGCTTAGCCATACGACGCCCTAGGCGTAAGAGATGCTTGACATAAGTAAGTGACCAAAGAGCGACTCTATGGCAGAAGATCATGAGAAAGACGTGCCGACGGGTCATGCTGTGAAAAAGCGACTGCGAGGTACGTAGAGGCTCTAAGTCTGAACCAAGTAGCGGAGGGGTCTTTCCCTCTGTTGAGCTTCAAACTGTGGCCGCCGGAGGCGAACCCACGGTGAGTAAGATAATGTCACTAACTCTCTGCTAAATAGAAATAAGGCTACAGCCAGTGTGGGGTGGAGCTGAGTCCTCTTCAGCTAGCAGAAAAGAATCCTGTGGCACCTTATAGACTAACAGACGTTTTGCAGCATGAGCTTTCGTGGGTGAATACCCACTTCTTCTTGCACCCACGAAAGCTCATGCTGCAAAACGTCTGTTAGTCTATAAGGTGCCACAGGATTCTTTGCTGCTTTTACAGATCCAGACTAACACGGCTAACCCTCTGATACTTGACTTTCAGCTAGCAGGAAGCAGATGCATCCGAATTGGAGTCAGCGGTGGGATCCCAGCTGCGGGTTAGCTCCGGGCTAGGCAGAGACCGGCCAGGTGGGGCTGCCCCCAGTGCCCCCTGCTGGCCTCCAAGCTCCAGGTCAGAGGCCCAGGGTAGCTTGGGGGTGGGTACAGGGATCCTGAGGCAGGAGGAGCTCAGAGCTCGAAGACGGCAGGGCCAATGTTGAAGCCCAGCAGGGCACTGGCAGCTTCCAGGCACTCACTCAGCTGAGGCCCTGAAACAAGAGGGGGGGTCAGGGGGGAGACACCAGCCTGGGGAACAGGGAGGGTCGGGGCAAAGGGCAGAGAGCTCACAGAATGGGGGGAGGGAGCTGAGATTGGGACAGCGAGCAGGGAGCTGGGAGACTGTCATGGGACTGGGGGACCCGGCAGGGGCTGGGCTTTTGGGGGCTGGGCTGTAGAACCTGGGGGGCAGGGCTCTCAGGGGAGGGGCCCTGTGAGGCAGGGTTGGGGCTGTTAGCCTTTGGGGCAGGGGGCCTCGGGGGAGGGCTGGGCTGTGGGGCAAGGGGTCTTGTGGGGGCTGGGCTGTGGGGTTCCCATGAGGCAGGGTCTCTCCAGTCGAGACCCTAGGCCCTGCCCCGGACCCTGCCTCACCTGCTCGGCCCCACACCCAGCCCACAGCCTTGGCCTCCAGCAGCTCCCACTCGTCGCGCTGCCCCGCGGCCCGGCCGTGCAGCCAGACCACAGCCAGCACCGTGGCCCAGACGCCGGGGGGCACATCCTGTGAGGGGGGATGGGGGAGGAGGAGAGACAGCCTGAGACAGCGCCCGGCCTGGGGACCCCTGTCCCCCCAGTGCTGCCCTCATCCTCCTGCCCCCCCATGCTCCCTCCATCCCCCGCCCTGGGGATTCCCCTGTGTTGTATCCTTGGGGCAGCTGGTGTAGGAAGCAATCACTTGAGGCCAGAGAGCAGGCAGCTAACCAAAACCTCCATTTTATTTACAGATATACAGAGAGCTCACTCAGCCGGTTGAAACCGGCTGAGCTATCCCTTAATAGTCTAACTCAGTTGCCATAGTAACAAAACCCATGACAACCAAATACACAACATATTCCTCCCCCCCTAATAAGAACATCCCCTAAATAAAACACACACTAAACTAGAGAAGGAGGGTAGACTGCCTCCATTCCCGGCTAAACCCTGGGGATTATTTTGCCCCATACCCGTGGGTTCGCCCTAACTAAAGATCCAGCCGATGAGGAGGCCTTCTGTCTCTAGGTGGATTACGGCGAACTTCTGGTGTTGTTGCACCCGAAAGTACTAGGGGCTCAAGGTCCGCAGCACGAATAGGTGAGGAGGTGGTATCAGCTCGTGCTGGGCAAAGGGGTATCTCAGCTGCCGGCAGTAATGAAGGAGAACAGTCAGGAACAGGTGACTCATGACTCGGTGTCTCACCAGGAGGGGTGAAGTCAGACCCCTCAACTGCAGATGGGTCCTGAAGACTGGCATGACCTGGCAACAGCTGATCTACATGTCGCCGCCAGGTAAGATTCTCTGCAGTCCGGACTGTATAGGAAACAGGTCCTGTTTGAGTGATGACTGTGGCCGGGACCCATTTAGCTCTGGAAGTATAATTCCGAGCCAAAACTGGCTGCCCTGGGCTAAAGGTTCGGTCTTTTGCTCTGGGTGCCCGTCTGATTACTTGATATTGCTGCTGATGTTGCACAGTTTGTCTGGGTTCAGAAGGTTTCAGCAGATCAAAGCAAGTGCGCAGCTGTCGTCCCATCATTAGAAAGGCTGGGGAAGCCTGGGTCGTAGCATGAGGTGTGTTTCTATAGGAAAGTAAGAAGGTATCCAGACGCTTTTGAATGGAGTGTTGTCCCTTTGCTGATTTCAAAGCGTTTTTCATTGTCTGCACAAATCTTTCAGCTAATCCGTTGGTGGACGGATGATATGGTGCTGACGTGATGTGGTGTATCCCATTTGCCTTCATAAAATTTTGAAACTCCTGAGAGACGAACTGCGGTCCGTTGTCGCTCACAAGTTGTTCTGGCAGACCAAAACGACTAAAGAGTCCTCGTAGTTTTTGGATAGTACTCTCTGCAGTAGTGGACTGCATTATAGAGACTTCTGGCCATTTAGAATGGGCATCTACTGCCACCAAGAACATGCTTCCTTCAAGGGGGCCAGCAAAGTCAACGTGAATACGTTGCCACGGGTTTTCAGGCCAGTCCCATGGGTGTAGGGGTGCCCACTGGGGTGCATTTCTTACACCCTGACATGACATACAAGCTTTTGCCTTCTCTTCAATAGCACTGTCCAATCTAGGCCACCAAAAATAGCTTCGTGCAATTTCCTTCATGCGCACTATTCCACAGTGACCGGAATGTAGCTGTTCTAACATCTGTGATCTCAGGGGTGGTGGAATAATGACACGCCTCCCCCACAACAAACAACCAGATTGGACCGATAACTCCGTCCGCCTGGACATGTAGGGAACAAGGTCAGGTGAGACCGGAGAGGTTTGTCGAGATTTTCCATGCATAACCAGGTCCATAACTTGGGATAATACTGGGTCAACGCGGGTTGCCTTCTTTATCTGAGTAGCAGTGATGGGTGTATTCTCTACCTGTTCAAAGTAGAAGATTTCCTTTTGGGCACTATCTTGATGTTTGACCGGTAAAGGCAACCTTGAGAGGCCATCTGCATTGCCGTGCAGAGTGGATTTCCGATATTTGATTTCATATGTGTGTGCAGAAAGTATCAATGCCCAACGTTGCATACGACTAGCAGCTAATGGGGGAATGCCTGTGTAGGGTCCAAAAATTGATGTGAGAGGTCGATGGTCTGTAAGAAGAGTAAACTTTCGCCCAAACAGGTACTGATGAAACTTCCTAATTCCAAAAACAATTCCTAATGCCTCACGTTCGATTTGGGCGTAGTTAGTTTCTGCTTTGCTTAGAGTGCGTGAAGCAAAAGCAATAGGTCTTTCTTCTCCCGAAGGCATAATGTGTGACATGACCGCTCCCACTCCATAAGGGGAAGCATCGCAGGCCAATTGCAGGGGTAAGGATGGATCAAAGTGCGTTAGAACTTCAGAATTTAACAATGCATCCTTAGCTTTGTTAAATGCAACATCACAGGCTTCAGTCCACTTCCAGGCCTTGTTCTGCCCAAGGAGCTCATGAAGTGGTTTTAGCAGTGTGGCTAACTGTGAGATGAACTTCCCGTAATAGTTCAGTAGTCCTAGAAATGAGCGCAGCTGGCTTACATTTCGAGGTGGGGGAGCCTCCACAATAGCTTTAACTTTTGCAGGGACCTTATGAAGACCTGCAGAATCAATGATGTGTCCCAAATATTCAACAGAGGGCTTGAAGAATTCACACTTGTCTTTGCGAACTCGTAGGCCATACTCTTCCAGTCTTTGTAGGGTAGCCTCTAAATTCTTTAAGTGATCTTCTTCATTTCTTCCAGTGACCAGGATATCATCCAGATAGCACTGAACTCCTGACAAGCCACACAAGATCTGGTCCATAGCCCTCTGGAACAGGACGGGAGCCGATGTGATTCCGAAGGGTAGGCGACAGTATCGATAAAGCCCCTTATGAGTCACAATAGTCAACAGCTCTTGGGACTTTTCATCGACGTGCATCTGTAAATATGCTTGACTCAGATCAATCTTACTGAACTTTTGTCCCCCAGCCAGGCCTGCGAAGAGGTCATCGATGCGGGGAAGCGGGTATTGCTCTGCACACAACACTGGGTTGACAGTGACTTTAAAATCACCGCAAATCCGGAGAGAGCCATCTTTCTTCACTATTGGAACGATAGGAGTGGCCCATGAGCTATGGGTAACTGGTATTAGGACTCCATTGGTGACCAGGCGCTCCAGGTCTGCTTCAACTTTTGGCCTGATGGCATATGGCACAGTTCGGGCTTTCAGATATTTTGGTGGACTGCCAGGTTTAATGTTTAATGTCACAGTGATTCCCTTCATACTTCCCAAATCATCTCCAAAAACAGCAGCATGTTTCCTTAGTATAGGGGTTAGACTGGTTTCTTCTTTAGTCATCCGGTGCACTTCTGCCCAGTTCAGCTGAATCTTCCCAAGCCAAGACCTACCCATTAAGGCTGGGTAGTCACCTCTCACCACAAACAGTGGCAATTTAGCCGCCTGTCCATTGAGCTCCACCTTAACATCAATAGTGCCCAACATGGGCACAGCTTCACCTGTATACGTCTTCAGAACAGTTTTTGTTGCCTTAAGCGGAAGATGCTGTAGCTTTTCCTTATACACAGTCTCAGGAACCAGCGAGACAGCTGCACCGGTGTCTAGTTCCATGCGTATAGGTTTGCCCTCCAATAAGGGGGTTACCCAGTATTCATGTGAGCCCGCTGCCAAAGACAAAACATGCAGTGGCACTTCCTCTTGTGAGGAGGTGTCACCTTGATCATCCTGGGTCTGCTCTAGGGTATGCAAGGTTCCTCTTTTTGTCGGCCAGACCACAGGCCTCTTTTTCTTTTGTTTACAGGCATACTCAATGTGTCCCTTTTTGCCACAGTGTCGACACACCAGGTCCTTACACCAGCATTCTGATGCCTGGTGACCCGGCTTACCACAGCGGTAACATTCTTGACTCTGCACCGTTTTGTGGGTCAGTTCTTGTGACACTTTTTGCACCCTAGGGGATACACCGATGTATTATGCCTCCCTTGTAGCCAGTTCCATGGAGACAGCAATATCAACAGCCTTCTGTAATGTAAGCTGAGCCTCTGTCAGTAGGCGCTTCCGTATAGCTTCACTGCAGAGGCCACACACTAACCTGTCACGCAGGGCATCATTTAACATCTCTTTAAATTCACAGTGTTCTGCTAGCTTTTTTAAAATGGCTACAAATTGTACAACTGTTTCATCTTCCTTTTGGTCTCTTTTGTGGAACCTATATCTTTCAGCAATTACCAGTGGTTTTGGGGAGAAATGGGACCCCAGGATTTCCACAATGTCACTGTAAGATTTAGACTTAGGCTTTACAGGATGTAGTAAGCTGCGTAGCAGGGAGTAGGTTTTCGCCCCTACAACAGTTAAGAATATTGGCACCTTCTTCGCTTCTGTAATGTCATTTGCAATACCAAAAAGCTCAAAACGCTCAGTATACACATGCCACTGCTCTGTATTCTCATCAAAAGGCTCCAGGGGCCTGGTCAGAGTAGCCATGATTTTTAGTTTCACTTTCACAGTCAGTGCAAACAAGCAGCTTTTTTTGTTTGTTTGTTCTTTACCTTAACTTCTACTTCCTTCTGTTACTGGAGCAGCACCGGAATCTCACCCTCGTCGCCAGTGTTGTATCCTTGGGGCAGCCGGTGTAGGAAGCAATCACTTGAGGCCAGAGAGCAGGCAGCTAACCAAAACCTCCATTTTATTTACAGATATACAGAGAGCTCACTCAGCCGGTTGAAACCGGCTGAGCTATCCCTTAATAGTCTAACTCAGTTGCCATAGTAACAAAACCCATGACAACCAAATACACAACACCCTGCTCCCCCCGCACTGCCCCCATGCCCTCACCCTGAGTTCCCCCCAATCCAGCGCTCCCGCCCCCTCCCCAGAATCAGATGGTTCCCAGCCCCCCTGCCCTAGCACCGTGGACCCCCTACCCAGATGCCCAGGCCATGCCCGGGGGTAGGGAGACAGCCTCAGAGGGGGCCCAGCCTGGGCCCCCCCATGTCTGCCCCCCTCAGCCCTGGGCCCCCTCGATCCAATGCTCCGATTCCCTGCAAGGGGGTTCTAGCTCCCCGCTGTGGGCCCGTCTCCCCCACTGGGCTCCAGATTCAGGGGTCATGTGATCCAGTCGCCCTCAGACCCGCCCCCAGCCTGGGTCACGCCCAGTCTCATCTGGGAGCAGAGAACAGGCCCAACTCATGGCACCTGCCCCCCCATCTCTCCCCTCTCCTCCGCCCCCTGCACTCACCTTACTGGGCATCCTCCCCCTGGCGTCGGTGTCACTGTCAGGGACTCTAACCCCGACAGCGAAGCTCGTTGTCTGACCGCCGAGAGACAGGCAACACCATCAAGGTCCGATCAAAAGCTCTTTATTGACAAGTGCACGCATCAATAGAGAGCAGCTCGTCTCCAGCGAGAACCAGCCCCCCTTTACAGCTTAGTATTAGCCTATATAGACAGTTTTATTACGTCATACATCATTCACTTGAGCAACCCACCCCCCTTTGTCTAACAACTGGAAACTAGACACTTTTAATATACACACGTCTAGTTTTTATGTTTACAGCATTAGATTATTAATAATATTTTAACAAGCACCAAAAGTTAGGAATGCAGGGGAGTTTTAAACAAGCCGATAACTCAACCAGGGAGTTAGAATCTGAACTGTGGGAAGTTAGGGTCCTTATCAGTTCTTCAGACACTATTCCTAACACAGCACAGCTGGTACTATGCCAGGAATGCAACCCCTGGCTTATCTCGCTTTTTTTTCAGGGCTTTGTGAGACAATGCTGCTTCTCAGTATTTTCCACTCTGGGATTACCCAGAAACCTCTGTTAGCCTGACTTCAGTCAGGTTGGCATACCTGTTTTGTCTGCTATATCTTTATTCAGGCCTAACATCACTCACCCCCAGCGCAGCGGCCAGCCGGGGGTCCAGGTCCCACGAGCCGTCAGCATTCTGCAGAGACACCAGCCTCAGCAGGGGAGACTCCTCCGGAGCCCGCTCTAGGGAGAGACGTGGGGAGATGGCTCTTGCACAGGGTTATGGGCAGTGATGAGCTGCCAAAATTTTAACAACCGGTTCCCTATAAAAAGTTCTGATTTAAGGCGGGGGAGCGGAGGAGGGGCCGGGGCAGGCGGAGACATACTTGTGGGGCTGGAGGCCCCTGCAGGGCCTGGGGCAAATTGCCCCAGTTGCCCCCCCAGCAGCCCTAGAGCTTGCAGCCCCCTCCCCCCTTACCTTGCTGGCAGCTCAAGCAATTCCGGAGCTCAGGAGCTCAGCTGAGCTGCCCAGCTGGTGCCGGTGGCTGGCCATGCTGCAGCTGGGGGGAAGCGGGGGAAGGGCTGGGGGAGCCTCAGCCTCCCCAGCTGGGAATCCTGGGAGCAACAGGATGGTCCGGCCCATGGACTGGAGTTCTTTGCCCACCTCCTGGCCCATTAACAACCGGTTCTCCATGGAGATCTAATTTTAGCAACCGGTTCTAGGGAACCTGTGGGAACCTGCTCCAGCTCACCACTGCTTATGGGTACAGAACCTGTCCAGGTTGATTTCCCTCCTGCCCGCCCAGTTTGCCCCCCACAAACTTTAGCTCATAGATACAAACTCACACCCCAGATTCCAGCTTCACAGAGTTTATTGCCTGGGAGTTTCCTTATTTTTTTTTTCATTGTGTTGCAAGATCATTTGCGTCACAACGCTTAAAAATCCCAGCTGCGGATTCCCCCTCCCCCAGCCTCACACCGGTGTTTTGCCCAGGAAGTTCCTTCGGTAGGGATGTGGCTGTTAAACACTTGCCTGGCTCCGGGACCATCAGGGCACGTCTGTCTCGGCTCCGAGGAAGCGTCATCCTGGCGTTCGGCCCCCGCCTAGCGCCCTGACTCCCAGCCCCTGCCCCCTCACCTGGCGGGCCGCGGCATCCGGCGAGGCGTGTCCCCAGGACTCTCTGCGGTTGCCCTTTCACTGTGGGCTCCCTTGGCAGCTCTGGGTGTGGGGCGGGAGGCGGATGGTTCTGGGCTTGGGGAGCACTTGGGGGGGGCGCTCATGGGGGCGAGTCCCATATGTTCCACCTGGAACAGCTTCATCGCGAGCTGGTCCTTGGTGTGGTCCCTGGCCGCGAGGGGGGGCGCTTGCATTGGGCAGCCGAATACACGGGGAGCGCATCTGGCCATGGGCCGGCGGGATCCACATGACACCAGGGAGAGACACTGGACGTGCTGCATGCTGGCCACAGCCTTGAAGCCTGGGGGGGCGGACAGACGGACAGACGGACACGGAGACAGACAGAGGCAAGCTCAGGGAGGGAAGAACCCCTCCCCCCAGCACCCAGAGCCAACGCACCAGTGGGGCCCCTCTTCCCTGCCCTCCAGCTTGGACCCCCTCCCCACACCCAGCCCCATCCTCCTCTCCCCCCAGCTCCCTCTGAGCCAGGATCCCCCCAGCTCCAGCCTCTCCCCCACCCAGGCTGTGACTCCCCAGATCCAGCCCCTCCCTCACAGCTTCCCCCCAGCCGGGCCCCTCCCTCCAGCCCCAGGGGATGCAGGGATGGGTGCCGCACCCCAAGGATGAGGGCAGGACCCTGGTGGTGGGGGCAGCACAACCCCATGGGAGCTGGGGCAGATAGAGGGGCAAAGGGACATTAGCCCATAACCATGATACCCCCTCACCCCACTTCTAGGTCCCCCTCTCACACTGGGATCCCCCTGTGCTAGAATTCCTGTCCTCCCTGGTGCCAGGTTCCCCCACCCACCTGAGTCTTCTCCACCCGCTGCACCTGGTGTCAGGATCCCCAATCCCGCTTCCAGTGTTACCTGCCAGCGGGATGTCCCGTCTCACCAGCGGCCCCTGCACTGGCTGCCCCCGCTCCGTGTCCACCCCCACGTAGGCCGTGAGGGAGCAGACAACCCCCGAGCTCAGGCTGGTCTCCAGCGCCCGGCGCCGGTCCCCCTCCGACCCGGTGTCCACGGGCCCCTCCAGCTCCAGCAGCAGCGACTTGGCTGCCAGCCGGTGAACGGGCAGCCTGTGCCGGGGACAGAGAGTCATGGGGTGAGCCCCGGATGCCTGGGTTCCAGCCGCACAGTGGGGAGCAGGGGCTAGTGGGATAGTGTGTGGTGGGGGGGGGTTGGGAGCCAGGACTCCTGGGTTCTATCTCTGGCTATAGGAGGGGAGTGGGGTCTAGTGGTCACAGCAAGGGGGAGCCAGAACTCCTACTTGCCTCTATGGCCTGTGGCAGGTCCCCTCCTATCTCTGTCCTCTTGGGGGTGGGGGTGGGGCGGGGTGCAGGAGCCAGCTGCCTGGGGAGCATTGCTGTCACCTGTCTCCATCCTGTGGCTGCAGGGGGAACTGCAGCGTCTCCTTGTAGGTCTGGTCCTGGATGCGGTACTGCAGGGTGACGCCCCCACGGCAGTGTCTGGGGGCTGCGGGCAGAGGAAGGGGGTCAGAAGGGCAGTGTGAGGGGGGAGAAAATGCCCGAGGACCCCCAGACCCAGGTTACAGAACGAAGGGGGTAAATACACCTGATTAGCACCAGTTGTTGGGTTTCCTAGTCAGCCGAATGACCATCATTGGGGCCAGAGTTAACACCCCCATGTGAGATCAATGGGGTTGGGTAGCACAGAGGCCCCAGCTCAATGGCCATTGTTAGGGTTAGAGTTATTGCCCAGGAGGGAGTGGAGGGTCCCTGGCTCAGTCAATGATCCCAAGCCCTGGGGGCATCCTAGAGGCGGGGGCCTCGCTCTCTCACCTGGGGCTGCCCGCGGAGCTGGGCGTAGATGAGGCACCGCTGCCCAGGGAAGATCACCTCAGGGCCCCGGCCCAGCAGCGCCGCCTCCATCCCGGGGGGCAGATCCCAGCTCAGCGAGATCCCAGTCACGGCCGGCTGCAGAGCCCACTTCAGAGACTGCAGCGCCTGGGGGAGAGACCAGCACACACAGGGTGGGGCCAGGACACCAGGGTCCTATCCCCAGTCTGGAAGGGCAGTTGGGACTGGTGGGTAGAGCGGGGGGCTGGGAGTCAGGACTCCTGGGTTCTCCCAGCTCTGGAAGGGAAGTGGGGTCTGGTGGATTAGAGCCGGGGGAGCCCGGCCTCCTGGGTTCTCACCTTGGGCTGCATGCGGTCCTGGCCTGTGATGAACTCGGCGCTGCCCCCTGCTACCCGGGCGATGCCTTTGACCAGAGCCGTGGAGGCCCCTTCCCCGATGCCGAAGGAGAAGCACCTGCAGGGGGGCAGAGACAGGAGGGAGAGGGGCAGAGCTGGGGGGCTCAGCCAATGCTGGGGTGGGAGCAGCGCAGTTGGAGGGGGGCCAGTAGGGCTGAGGGAAATGGGGTGGCAGGGCAGGAAAGCAGAGCTGGGGAGATGATGGGGCAGGGGTCCCCATTGCAGAGAGGCTGGAGATCAGGGTTGGGGGTCAGGGCTGGGGGGGCAGGGTTGGGGGGAGCTGGGGGGGCAGGTGCCCCCATTACCTGTGGGCCCCCCGGTGACGCTGCACCTCGGCAATGACGTCCTGGGTGTTCCCCACCTCCCCGTCTGTGAACACAAAGAGCTGGTGGGGGAGAGACGCTGTCAGAGCCGGGGACCCCAAATCTCCCTGGAGACACCCCCTCCCCCTGGGAATGGGGGCAGCCCCCAGAGAGCCTGCCCCACTGACCCCACTCTCAGAGACCCCCAGCCCCATAAAACCCCCCAGCCCCCTTCCTCCCCTCCCAGACATCTCTCCTGCGGGGGCTGACAGACGGGGACCCATAACTTCTCCCTGTCTCTAACTGTGACCCCCAACCCTCACCTGTCACCTTTTCACCAGCCCTTGGAGACACTAACCTGCCTGACAGCTGTGGACACCTTTCTGGGACCCTCCTGACACCCCCACATTCCCGCCCTGCCCCTCGGCTGCAGGACGCCCCCCGAGAGCTGAGCACAGCACCCAGCGCTGCCTCCCCGCTCTACACAGAGGTACCCCCCCAGCTCCTGCCTGCCACCACCCTGCTCACACCCTCAGGGACACCAGCCCCTGGTTGGCCCCAGTCCTACTCTGAGCCCCCCCAAAAGCCCCCATCAACTGCCTCCCAGCTCCTCTCCAAGAGCCCCTCATTGCCCCCTGCCCCTCTGAGAATCTCTCCCCTAGGAAGTTCAGGAACAGCCTCCTCAAGAGAGTCGAGGGGCAGAGAATCCTTCCCAGGGGCTGGCTGGGGGGGGTCACCCCCATGCTCGGGGCTCACTGACCCCCTTGTGTGGGGTGGGGAAGAGATTTCCCTCAGCGTCAGATTGGCAGAGACTCGGGGGAGGGGGGGTTCATCCCCCTCGGCAGCCGGGGCACTTGCTGGTTTGAACTGGAGTAACTAGGGGGGCTCTGGGACCTGACGTCTGTAACTCAGCGTTTGGGGGCGTCAGTGACTCAGCCCCAGGGGCTGGAGCTGTCACAGGGGGGTGAGGGGTTGGGGCTGACTGGGGGGGGGCAGGGGCTGTCATGGGAGGGCGAGGGGCTGGGGCCAGATGAGATGATCAGGATGGTTCTTTCTGGCCTGAAAGTCTCTGAGTTTATCCTCCCCGGCCCCATTTCCTTCTGAGAGGCCCCTCCCCCAACCTCCCTTGGCTCCCCCAGCCCCTCTCCGAGCCCACGGGACGCCCTGCTGATGCCCCCGGTACCTGGCGCGGGTGCCCGTCCCGGCAGGGGCTGCGGTAAATGGCTTGTAGCGGTGCCAAGATCTCGGTGCCCCCCAGGTCAGCCTGGAGCTGCTGGACGCGCTGCAGGGACTCAGCCATGGTCTGTTGGGTGTATGCCACGCTCTGCCTGCGGGGGGCACCAAGGGGTCAGGACAGCTGGAGCCAGGGACACCCTGACCCCAGCTACCCCCACTGCCTGCCAGCCCTGCCCCCAGCCCAGGGACACCACAATCCCAGCCAGCCCTGCCCCCAGCCCACACGCCCTGACCCCAACCAGCCCTGCCTCCTAACCCAACCAGCCCCCTCCCTGCCCTGCCCCTTTGACTCACGGGTAGAAGGAGACCCAAAGCCGTAGATGCTGAAATAACAGCCAGGGGCAAACTCTTCAACAGCTGGACCAGGGTCTCCTGGGGACGGACAGAGATGGCTGGAGTCACGTCTCCTCCCTCCCCGCCCTGCTCTGCCCCATGGGCCCAGCCAGCCTGGGCTGCTCCCCCACACCGGATCTGCCCCACTGGCCCAGATGGCCTGGGCTGCTCCCCCCGGCTCTGCCCCACCAGCCCATCTAGCACGGCCTCCTGCCAGGCTTACTCCAGATGGAATTGTGCCCCACTGCGCATGCATAGAACTCGTGTCCCGCAGAATTTTTTTCCTGCAGAAAATACATTTCTGCCACAGCTCTTTCCCCTAGATCCCCCATGTGACGTTATGAGTATAATATCTCATTGAAAGGTAACAGGGCCAGAAAGAGTTAATTATGGGTGAACCTTAAGAACTGGTTAGCAAGATATGTAAATGAATAAAGCTTTGAAATGCAAGTCTGCATTGTTAGAGGTAGAAGGGGAGATGTTTGCTCAGGTCTTGTGATGTAAGCAAACAAGTCTTGTCTATTGCTATAGTTTTAATTCAAAGATCAAAAAAAGGAATATTAACATTTATGATGACACTTGAGTGAAATAGTATTATTGTCTATGTGTCTCTTTGAAGGTTGTGGTAACCTGTATTTGAACTGTTTAATGGATAAATTATTCTGTGCTAAGTGCCAGGATATTTGGGAGAAGGAGTTAAGCCTATTGTTTTCTCAGGCCGAAAGGCTGCTGGAAATGTATAAGAACCCTGGGACACGATCCTTCTTCATCTCAGATCTGCTTTGGGTTTCAAGAGGGGGAAACCTTAAGCCACAAGGATTGAGATCCCCAGTCAATAACTGGAGCCACCCTGAATATGGAAATTGGACTATAACCTATGGACTATTTCCAAAAGGACTTTTGGCAACTACAAGCTCACCTCTGCTACGTATCTGAACCTCAAGAATTGAATTCAAATCTGTCTGTATATTGATCTTTTAACCAACACTCTCTCTCTTTTCTTTTTTAATAAATTTTAGCTTAGTTAATAAGAACTGGCTATAGCATGTATTTTGGGTAAGATCTAAGTTATAATTGGACCTGGGTATGTGGCTGATCCTTTGGGATTGGAAGAACCTTTTCTTTTATATGATGAGATCAGACTTTTAGGAATCATCATCATATATCTGACAGGTGTGTCTGGACGGAGGCCTGAGGCTGGGTACTTTAAGGGAACTGTGTGGTTTGGACTTCTAAGTGACCAGTGAGGTATTAGAGAAGCTGTTTTGTGCAGGTTGGTAAATCTAAGTATTGATTTGTCTGCCCCGTTCTGTTTGCAGTTCACCCTGATTGAGTGACCTCAGCTGGCTCCCACGGGCAGCACCGTCACACCCCACCCCCCCAATCTCCAGCCCCACAGTGCCTGCCCTTCCATCCCATGTTCTTCCCCGTGCCCCCCAGATCTGCAGGGCATCCCACTGCCTGGCTCCTCCCAGGCACCCCACCCTCCTAACCCCAGTGCTCTGGACCCCCACACCGCAGAGCCCACCCCCTGATCCTGTCCCCAGTTCCCTTCACACACACTATCCCCAGCTCCTTCAATGCCCACCCCTAATCCCCATCCCACAGCCCTCCCCACCCAAGGGAAGCAGGGTGCGGGACACCCTTCGCTCACCTGGCTCTGATTCAGGCAGCCCGGCCTCCAGCACCGTGCTGGGTTAGTGCGGCTCCGTGTAATACACCAGCAGCTCCACGTCCAGTTTGAGGGTGAAATCCCCCCCCCCCGTTTTATTCCACTGAAAATCAAGGAGAGGGAAAATCCCAGATAGTGAAGGGAACAAGGGCACATCAAACGCCCGGGATTTCACCCCCATGGGCTGGTCTCAGGCCCTCGAGATTTTCCCCAGAGAACTCAGAGATTCCCGGGATCTGTTTGTGTCACTCGTCCCTCCCCCCATCCCGGGACTTCTGGGACCCACCCTGGCTCACCCCAGAGCTCCCACCCCTCTGTAGGCCCCCACAGGACCCAGGCCCAGATGGTCCCCTGGGACTTGCCCCCCCGAGCCTTGCCCCAAATCCCCCACAACCCTGTCCCCCACCCCTCAGGCCAGAGCCCCCCATCACTCCTGCACTCAGAGCTGCCCCCCCGCCCCTCCCAGCGGGGATGGCCAGGATCCAGTTGTCTGGGCGATCCCTTACCTGGGCGCTGGTCCGGTTCCCGGCCGTGTAGCTCAGGGGCGTGAGGGAGCAGTTGGAGAGCACGCGATCGATGCCGTGGGGTGACTGCAGTGTGGCGCTCAGCCTCAGGGTGTAGGGCAGCTCCCCCAGGGGGTCGCGAGGTTATTACATAGGAGGTTGCGAGCTGTCAGCCTCCACCCCAAACCCTGCTTTGCCTCCAGCATTTATAATGGTGTTAAATATATAAAAAGTGTTTTTAATTTATGCGGGGGGGGGTCGCACCCAGAGGCTTGCTGTGTGAAAGGGGTCACCAGGACAAACGTTTGAGAACCGCTGCTGTAGGGCGAGAAAAGCTGCCTGCTTCAAACCTTCCTTAGCCTGGTAACAGTCAGGATGCAGAATGCGCGTTTACCTTTTATCCGTGATGTAACCAGTTCCGACCTTCGTGCCCCATAACTTGGGATCACTTACAACCCTTCCTTCTCTAGCTACTGAACTCGCTTTAGTGTTTGATCTAAACCAGCGGGTTGGACTGGAGGGTTTGGGGAATGTGGCTGAGCCCAGCAGGGCTGGTGCAGGATCATTACCCTCGGATGGCCTGACGAACTCATCAATGAACTCGAGCTGCACAGTCTCTGGGGTGCGACGCTGGGGCTGGAGAATTTGCAGATGTTGCCCTGTGAGTGGTTCTGGCGTGGCAGGGAGAGCTTCATGCACCTCAGCTGTGTGTGGCTGTGTGTGAGCAGAGCCTGGAGGGGCCTGGTGTTCACACAGCAAAGCCGTGTAAAAGACTCCCTGGGCTGGAGGATTAAGGGGGAACAGCGATTAAGCAAGCCAGGGATGTCACAGTGGCACAGTGAGAGCAGGGTTATATGCACAGCTTGTTGCTGAGTGACGTTTGCACTTTGAGCACGTGTGTGATGATTTTAAGTGGGCTCAAGTGTGAAAACCAGGTTCCAGTTTTGTTATTTTCTCTTCGCTTATTTCGGGAAAGGGAAATAGACACAGAAAGGTAGAAAAATGCGTGAGCCTGATGCAGTTGCCAGGTTAGTGCTGTGCAAACTGCGGGTAGCAGGAAAGAAGAAAGAATCCCAGCGAACCTTGGAACTGAAGGTCGAGGCTCACCGGCCCGTGTCGAAGGAGAAAGAAGTAACTGCGGCTACGGAAACAGCAGCACATCAGCAAGTGTTGGAGCTGAGAGGCAAAGAGGCCGAGGAGAAAGAGCGAAAACACCTGCTGGAAACAAAGGGAAATCCCAGCGTCACCAGCCGCTCCCTTTAACTCCAAGGGGACCAGCTGTGGGCCTGTATATATAGAAACTGACTGTATGGGGGAATATTTCACCTCTGCTGAAAAGCTGGGCAATGCCCATGGGATTGTAGTGGGCAAGTGAATCCTCACACTGGTAAAGCTCAGGCTGTACCCAATGCAAGGCCATTTCTGGATGCTTTGGCACAGTCTGTTCGTGGACACTGTTTGGAAAGAGTTTCAATTGACTCCTGAGGTGTGTAGGACAAAATGTAGAGGCCATCAAAGGAATGCTGGTGCGAGTCATGGGGAGTATGTTTACAGGGTGAATGACCTGAGAAGGAAATGGGTGAAGGTGGTGCAGATTTTGGACAATTGCTAGATCTGATTGGCCAACCATGTTTCCGGAGTCTCTGGGATAATGATGCGAAACAGTGTCTGTGGGAGGAGTCGGTGACAGAACTGGCCACTTTGGATGACATCTTTGAGCAAGTTCAGATGTCTAACAAGTCCTAGAACCTGGGGTTTAAACCTGGGGCGAAGGGGGGATCCCGTTCTCTCTCTGGAAAAAAGGAGGGTGACTGGGAGGCTGGGCACGCACCTCCCCCGAAACCATTCATCTTATCTCCACCCCAAACCTCCTGTAAAAACAGAGGAGCACCTGCCACTGTAATTCCACTGACCACCTGAGAAACCATTGCTCTGCGCGGAGGGACAGCAAGCCCATGTTAGTACCGCTGTGCTCAGCACAGAAACCTCGGAGGCGGCTGGAGCGTACCACAGTGGTTTTGTGGGATTTGCCTCTGCAGAACTAGACAGGTGATGTATTAAGACTCCGAATTAGTAACAGGGAACACCTGGGATGGGAAGATACAGTGCACAGATTACTGTGGATCAACAGAGTCATGCAAAAAGGTGACATGTTGCCAGGTCAAATGGCAGAGCTTTTATCAGTAGGAGGACGGAGCCAAGACTCCTGGGCCTTTAGCCAAGGTGCACACAGAATCTGATGGCTCAGAAAGTGAATTGAAGGTGGGAACAGTGGACGATATCCCTGTCGACATGCTTGTGGGGAATGATGTTTTCTGCACAGCTGAGGTTGTTAGTGTGGCAAGCTGCCGCCGCAGGAAGGAATCCTGTGCTGGAATCCCAGAGGGAAATGGGGAAGCCCCAGAGATTGCTGCCAGCAGGCTCTCTGCTCTGCAGCAGGGGGAGAGCAGCGTGATTCCAGACATGGGAGGGGTTGAGACCAGCTTCTGTACCACAGCAGAAGGCTACACGCCCTCTGATCCCAGGGAGCGGGAGGGAGCGTCCATAACAGAGGACACTCTTCCAGGTGGTGACTGGCAGAGTTCTGCAGCTTAGCAAACCATAAATCTCGCTCTAGAGGGCACCAGGGAAGGGACCTTAGAGAGGATCCCAGGAAAGGAACATGGAGAGCGGATTTTTGTAGAAAATGGGCAGCCCCTGTAAGCTGCCGGCTGTGCCTGGGCAGCCTCGTGGGGAAGTAGCATTGTTAGCACGTGACTGTCCTCACGCTGGTTGCTTGGGGGGGAAAATACAGACTCAGCTCCTGTCCACTCCAGCAGCAGAGTCAGAGGGTGGACCGTGCAGCTGAGGAAAGCGGTCTCACAGCCAGCTCCTTGGGGACATGGGGTGGTGGTGGTGACAGACAGGCTCCCACTCCAGACCCTCGAGTAGATGTCCGGTTGTATTCTCCTGGCGACCAGTCTGGACATACTTCTGGAAAGTGATGGTCTCTCTTGAAGACAGGATGTAAACTCGGCTTGGGGAAAAGGGGTCAGTGAAGACGCAACAGCCTGGCTGATGGGGCGGGGGCGGTTTCCCTCCCGATGGACAGCACCAAGGAAGCAGCTGAGAGAATACTGCTAGTTACAGAAAAGGGGGCTCGGGAAGGTCAGCCCTGAAGGCGAGGGGAACACGGTAACCCCAAGGCGGAGGGTGGGCTTCTTACAGATGCATCGCCATGGTGTTGGGACACAGCTCCAGAGGGGGCCTGCCCATGTGGGGGAGCCCCTGCATCGCTGCTTCACCAGCCCCTGAGACACCCCAGCCCCAGAGACAGGGCTGGATTATTCACGGATACCGAAGGGAACCCTAAGGTGAAGAAAGAGCCAAAGGCAAAGGTTTGGTTAAAGAGTTAAATGACACAATGGGTATGACCCAAACCCACCTCAGGGACAGACTACATACAAAAAGGCGCGATAAGTTCAAACACCCTTTTACAAGGAGAAACTTGGTGTTAATGTTTAACCCCGTTAAAAGCTACAATAGGCACAATGCTTGGAAATGATGGACGTGGTGAACAAGGACACAGATTATTTCAAGAAGCCTCAGGGTAATGCTGTTCACAGATAATGCATGCAAGCAGACTTAAAACCCATCACGGTGGAGGAGCCATGGCAAACATGATCTGCTGTGTAGAAAGGGAAACTGAGGCACACCACCTCATTGATTGGATGGCTAAATGCCAAGGTAATACTTTCCAGAATGTAAGTAATATCCACCTGGGGTAACACCAATTGAAGTGGCAGAAGTGATATCAGTGCTGCAAGAACAGAAAACGGTGTTTTCCAACACGCCAGGAAAGACATGCGCTAACTCCTGAGATTGCGAGACTGGTCCCCAAAGTGTTAAATGAGATAACCACATAGGCCTGTGCAAAGTAGTGTAAGATCAGAATTATGCTGTCAAAACTCAACCGGGCCTTAACGCACCCTGCCTTGGGGTGACTGACACGCCGACAGGTTTTTTAAGAGGGAAGCCGTGACTGTCTACACAAGAACGGTCACCACTTTTACAAGATGACAGTAAATCTGGAGCAAAGTCTGCCTTGTGAGGTATCATTTGAAAAATCATGGTCTGCTGAATATTACCGTCCTGGTAAGAGGTGTGTATACGGCATTATGAGAGTCTGTTCTATGTTTGTAGCTGCACCATGTTGTAAATCTGAGAAATGTCCACAGACAAGCACCTCGGCGGCTGGATGACCAACACCCAGCCAGGTGCTATGCAACCATCCCTGGCCGTTCGCCAGTGGGGAGCTGTAAACGAGAGATTTACAGTTCACCTGAAGGACAATTGCTCGGTCAGGTGTGCCCTGGAGCTGCCCAGCCACATCACCCAGCCAGGACTTTTCCAGTAAGACGCGTCAGGATATAAAAAGGGGGGAAACTGGGCCCTGGGCACCTCTCCTCCCATCCCTGCTCCTTCTTTCCTGAAAGCTTGACAGACTGAACTGGGAAGATTGGCCCCAGACTGGGAAGGACGTCCAGCCTGTGCACTCAGAACTGGGAACTGCCTGCAGCACCCGTAGGGCGAGAAAAGCTGCCTGCTCCAAGCCTTCCTTAGCCTGGTAACAGTCAGGGATGCAGAGTGCGCGTTTACCTTTTATTTGTGATATAACCAGTTCTGACCTCCGAGCCCCATACAACCCTTCCTTCTCTAGCTACTAAACCAGCGGGTTGGACTGGAGGGTTTGGGGAATGTGTCTGAGTCCAGCAGGGCTGGTGCAGGATCGTTACCCTCAGATGGCCTGACAAACTCATCACTGAACTCGAGCTGCACAGTCTCTGGGGTGTGACGCTGGGGCTGGAGAATTTGCAGATGTTGCCCTGTGAGTGGTTCCGGCGTGGCAGGGAGAGCTTCATGCAACTCGGCTGTGTGTGGCTGTGTGTGAGCAGAGCCTGGAGGGGCCTGGCGTTCACACAGCAAAGCCGTGTAAAAGACTCCCTGGGCTGGAGGATTAAGGAGGGGAACAGCGATTCAGCAAGTCAGATTGTACCCTGGGGGTGCAGCAGGATCTGTGAAGTGGCCATGGGTCTAACTGTAGGGTGCATGGGGGGCACAGGGGGATCTCTGGGGCTCACTGTGGGATGTGTAGCGGGGGTGCAGCATGTAGCGGGTGGCCTCGTCGGGTTCCAGCAGCAGCTTGCAGACATAATGCAGGGTCAGCGCCGCCTCCTCTCCGGGGGCAAGTTCCCCAGGGAGCAGCTGAAAACGTCGCCCCCGGCCCCCTCCTGCTGCAGCAAGAAGGATCTCTGCCCCCCGGCCAGCGCATCCCCGTACAGCCCCTGCGCCTGCTGGAGAGACAGGGTCACCCCGAGATCCCCCTGCCCCCGACAGCCTTCTGGCCAGTGTGTCCCCGTACAGCTCCCATGCCTGATGGAGAGACAGGGTCACCCTGAGATCCCCCCAGACCCTCAACATCCCACCCCTGCCCCCACGGCCAGCACGTCTCTGTACAGCTCCTGCACCTGCTGGGAGAGACAGGTCACCCCGAGATCCCCCCAGCCCTGACCCCTGGTACCGTCTCTCTCCCATGGGACCCTTGCCCCCTGGTACCTGTTTCTTCTCTCGGAGCTGGGCCTGGATGCAGGCGCCCCCTGGAAGGCGTAGATGGCCACCTCGGCGTCCACGGGGAACACGAACACGGCCTCCACGGGCCCCGGCTCCTCATTCCTGTAGAGCAGCTCACAGCCCACGTCCGCCATGAAGCCTCGGATCAGCACCGTCACCGAGCCGCTGTGCAGGGGCACTGGGGGGAACAGGGTCATCAGCCAATGGGCACTGGGGGGGGGTGTCAGCCACAGGCCCTGTGATCTCCATGGGTGCCGGGGGAAGGGCTACGTCAGCCACGGACCCCCCCAAAGACCCCCATGGGGCCGCCCTCTCCCTTCCAGCACCATCCCCACAGCCCTGACTCACCCGGCTTCTTGGAGCCGGTCAGGAGGCCGCAGCTCGTCATCTTGACTCCGGGGTCGGGGATCTGTGCGGAGAAAGGGTGGGTGAGATACAGGGTTCCCATGGAAACTGACAGGCACAGGGTGCCCCCCCCCACCAGCGACAGTTCTGAGACCCCAGCCCCTGCTTAGCCATGTCCTGTGGCAGGGAGTCCCACAGGCTCTCAGGAGCCTCGCTCAGAGATCAGAGGGACGGCTTCTCTCAGGCCCCCACTCCCTGCACATGGTGCCAGCCCCGGCAGGGAGGAACATGCCGGGGTACAGCTGGGAGCCGGGGGATGGATGGAGAAATGTAGGAGAGTGTGGTGGTGGATACACCCCATCCTCAGGGCTCTCAGCTGGGCCAGACAAACACACTCAGGGTCTCTGGCAGCAGTGACCACATGCCAGCACAGGCAGGAGAACCTGGGCCCACCCTGCTCCACCGGGTCCTTGCCTCATGGAGCTGGCAATCTCCGGGGTCAGGATTCAGGTCTTGGCTCCCAGTCTAGTCCCTGGATTGCTTCCTACCCCAAGGTGGGGGCGGGGCCTCTGTGGTTAACCCCTGCTTGCCCAGTGCAGGGTGGACACCCCCCCCCCTGCCCAAGGGAGTGTATGGGGCTGGATGGACAGACAGACGGAAGGAAGAAGGGTGTGTGGGAAGAACAGTCTGTGGGCAGTGAGCATGGACGGAGAGAAGGAAGGAAGGTGTGTGGGGTTGGACAGAGCATGGGGGGGGCTGAGGATGGACAGAAGGGGGTGTCGGACAGGCGTGGGGGTGAGGACAGATGGATGGAAGGAGGGGGAGTCAGAGCAGGGGGTGAGGATGGACAGATGGATGGGGGGGGGGGGGGTTGGACAGGCATGAGCGGGAGCTGAGGCTCGTGGGATCCGGAGGCAGCTCTGACCCAACAATGTGCTGAATTTCCTGCTCTGGTTCCGATCCAAACTCCCACCACTCCCCCATTCTGGGTCCAGCTCCCAGTGCCACGCTGTGGGGGTTAGTCAGGGGAAGGGGTAAGAGAGCCAGGACTCCTGGGTTCTATCCCCAGCCCCTGGGGGCCCCCTGTGCCAGGCTGTGGGGAACCTAGGTGGGTCACCGGGGGGGTTCACCCAGCTGGGCTGTCACCCTGCAGAGAACAGAGGAGGTTTGCAGAGCGGCCGTTCCGGGCGGAGGGGGGGCAGGCGCTGCTATTTATTTTCACTGGGGGCTGGAATGGCTGCCATGAACCCCCCTGCCTGAGGCTGCAAAGTCCAGTGCTGGCCACAGCTGGGGGCTCCTGCTCCCTGTCCCGGAGCCGGCCGGGCTGGGCCTGGCAGGGGTGAAAGGCCGGCAGTGGGCTGGGTTCTCCAGCAGCAGGAACCTGGCTCTGAATGAGCGGGGAGTCTCTGTGGAGGAGCAGGGACCTGAGGGTGCCAGGGGTGAGGAATGCCAGAGCTGCATGACCTAGAGCGGCTTCAGACCCCACTCTCGGGGCCGTGATTCATCTCACTGCTGCTTGGCCAGGTGAAGAATTCCCAGCTCCGAGGTTGGATGGGAACATTGGGCTCACTCAGGTAACCCGCATGCCTGGCAAGGCCCGGAATGAACTCCTAGGGAAACTGAGGCACAACCCCCATCCTGCTTCAAACGCTGGCTGCCATGGAGGATCAACCCCAGCCCCGGGTGAGCTGTGCCAACTGCTAGTTACCCACACCAGAAACATTTGCTTTCCCTCTAGCGCATCCTTGTCCTGAGCCGGTGCCAGAGCAGGGCCTGCGATGCTGCTGCATCCCCCACAGAGCAGGTATTCACAGCCAGGGGCCAGGCGCCTCTTCGCCTGCTCCAGGGTAAGTGCCACAGACCAGGAAATGGCAGAGGCCCCGGGAAAGGCTCTGGTGGGGAAGGGAAGCTGGTTGGTTGTCCCTGGGATTTAACCCTGATGCCTAGTTCCCAGGCTGGAGAAAGGGAGTTGGCGTGAAAGCTACAGCAATTCACTGGCTGCAGCTCTCGCTGCTGCAGCTGTTTCTGGCAGAGCGCCCGAGGCTGAGTCACTGGCCAGGGGGTGAGGTCTGAGCAGGGAACAGGCCCCCAGCAGCCCCCAGAGCCCGTGGGGAGCAGGACAGAGCCGGCCAGGTGCCATGGGGATGGGCAGCGGGAGATCCATGCAGGAAGAAGTACAAAAAGGAACAGAAAGGGGCGGGGAACCAGGGATTGGACAGGGCAGAGCCACAAAGGTTTAGGGGTCACCTCCCTCCAACCCCCCCAACCCTGCCCTGGCACGCAGGGCCCCCACACCCAGGGAGGGGAGACTCTGCAGGGGCAAAGCCCTGAGTCAGGGGGACCAGCCCAGACCTGGGGGTGAGGGCAGGACCCAGGGAGGACTGAGGGACCCTGGACCCAGGGGGGCAGAACTAGGGGGGCCATGGTGGACCTCACCTCAAGGGAGGGATGCAGAGGCTGGAAAATCAAAAGTAACTTTCCCCTGCTAGCCCTGCCCCACCCAGCGAAGAAGTATCTGCAAACTCCCCACTCCCAGCTACTCTAAGTCAGGGACTGTCTGCAAAGTCCCTGTCCCCCATACTGGGAGCGAGGGACCGTCTGCAACCCCTTCCGTCCACACAGCTGGCCATGTGCTAGGGCGCCTCTGCAAACTGCCCTCCCTCCCTCCCTCCCCCTTGAACTGGGGCTGTCTCCTGCCTGCCCCTTTGCTGCCCTCCGGGGCCATTTCACTGGCAGGCCTGCCTGCTGTCTGCCCCAGCCGCGCTGCCTTCCCCAAGGAGGGTCTGACCTGCCAGACACACACATCCCCTCGTGCACCCCAGGGGACCCCTAAACCCAGCCCTGGGTGGGCAGCAAATGCAGCTGGAGCGTCCCCCACAAACTCTGACTATACTAAAAATCAGGCTGCCCTGGCCTCATGGCCCCAGGGCTGTCGTTTGTCAGACAGACATTGAACCAAAACCCTGGGGATAAAAGAGGTTTTTATTTTATTTGCTATTTCGGACACTTTTCATTTCAGAATTGTTGGCACCTGCTCCCTTCCCTCCCCCCACCCCCCGGTGAGACTCCCCACCCCACTGGGACTCAGGAAGCAGCTCCCGCCTCTCAGAGCGATGGGCTCAGGCTCTCTGCAGACTCTGGCCGTGTTAGTCCCACTCTGGGCAGTTCCCCACTCTCACAGCTCAGCTGGCTGGGAGCAGCAGGGGCCTGTGGAAAGCCTGGGAGCTGCGAGCAGACAGGGGCTGCAGGGACAGGGTCTGCAGTCCCTCCCGGGGCTAAGGGAGGCGTGTTTGGGGCTATGGAGCGGAGTGTGCGGTTACGCACTGGGAGGAGGGAGTCTGGGCTGGCAAACCCAGAGGGGGAGCCGGAAAGGCGCAGGGGAAAGCAGCAAGGTGCAGGACAGCACAGACCTGGGCTGCTGAGTGGAGGGCCTCCTTTGTCTCTTTCCCGGGCCAGGAGGTCACCTGATCTCTTTGTTCTCCAACACCTTCAGTTGGCAACTTTGCAGAGGAGGGGCCCAGGCCACCAGTTGCCAGGACACAGGGTGTTGGCCATTTGCTGTGCAGGCAGGATCACACTGGCCCCTTAGGGCTCTGCAACAATCACACATCACTAGACACTCGAGAAATGCATTGGGGAAACTGAGGCACTCACACAGCACTCAGAGGACACATAAAGAACATTCCCACTTTGTCACACAGGGGCACAGACCAGGCAGTGGGGAGAGGATTGCCAGGGACAGTTTGCACCGAAAGCCTTTGATACCCTGGAAGGGCAGGACACTAGGACCTGGCCCGAGGGCTGAGTCACCCAGAGGCAGCTGCAGCTCCTGGGGAGAGGGGCTGTGGAGTGAGCCGGGACGGTGGGAAGTGAGACCCCCAGAGGAGGGCGCAGCACCTTGAAGGAGCAATGCCCAGAGCGGCCAGGAGGAGGTGCCCTAGCGGCAGGTGGTGATGTGGCTGTGCAGTGTGGCCCCCAAAAGCAATGCAGGGTGCCAGTCTGCCGTGGACTCGATGCACAATCCTGTGTCCTGTGGGAGGCCAGATGGGATGGACCGTCCTGGCCCTAGAGCCTACAGAGCCGTGAATCTGGGACATGGGGCAGGCCCTGTCCTGGCCCCGTTGTGGTTGCACCCTCCTTCTTGCCCTGTCTCTCCCAGAGCCCCGGGGGGGCTGCCTGACTGGTGAGAGGAAATGCCCCAATGTTGGGCACAGAGCAGAGAGCTCCTTGGATCTGGGCCCATGAGCAGAGGAGGCCCAGTGCCCCACGTGGGCCCAAATGAGCTAATCAACAGGGGCAGGGACGCCACAGAGGAGGGGGGTGGGTCCTGGGGGTCACCCTGGGGTCGGCACCTTGGAAGGGAGCAGAGCTGGCTGGGCCTGGGAGGCTGCCAGAAGCAGGGGCACCAGGGACCCCCGGGAGGTGGCCCTGAAACCCACAGCCCAGGGGTGAGCTAAAGGCTGGTTCTGAAGGTTCCATTTGCTGGCGTTGGGCCAATACACCTTGTTAGAGGGACTGGGGAGGGCGTGTGCCAGGGGGCTGGGGGGAGGCCCTGCCTGGGACGGTGCCCCACTCTGGGGGAGAGCAGAGACGGCTGCCAGACAAGGCTGGGTCCCACATCCCCCGTCAAAGCTGGCCAATGGGAACTGTGCTAAACCCAGCCTCCTCTGGGATTTAGGCACCTCTGTGCTGAGGCACCACAGCTGGAACGCCACCCTGGAGTTAGGCACCATGCCAGGAAAGCCACGGGAGGAGGGGGTAGAGCTGTATGTTACGCCCCCATCCCCGGCTGTGGGAGACCCGGCTCGATCCCCCTCTGCCTGCCTGGGAACGGGTAAGGGGAGCTGTTGGGCCAGAGAGCAAGCAAGTGACTCTGGAGCCTGCAGAGCTCCCCGGGCGGGGGGGGGGGGCACAGAACAGGACCCCCGGCTAGTGAGTTACTGATCCAGAGAACAGCTCCGGCTGGAGCCTCCCCTGGAGCTCTGGGTTCAGGTGCTGCAGCCCAGTGACAGGCCCATGCTCCTGGCCTGTCTCCCCTCCAGCAGGGTGGGGAGCTGAACCGGGGCGACTGCTCAAAGCCCTGGGGTAAAAGCTATAAGGAGCCAGCTGGAGCTCAGAGCAAGCCACTGGATCCGGCCTTGCGACAGCAGCTTGGAGCCTCCCCTGGGGCCGAGAACCTGGGCACCCGCTGGAGGTGCAGGGCCTGGGGTCATGGGCAGGGCTGTAGGGACCCTGGCAGCGAACAGTCAGGTGCAGCAGGAGCTCGCAGGGCTCGGCAGCTGCTGAGCAGGGTTGGGGAACGCCCTGAAAGCCCGAACGTTGGACGTCAGAGCCGGAAGTGGGAGTTGGGCACCCATCTGAATCACAAGCTCCTGTGCCAGCCGCAGGGACCATGCTCTGGGTTTCCTGACTGAACGGGTTTGCATTTCTTTTCAGTGTCACAGGGACGGGGAGTCTCTGGGGTCTGCAACATGTGCTGTGTGGATCCCGGCACCAGCCATGGGATATTTCTTACCTCACAGGGACAGGCACCTTCCCTCAGCTTGAACTTCACCTTCACGGAGCTTTCCGCCTGGCGACAAACAAAGAGCCTGGATTCTGCCTGCCCCCACCCAGCTCCTGGGCTCAGAAGTGGGGTTCTGGGCTGGGCCCCAGCTCCCCTGGGTTTATAGCTGTTACACATCAAGATAACAACCCCTGTCTCTCTAGACTGTCCGGGGGAGCTGGGCACCCGGCTGCCATCTGGGCCTGGAAAATCTCCCCGTCTTTTCTCTCTAGAATTGTTCCTTCCCAGTTCAATGCCCTGGGCTGGCAGCATCAGGGCCTGGCCCTGCAGCCGTTGGGCGTCAGCACAGGAGCAGGGCCGGCTCCAGGCACCAGCCTAGCAAGCAGGTGCCTGGGGTGGCCAATGAAGAGGGGGGTGGCACGTCCAGCCATTCGGAGGCAATTCGGCGGCGGGGCTCTCACTCCCTGTCGGAGGGAAGGACCTGCCGCCAAATTGCTGCTGAGCGCGATCGAGCTGGCCCTGCACAGGAGACTTGGCTGCCGGAGCCCACACGGCCGTCGGCGTCAGCGCCCAGACGGGAGCAGCCAGGCAAAGCACTGTGGGGGGCTGCGTGAGCAGGGGGGGAGCGTTTGCTGCTTCCCTGTCCCATTACAACGCCGCTAGGTCCTCGCTCCAGGCAGGGCCGGGGGTTCCCGAGCTGCTGGGGCTGGACGCCCGGTTCCCAGGTATCTGAATAAGAATCACGTGTCCCAACAGCAGCCGAGCAGGGACAGATTTTCCAGACGAGTGAGGGGGTGTCAGGGACCTGCACAGACCCAGAGCTAAAACATCCTGTTAAACCCGGCCTTGGGCTCTGCCCTGCATCTGCCCCCTGCACCCCACGTGCTCCCTGCTCTCCGGGGCTCCTCCCCGCCCCCACCAGCCGCCCCAGTGTCTGGGTGCAGCTGCTCTGCCCCACCAGAAAGCCGGAGCTGGGAGCGCTAATGCACCCGCTCAGGGCAGGCGGCCCCTGACCCTGCTGGGAACCCAGTGCCCTGGGCAGCCGTGGGGAGCTCGGAGCCCCAGGACCCCAGCCAAAGCCAGGCAGACAGACAAACCGGGGGAACTGCTTTATTCCAGCGAGGGGCTGGCAGAGACAGTCTCCGCCCACAGCAGCAAGGGCCTGTCTGCACAACCACCTTCCTCCGCTGTAAGTGACAGGGTCAGTTTAAACTGTTTTCCTTAAACTTATGCAACCAACTGGCTGCTCTTAATTTAGGATCCCTGTGGGGGGGTTAGCGGGGCTGGAGGCCCAGCGTAGCTGGGGTGGGGGTGGGGTATAGGGATGGGGAGGTTCAGCTGGTTTGGAGGCCCTGGGTAGCTTGGGGGGAGGGGTACAGGGATCCAGGGGGGCTCAGAGCCCAAAGACAGCAGGGCCAACGCTGCAGCCCAGCAGGGTGTTGGCGGCTTCCAGACATTCGCTCAGCTGGGGCCCTGCAACGAGAAGAGGGTCAGGGGAGACATCAGCCTGGGGAACAGGGGGATGGGGGGGGAGGAGGAGACACCAGCCAGGGAATGGGGGACAAAGGGCACAGAGCTCACAGCCCGGGGCACTGACGTCGGGAGCTGGGGGGACGGGGGGCTGGGAGCCTGTCTGTCCTGGGACTGGAGGCCTCTGGGGGTCTGGCTGGGGGACCAGAGGCTGTTAGGATGCCGGGGGGCCCATGGGACACAGATCCCAGGGCTGTGGTTGGCTGGACTGTGGGGTCCTATGGGGTGGGGTTGGTACTGTGGGCTTGTGGGATCTTGGGAGGGGTGGGGGGACAGGCTGGGCTGTGGGACAGTCTCCAGAGGGTCGGGGGGCCTATGGGGCAGGGGCTCTCTGGTAGACGACCTGGGCCCTGCCCCCAAACACCCACTCCCGTCTCACCTGCTTGGCCCCGCACCCAGCCCACAGCCTTGGCCTCCAGCAGCTCCCACTCGTCGCGCTGCCCCACGGCCCGGCCGTGCAGCCAGACCACGGCCAGCACCGTGGCCCAGATGCTAGGGGGCACGTCCTGGGGGTGGGGGTGGGGGGAAGAGACACAGCCTGAGACAGCGCCCAGCCCCTGTTCCCCTGAGCGCCGCCCCCATCCCCCCGACCCTGGGACCCCCAGGCACCCCTCCCAGAATTGCCCCCATCCCCCTGCCCTAGGGACCCCTCTGCCCCCCCCAGGGCCACATCCTGTGCAGGAGGGAGAGACACAGCCCGAGACAGCGCCCCGTCTGGGGACTCCCTCTGGTCCCCCGAGTGCTGCCCCCATCCCCCTGCCCCCTAATGCTGCCCATCCCCCTGCGCCAGGGGCCCCCCTGATTCCCCGCAGTGCTGCCCCCATCACCCCACTCTAGAGACCTCTCTGCCCCCCCAGCACTGCCCCCATTTCCCTGCCCTGGGGACCCCCCAATCCAGCGCTCCTGCCCCTTCCCCAGACTCAGAGGGTTCCCAGCCCCTCCACTCTAGCACCATGGACCCCCTACCCAGATGCCTGGTGGGATGCCCGGGGGTAGGGAGACAGCCTCAGAGAGGACCCAGCCTGGGCCTCCTCATGTCCCCCCTCAGCCCTGGGCCCCCTCGATCCAATGCTCCGATTCCCTGCAAGGGGGTTCTAGCTCCCCGCTGTGGGCCCGTCTCCCCCACTGGGCTCCAGATTTAGGGGTCATGTGATCCAGTCGCCCTCAGACCCGCCCCCAGCCTGGGTCACGCCCAGTCTCATCTGGGAGCAGAGAACGGGCCCAACTCATGGCACCTGCCCCCTTGTCTCTCCCCTCTCCTCCTCCCCCTGCACTCACCTGACTGGGCATCCTCCCCCTGGCGTCGGTCTCGCTCACCCCCAGCGCAGCAGCCAGACGGGGGTCCAGGTCCCACGAGCCGTCGGCATTCTGCAGAGACACCAGCCTCAGCAGGGGAGACACTTCCGGTGCCCGCTCTAGGGAGAGAGGTGGGGAGATGGCTCTTGCACGAGGTTATGGGTACAGAACAGCAACGTGGCCTGTCCAGGCTGGGGGACAGCCAACAACCTTAACTGTTACCCTCCACGCATCCTTAACTCTGCCCATCCATGGGCATCCTTAACTCTGCCCCATCCATGGACATCCTTAACTCTGCCCCATCCATGGGCATCCTTTATCTGCTTCTCTGCACCCTTAACCCCTCTGTGGGCACCCTCAACTCTGCCCCTTCCTGCACCCATGGGATGACAACTAATTTGCAGTTGGAGTTGGGAACCAAAGTCCCTTGGGCCCTGTGAATGTTTCAGCCCCAATCATTAATCTCACAACCCCAGGGTGTTTCTCAAACACAATCTGACCCCGGGACCATCCTGCACTACAACCTGTGATACAGATATACGTCTGGGGAGACACAGAAGCGTCTAAGGGTATAGGGGAGACAGGATGTTACACAGTCTATATGATATTATAGCTGCCTGGGCCAGGGTTATGAGGCAGAGTTAAGGTTACCTGGGCTACAGCAAGGTTGTATTTCCACACTCTTCAAATTCAGGTTTAAGGGGAGCCTTAACTTTAACATTTCTGCCTTTCGTGGGCTTCTTTGTTTAGAAACCAGACCGGGCCAACCACGATCTGTGCCCCTGAACTCACCTGTACAAACACCCGAGCCTGGGCCCAGCTTCACAAGGTATTTTTGTCTGGGAATTTAGCTGTGCCCATTTCAGAGAAAACTGCCCAGCGACATTTCTGTTACTAAAAAGCGACTGATTACCCCCTCCGCTGCCCAGCTGGGCCCTCCCCACATGTAGCTCATTGATACAAACTCACCCCCCAAATTCCAGCTTCACAGAGTTTATTGCCTGGGAGTTTCCTTATTTTTTCCATTTTCTTACAAGATCATTTACGTCCTGACACTTAAAAAACAACCAGCTGTGGATTCCCCCTCCCCCAGCATCACACTGCTGTTTTGCCCAGGAAGTTCCTTCACTTTCTATGTGGCTGTTAAACACTTGCCCGGCTCTGGGACCGTCAGGGCACGTCTGTCTCTGACCCGATGAAGCGTCATCCTGGTGTTTCCCCCCATCTCTGAGTCCTGAGTCCCAGCCCCTGCCCCCCTCACCTTCCTTGGACGCGGTCTCCGGCGGGGCGCTGAGTGTGCAGGACTTCCTGACCTTGTGTCGGGGGCTCCCACAGCTGCCCTTCAGCATGGCGAGGGAGCCAGGAGGAGCGGTGCCGGGGGAGAAGAGAGCCCCTACTGCCCGTGGGGAGCTCTGGGGGTGAGTGTCCCGGAGGAGGACGGGGGGACGGCAGCTCTTAACTTGCAGGTTGAAGGCCATGGCGCAGTCCACGGACACACTGGAAAGCCCTTGGGCCTGGGCCATGGACATGCGGGGTGCGGCCCCGAAGGCTGGGTGGGAGACAGACAGAGAGGGACAGACAGACACGCAGACAGAGACAGGCTAAGAGAGGGAAGGGAAATCCCCTCCCCCTCCACACAGCACCCAGAGCCAACACACCATTGGGACCCCTCTCCCATGCCCCCCCAGCTGGATACCCCCAACACCCAGCCCCATCCTCCTCTCCCCCCAGCTCCCCCAGAGTCTGGATCTCCCCCTAGCCCATCCCCCCAAGCTGGGACCCCCTGGATCCAGCCCCTCCCCTGCAGCTTTCCCCCAGCTTAGACCCCTCATCAAGCCCCAGGGGACGCGGGGGCGGGTGCTGCACCCCATGGATGAGGGCAGGATGCTGGGGGAGGGGGGCGAGAGGCCCCCGCTAGCCAGGCTTGGTCATGACAGCGATGCGCCCGCCCCTCCAGTCCCTGCCTGTCTGTGTCTCTGTCTGGGTCCGACTGTCTGATTCTCGGTCTCTGCCCCCATCTGTTTGGGTCTCCGGTTCTGGGTCCATCTGTCTGTCCGTCCGTCCCACAGGCCAGGCCCGGCGGGCTGCTCCCTGTCCCACCCAGCCGCTCTCCCCCTGCCCTGGGGACGGGGGCACTGGGGTCACCCTGGGGGTGCAGGGAGGGGGCAGCACAGCCCCATGGGAGCGGGGGCACGGAGAAGAGCACAGGAACATTAGCCCATAACCATGATCCCCCCATCCAATGCTCCTGGGTCCCTCCTCTCACACTGGGATCCCCCTGTTCTGGGACCTTCCCATAATTCCTTCCCCCTTCCCTCGCCCCAGTGCCACGTTCCCCCACAGTGCCAGGTTGGGTCCCCCTCCCACCTGAGCCCTCTCCCATGTTGTCCCCCCCCCAGTGCTGGGATCCCTGATCCCGCTTCCAGTGTTACCTGCCAGCGGGATGTCCCGTCTCACCAGCGGCCCCTGCACCGGCTGCCCCCGCTCTGTGTCCACCCCCACGTAGGCCGTGAGGGAGCAGACGACCCCCGAGCTCAGGCTGGTCTCCAGCACCCGGCGCCGGTCCCCCTCCGACCCGGTGTCCACGGCCCCCTCCAGCTCCAGCAGCAGCGACTTGGCTGCCAGCCGGTGAACGGGCAGCCTGTGCCGGGGACAGAGAGTCATGGGGTGAGCCCTGGATGCCTGGGTTCCAGCCACTGTGGGGAGGGGATTAGGGGCTAGTGGGATAGTGTGTGTGTGTGTGTGTGTGTAAACCAGGACCCCTGGGTTCTATCTCTGGCTATAGGAGGGCAGTGGGGTCTAGTGGTCACAGCAGGGAGGCTGGGAGCCAAGACTCCTGCTTCCTTCTGTGACTTGGGGCAGGTCCCCTCCCATCTCTATTCTGTTGGGGGTGGGGATGTGGGGGGCAGGACCCAGCGGCTTGGGAAGGACGAGGACCAGGGGAGCGTTGCTGTCACCTGTCTCCATCCTGTGGCTGAAGGGGGAACTGCAGCGTCTCCTTGTAGGTCTGGTCCTGGATGCGATACTGCAGGCTGACGCCACCCACGGCAGTGTCTGGGGGCTGCAGGCAGAGAAAGGGGGTCAGGGGTGGAGTGCGAGGGGGGAGAAGATGCCTGGGGACCCCCCCAGACCCGGCTTACAGAACAAAGGGGGTAAATACGCCCAATTCACAGCAGTTAGGGGGCTGCCTAGTCAGCCCAACGGCCATCAGTAGGGTCAGGAGATAACGACCCCCTTTGAGATCCATGGGGCTGGGGTAGCACAGAGACCTCCAGCCCAGTGGTCACTGGTAGGGAACAGAGTTATCGATCCCCACGGAGGTCTCATCTACACCACATGCTGCAGTATAACTACGTCGCTCAGAGGTGTGAAAAATCCACACCCCTGAGCTCCAGCTCCCTGAGTGACGTAGTTACACTGACCTTAGCCCCCCATGGAGACAGGGCCGTGTCGGCAGAAGAACTTCTCCCATTGGCTTAGAGTGTCTTCACCAGACGTGCTACAGTGGCGCAGCTGTAAATGTATAGCATAGACCTGCCCCTGAGATCAATGCAGCCAGGCTAGTGCAGAGACCCCCCCAGCCCAACTGCCATCATTAGGGATCAGAGTTAACATTCCTCACTGAAATCAATGGCCTGGGATGGCACAGAGACCCCCAGCCCAATGACCATCATTAAAAATTTAAGAGGGGCCATATGGGGTCAGACCAAAGGTCCACCTAGCTCAGTATCCTGCCTTCCAACAGTTTAAACCTGCTGCCTATTAATTTCATTTGGTGACCCCCTAGTTTGTGTGTTATGAGAAGGAGTAAATAACACTTCCTTATTCACTTTCTCCACACCAGTCATGATTTTATAGACCTCTATCATATCCCCCCTTCGTCATCTCTTTTCCAAGCTGAAAAATCCCAGTTTTAGTAATCTCTCCCCATATAGCAGCCGTTCCATACCCCTCATTATTTTTGTTGCCCTTTTCTGAAACTTTTCCACTTCCAATATAAGTTTTTTGAGTTGGGGTGACTAGCTCTGCACACCGTATTCAAGATGTGGATGTACCAGGGATTTATATAGAGGCAACATGATATTTTCTGTCTTATTATCTATCCCTTTCTTAATAATTCCCAGCATTGTTTGCTTTTTTGACACCGCTGCACATTGAGTGGATGATCTCAGAGAACTATCCACAATGACTCCAAGGTCTCTTTCTTGAGTGGTTAAAGCTAATTTAGATCCATCATTTTGTATGTGGGGTTGGGATTTTCCAATGTGCATTAGTTTGCATTTATCAACACTGAATTTCAGCTGCAATTTTTTTGCCCAGTCACCCAGGTTTGTATAATTTTTGGTGGTGCCCAGAATGGGTCCAAGCAGAGCCGTCCAGTCCATAGGACTGACCAGGGCAACTGCCCCAGGTCCCGCACTTTGGGGACCCCCGCGCTTCAGGGGGATGCAGGGTCCAGGGTGGCCTGGGGGATTAGCAGGGGACCTGGTGCCGGCAACAGCGAGCAACCCGGCCCCAGCCTGCCCCGCTGCGCTCTGCCCCGCCGGCTCCCGGCATCGCTCGGGGGAGGGGGAGGAAGCCGGAAAGAGGCAGGGCGGGGGCGGGGACTTGGGGAAAGAGGTGGAGTGGGGGTGGGGCAGAGCAGGGCAGGCTGGGGCTGGTCACTTGCTGCTGCCAGTGCCAGGCCACCTGCTAACCCCCCACGCTTCCCTGGACCCCGTATCCCCCTGAAGTGTGGGGCCCAGGGCGGTTGCCCTGACCCATGGACAGGATGGTTCTGATTAAATATAAGCCCAAACATTGCTGGAGCCGGGCCTACGTTCCTGAGTATTGGTGGATCAGGGGAACCACAGGCCCATATAACTCCCCGTCTATATTGTGAGATCCTTTTGTAGCGCTTCGCAGCCTGGGACTTAACTATCTTGAGTAGTTTTGTATCTGCAAATTTTGCCATCTCACTGTTTACCCCTTTTCCCAGATCATGTATGAACATGTTGAATGTATGCCCATTTTCCAGATCATGCATGAATATGTTAGCGCTGGTCCCAGTACAGACCCCCTGGGGGACACCACTAGTTACCTCTCTCCATTCTGAGAACTGACCATTTATTCCTACCCTGTGTTTCCTTGGGGAGGGATAGCTCAGTGGTTTGAGCACTAGCCTGCTAAACCCAGGATTATGAATTCAATCCTTAAGAGGACCATTTACATATCTAGGGCAAAAATCTGTCTGGGGATTGATCCTGCTTTGAGCAGGGGGTTGGACTAGATGACCTTCTGAGGTCCCTTCCAACCCTGAGATTCTATCTTTTAATCAGATACCGATGCATGAGAGAACCTTCCCTCTTATCCCAGGACAGCTTACTTTGCTTAAGAGCCTTTGGTGAGGGACCTTATCAAAGGTTTTCTGAAAGTCCAAGCACACGATAGCCACTGGATCCCCCCTCAAAGAATTTGAGTAGATTGGTGAGGCATGATTTCCCTTTACAAAAACCATGTTGACTCTTCCCCAGCAAATTCTGTTCACCTACACGCCTGAGAATTCTGTTCTTTACTATAATTTCAACCAGTTTGCCCGGTACTGAAGTCAGGCGTATTGGCCTGTAACTGCCGGGATCGCCTCTGGAGCCATTTTTAAAATTTGGTGTCACATAAACTAAAAATGCCTGGAGAATAGCTAATCAATTTGTTCCAAAACCTCCTTGAATGACACTTCAATCTGGGACAGTTCCTCAGATTTGTCATCCAAAGAGAATGGCTCAGTTTGGGAATCCCCCGCCCCCACTCCACATCCTCAGCTGTGAAGACCGATGCAGAGAATTCATTTAATTTCTCTGCAATGGCCTTATCGTCCTTCAGTGCTCCTTTAGCACCTCGATCATCCAGTGGCCCCTCTGGTTGTTTAACAGGCTTCCTGCTTCTGATGTTCTTAAAATTTTTTGCTGTTACTTTTTGAGTCTTTGGCTGGCTGTTCTTCACATTCTTTTCTGACCTTCCTAATTATATTTTTACACTTCACTTGCCAGGGTTTATGCTTCTTTCTATTTTCCTCACTAGGATTTAACTTCCACGTTTTAAGGATGCCTTTTTACCTCTCACTGCTTCTTTCAGAGTTACCACCCAGGAGGGGGTGGGAGGTTCCTGGCTCAGGCACTGATCCCAAGCCCTGGGGGCATTGTGTGTGTGTGTGTGTGTTTTGGGGGGTTGTTCTCTCACCTGGGGCTGCCCGCGGAGCTGGGCGTAGATGAGGCACCGCTGCCCAGGGAAGATCACCTCAGGGCCCCGGCCCAGCAGCGCCGCCTCCATTCCGGGGGGCAGATCCCAGCTCAGCGAGATCCCAGTCACGGCCGGCTGCAGGGCCCGCTTCAGAGACTGCAGCGCCTGGGGGAGAGACCAGCACACACAGGGTGGGGCCAGGACACCAGCGTCCTACCCTGGCATGGGGGGGAGGTGAGGCATGGGGACTGGTGGGTTAGAGCGGGGGGGCTGGGAGTCAGGACTCCTGGGTTCTCTCCCAGCTCTGGGAGGGGAGTGGGGTCTGGTGGATTAGAGCCGGGGGAGCCCGGACTCCTGGGTTCTCACCTTGGGCTGCATGCGGTCCTGGCCCGTGATGAACTCGGCGCTGCCCCCTGCTGCCCGGGCAATGCCTTTGACCAGAGCCGTGGAGGCCCCTTCCCCGATGCCAAAGGAGAAGCACCTGCAGGGGGGCAGAGTCCGGGGTGGGGGGTCAGAGACAGGATGTGGAGGGGCAGAGCTGGGGGGTCAATTCAGTGCTGGGGGGCAGTTGGAGAGCGGTGAGTAGGACTGGGGGGCAGGGTGAGGTGAAGGGATGGGCAGATGCTGGGGTTGGGGTCTCTCTGTTGGCAGGGCTGGGGGGAGATGATAGGGGCAGAGGTTCTCCATGCTGGCAGGGCTGGAGGGAGAGAGTTTGAGGGGGGTCTCCAGGTCGGGAAGGCAGGCAGCAGCTTTGGCGAGATAATGGGAGGCAGGGTTGGTGGGTGCTGGGGGTCCCCAGGCTGGAGGGAGAGAGTTTGGCGTTGCTGAGGGTGCCCATGCCAGTAGGGCGGGGGGGGACAGTGTTTGGGGTTACTGGGGGGCTCTCCAGGCAGGCAGGGCTAAGGGGACAGAGTCTGGGGTTGCTGGGGGGTCCCCAGAGCAGCAGGGCCGGGGGCAGGGTTGAGGGGTGCTGTGGGGCAGACGGTCCCCAGGGCAGCAGGGCTGGGGGCAGGGTTGAGGGGTGCTGTGGGGCAGACAGTCCCCAGGCGGCAGGGCTGGGGGCAGGGTTGAGGGGTGCCGTGGGGCAGAGGGTCCCCAGGCCGGCAGGGCCGGGGGCAGGGTTGAGGGGTGCTGTGGGGCAGATGGTCCCCAGGCCGGCAGGGCCGGGGGCAGGGTTGCGGGGTGCCGTGGGGCAGATAGTCCCCTGGCCAGCAGGGCTGGGGGCAGGGTTGAGGGGTGCTGTGGGGCAGATGGTCCCCAGGCCGGCAGGGCCGGGGGCAGGGTTGCGGGGTGCCGTGGGGCAGATAGTCCCCTGGCCAGCAGGGCTGGGGGCAGGGTTGAGAGGTCCCAGGGGGCAGGTGGCAGGGCTGGGGGACAGGTATGATGCCATGTGACAGGTTACTATTGATTAGCGCAGGGGGGCAATTCGCCGGTGCGCATATCACAGACCCGCTGCAGGGCCCGCGCACTCAAGCCGGACACCGGGCAGAGCAGAGCAGAGCAAAGTGGGTGTCAGCGCGTCGCACATGCCCAGTGTGTGCCCTGGGAACCACAGCTGCTCTGAATTCATGAGAGCCAGAGACATGTCGGCGGCGGTGTCGTCAACTCTCCGTAACCCTGCTGATCGCGAGCTCACCCCGCCCCATAGTTCCTTGTGCTTGTGCCGCTGGAGCAATCCCGAGTGCGGGTGTTTCGGGGTGTGAGGATGGACGGTCTCAGCCATCGCACCGTGTCTCCCGCATTGGCACCTGGCCCATGTAAATGCAGAACCGTGTTCACTCCAAAGCACAGCTCCCGACGCAGGCCAATGGACGTGCCATTAACTGTCTGCGTTCAGGCCACACAGCGAGACCTGGGCGCTGATGGAAACTCGCCGGATGGTTTTCAGCAAGGAAAAGGGACCCTGGGAGCGATCACGCATCTCCAAGCTCTTTGGCTGCCATCAGGGGCCTTCTGGACACCAGGCTGAGGTCCCCAAAGCCATTCCGGGGCACCCTTGGGGAATGCAGATCCCACGTCTCTCCCATCCTCTGAATTCACAAACCGACTCACCTGCTCCGTGGTTCACTGCGCTAACCTCTCGCTGGCTGTTCCCTTCTCCGAGCTAACACACCCGCGGTTAGTTCACAGGCGAGCTCTGGAGTGTCCCGTCAGCGGGCTCAGTGCCTGGAGAACCATGTGACTTTGGGTTGATGCCCAATCTCGTTCCATCCAGTCTGTCCGGGGATCAGTTTGGCTGGAGCCCCCATGGGGGCCGTCCGTGGTGAGACTGGCCCGTGAGCCGGGTGTGCATGCCTGGTCCTGGCTGGGGAACCGAATTCCAGGGAACACCCCCAGGCTGGGGGTTGGGGAACCTGCCCTGGCTTCCGACAGTCTGTGCTGAGGTTGGCACTCTCAGCTGGGGGCCACTCTGCACCGTGACAGCAGGGTTGGGGGGGTGTAGGGGGCAGGGTGGGGAGTCGCTGGGAGGCAGGACTTGGAGGGCGCTTGGGGGCAGGGTGGGAGGGATGCTGGGGGGGCAGGTGCCCCCTTTACCTGTGGGCCCCCTGGTGACGCTGCACCTCAGTGATGACGTCCTGGGTGTTCCCCACCTCCCCGTCCGTGAACACGAACAGCTGGCGGGGGAGAGACGCTGTCAGAGCTGGGGACCCCAAATTCTCCTGGAGACACCCCCTCCCCCTGGGAATGGGGGCAGCCCCCAGAGAGCCTGCCCCACTGACCCCCCTCCCAGAGACCTCCCTGGCACTCCTCCCTCCCTCCCAGTGCTGCCACCCAGCTCTAGACAGAGGTAGTCCCCCTTAGCTCCTGCCCACCATGGACTGCTCCCACCCCCAGGGGCACTGGCCCCCCATTGGTCACAGTCCCACTCTGAGCCCTCCCGTAAAGCCACTGTCAGCTACCCCCCCAGCCCCTCTCCAAGCACCCACCATCAGCTCCCCCCAGCCCCTCTCCAAGCACCCGCCATCAGCTCCCCCCAGCCCCTCTCCAAGCCCCGGGACACCCTGCTGCTGCCCCTGATACCTGGCGTGGGTGCCCGTCCCGGCAGGGGCTGCGGTAAATGGCTCGTAGCGGTGCCAAGATCTCGGTGCCCCCCAGGTCGGCCTGGAGCTGCTGGATGCGCTGCAGGGACTCGGCCATGGTCTGTTGGGTGTATGCCACGCTCTGCCTGCAGGGGGCGCCAAGGGGTCAGGGGAGGGACAGCTGAAGCAAGGGACATCCCGACCCCAGCCAGACCTGTCCCCAACCCAGGGACACCCCAACCCCATCCTGCCCTGCCACCAACCCCCAGCCCTGGACTCACGGGTAGAAGGACTCAAACCGAGACCCAAAGCCGTAGATGTTGAAATAACAGCCCAGGGGCAAACTCTTCAACAGCAGGACTAGGGTCTCCTGGGGACGGACAGACAGATGAAGTCACTCCCCCGGGCCTAACCAGCTTGGGCTGTTCCTCCACCCAGCTCTGCCCCCCAGGCCCAGCCAGCCTGAGCTGCTCCCCTCCACAGGCCCATCTAGCGCGGCCTCCCGCCTGGCCGTACCTTGGCGCTGTCGATGCGCTGGGGTGAGCGGTCTCGGCCGCCCATGGGGCACTGCATGCTGCCGGAGCGGTCCAGCAGGAAGATGAACTCCCCGGATGGGCTCTGGCCCGGCACCGCCTCAGGCAGGCTGGGCAGCAGGGTCACCATCACGGCCGGGTCGCCCATCAGGGAGCCTGCGGGGAGACGGGGCCAGCCCCAAATGGAGCAGGCATGGGGTTGAGCCCTGTGAGTCTGCGAGAGCCCCCAGGCCCACCTGACTTCTCCAGCCAGAGCCCAACCCATGTCCCTCCTCTCTCCTGCCCTCCCCATAGATCCCCTACCACCCCCAGTGCCCGACTGCCCCTGAGCCCGACCTCTCTGTCCCTCCCCCCATATCACCCTCTCCCTAGATCCCCCACCATCCCGACTGCCCCAGAGCCACACCCCTCTGTCCCTCCCTTCACACCTCTTTCCCCTAGATCCCACACTGATCCCAATTACCAGCCCCTTAGCGCCTTCCCTTCCATCCCCTGTTCTGCGCCGTATCCCCGAACCTGAAATGCATCCCAGTGTCTACCTGCTCCCAGGCACCCCACCCTCCCACTCCCTGCTCCGCTGAGACCCCCCCTCTGGTTCCCAGCTTCTTCTGGTCTCCCCCGCCCCAGCTCCACACACACCTCATCCCCAACTCCTTCAACACCCACCCACAATCATAAGAACGGCCACCATGGCTCAGACCAAAGGTCCATCTAGCCCAGTATCCTGTCTGCCAACAGTGGCCTATGCCAGGTGCCCCAGAGGGAATGAACAGAACAGGGAATCATCGAGTGATCCATCCCCTGTCACCCGTCCCCAGCTTCTGGCAAACAGAGGCTAGGGACACCATCCCTGCCCATCCTGGCTAATAGCTGTTGATGGACCTATCCTCCATGAACTTATCTAGCTCTTTTTTGACCGCTGTTACAGTCCTGGCTTTCTCAACATCCTCTGGCAAGGAGTTCCACAGATTGACTGTGCAGTGTGTAAAGAAAGACTTCCTTTTGCTTTTTTTAAATCTGCTGCTTAATTAGTTTCATTTGGTGACCTCTGGTTCTTGGGTTATGAGGAGTAAATACCACTTCCTTATTTACTTTCTCCACACCAGTCATGATTGTGTAGACCTCGATCATATCCCCCCTTAGCTGTGTGAAGAAATATTTCCTTTTGTTTGTTTTCAATCCGTTGCCTGTGAGGGCGAGCCATGGATTTATCTAGAGCAGCGTTTCTCAAACTGGAGTCCGCGGACCCCTGGGGGTCTGCGAGGGAACTCCATGGTGTCTGCGGGTCCCGCTGACCAACTCTTCCCTCTCCCTCGCTCAACTCCTCCGCCTGGAAACGGCTGCCAGCTCCCTGTGGCCCCATGGCAGCCAGTGAGGCTCCGCTCATGGCCCCCGCCCGAGTGCTGGCTCCGCAGTTCCCATTGGCCAGGAAGGGGCAGGGCAGGGGAGAGGTCCCTGAAAATTTTAAAATCAAAGTGGGGGACCTCAGGTTGCTACAGTTTGAGAACTGCTGATCTAGAGGCGATACAATATTTTTTGTCTGTTATTTATCCCTTTCCTAATGATTCCTAACATTCGGTTTGTTTTTTGGATTGCAGCTGCACTTTCAGTGGATGTTCTACTCCTGGGGGAATTCGGCACCACTGCGCATGCGCAGAATTTATGTCCAGTGCCGATTTCCTTGCTTCCCTGCAAAAAAAATGACTTCCTATCAGGGAAGCAAAGGGAAGCCACAAGAGTGGGCATGTGACCCTCCCAGCCGTATGTTTCAGGTGCCCAGGGCAGCCAGTGGAAGGTAAATCACTGTGGGGCAGGGGGCAGGACTGGGAAAGATCCAGCTAGTGGCTCTTGTCCTGTGCTGGGTTCAGCTGCTGGTCCCGGCTGGGTTGGGGAGGTTGGGACTTCCTCTTCCCCGGCAGGGCAATTGGGGCCGGGTCAGACCCACCCCCAGATTTCTCCCCCAGCTGCAGGAAGCTCTGCAAACTCCCCCTCCCCCCCCCCCACTTCCTGCACCCATCGCTCCTCAGCTGAAGGGGGAGGGATCCCTGTACAGGGAGCTGCTCCCCCATCCGTCCAACCCATGTGCATCCAGACACCCCCATACCCAGACCCTCCCACTGAACCTCACCCCCCCGCACTCAGAACCTCCCCTGATGAGCCCCACTCCCGCTGCACCTGGACCACCTCAACGAGCCATCTGCACTCAGAGCCCAACCCCACTGAGCCCCAACCCACCCCAGAGCCCACCCTGCTGAGCCCTAACCACCTTCACCCTAACCCCCTGCAGAGTCCCATTATCTTTGCACCCAGAACCTCCCAACAAGCTCCTGTGCATCCAGATCTCCCCCCTGCAGATCCCCCACTGAGCTGCCCGCACCCAGACTGCCCCACCCAGAGTCCTCTCACCCCACACCTGCATCCCCCCACACTAAGCCCCTCCACACTTGGATCCTGCCTTGCTGAGCCTGCCTGCCCCACACCTGGTGCGCCTGACACAGAGGGCAGGGCCTTGGGGTGTTTCTGGGGCAGGCCCGGTCCTTGCACAGTGAGGGTTGGGTGCAGCCTCAGCGCTGAGTCCGTGTCCCGGGTGGGTGCTGCACAGTGATCTCCCACCTCTGTGCAGCCAGTGGCCGGTGCTCCCCAACACCAGGCTGTAGCCGCCACATTTATTTGACAAATAACATTTGCAGAAATTTAGAACACGGTGCCTGGAATTTTTATATTTTTGGAGCAGAGTTTTTAACGTTTTGGCGCAGAATGCCCGCAGGAGAAATGTTTTCAGAGAACTAGCCACGAAGACTCCAAGATCTTTCTTGAGTGGTCACAGCTAATTTAGACCTCGTCATTTTATACGTCTAGTTGGGATGACGTTTACCAGTGTGCATCACTCTGCACTTATCAACACTGAATTTCATCTCCGGCTTTGTTGCTCAGTCACTCGGTTTTGTGAGGTCCCTTTGTAACTCTTCACAGTCTGCTTTGGGCTGAGCTATCCTGAGTAGTTTTGTATCTTCTGCAAATTTTGCCACCTCACTGTTTACCCCTTTTTCTACATCATGTATGAATATGTTGAACAGCCCTGGTCCCAGTACAGACCCCTGGGGACATCACTATTTACCTCTTTCCATTCTGAAAACTGACCCTTTATTTCTACCCTCGGTTTCCTGTCTTTGAACCAGTTACCAGTCCATGAGATGACCTTCCGTCCTATGCCCTGACAACTTACCTTGTGTAAGAGCCTTTGGTGACGGACCTTGGCAAAGGCTTTCTGAAAACCTTAATACACTATATCAGGGGTGGGCAAACTTTTTGGGCTGAGGGCCACATCTGGGTGGGGAAATTGTATGCAGGGCTGGTGCAGGGGGGTGGAGTGTGTGAGGGGGTGCGGTGTGCTGAAAGGAGCTCAAGGCAAGGGATTGGGGCAGAGGAGGGGTGTGGAGTGTGGGAAGGGGGCTCAGGGCAGGGGTTAGGGTGCGGCAGGGGGCTCAGGGCAGGGAGTTGGGGTGCAGGAGGGGTACAGGGTGCAGGAGGGAGCTCAGGGCAAAGGGTTGGGGTACAGGAGGGGTGTGGGGTGTACGAGGGGGCTCAGGGCAGGGAGTTGGGGGGCAGGAGGGGTGCGCGGTGCAGGCAGGGGAATTAGGGCGGGGAGTCGGGGGGTGGGGTGCAGGAGGGGTGCGGGGTGTACGAGGGGGCTCAGGGCAGGGAGTTGGGGTGTAGGAGGGGTGCATGGTGCAGGCAGGGGGCTTAGGGCAGGGAGCTGGGGTGCGGGGTGTACGAGGGGGCTCAGGGCAGGGAGTTGGGGTGCAGGAGGCGTGTGGGGTGTACGAGCGGGCTCAGGTGCGCAGTGCAGGCAGGGGAATTAGGGCAGAGAGTCGGGGGGTGGGTGCAGGAGGGGTTCGGGCTCCAGGGTGGCAGCGGCGCACACCAGGGCCGGCTCCCTGCATTCCTGCCCTGTCCCCGGCCCCGCGCTGCTCCAGGAAGAGCTGAGGCCCCTGGGGGAGAGGGGGCGGAGGTCGCTGCGTGTGCTGCCCTTGCCACGCGTCCAGATACCTCCCCCGAAGCTCCCATTGGAGGCGGTTCCCCATTCCTGACCAATGGGAGCTGCGAGGGACGGTGCCTGGAGGCAACGGAGCCTTGTGACTCCCCGACCCGGGGGCTGCAGGGACGTGGTGCTGGTGGCACCATGGGCTGTAGCCTGTAGCCAAAGCCCTGAGGGGCCAGATCTGGCCTGTGGGCCATAGTCTGCCCACCCCTGCACTATATCCCCCCATTCCCCTACCATCCCCCTCATTGCCCCGGGCCCCCTGAACCCAAGTCACTGCCCAGAAACCCCCCCCAACATCCCCATCCCATGGATCCACTGGCCAGGGCAGCAGGGTGCAGGACCCCCCCGCACCTGGCTCTGCTCCGAGCAACCCAACCTCCAGCACTGCGCTGGGTTTGTGCGGCTCCGCGTAATACACCAGCAGCTCCATGTCCCGGTCCCACGGGGGGGCCTCGGCCAGAGACACCTGGGAGGAGACAAACACAGTCACCTCCCCTCGGCTCCTGGGGGGGGGCAGGGTTCCCAGGGTGCCTCCCATGCAGCCGGGGGGAGGGAGCAACTCCGGGTTAGGAGGGAGGGAGAGAGAGAGGGAAAAACACCCCAAAGGCAACACCAGAACTTGGCTCTTCTTGCAGAAAACACTGGGAAAATTCTGACTTTGTTTGGCTAAATCTTTCCAATTTGGGGGTGATATTTTCCCACCCCCCATTTTCTTCCATTCAAAATGAAGGAGAAGGAAACTCCCAGAAAGCAAAGGGAACCAGGACCCTCGAATGTCCAGGATTTCACCCCCACAGGCTGGTCTCAGCCCCTTGAGATTTTCCCCAGAGAATGTGGGCAATTCCCCGGATCTGTTGGTGTCGCTCAACCCTCTTCCCCGCCACCCCCGCCCTGCCCCAGAGCTCCCACCCCTGTATATGCTCACCCAGGACCCAGGCCCAGTGCCCTGGCACCCACCCCTCGGCCCAGAGCCCCCATCACCCCCCTGCTCAGACCCACCCATACTGACCCTCCCAGTGGGGATAGTGGGGACCCAGGTGTCCGGGTGAGCCCTTACCTGGGCGCTGGTCCGGTTCCCGGCCGTGTAGCTCAGGGGGGTGAGGGAGCAGTTGGAGAGCACGCGGTCGATGCCGTGGGGTGACTGCAGCGTGACGCTCAGGCTCAAGGTGTAGGGCAGCTCCCCCTGGGGGACTCGCGGGACCCCCTGGGTGACGTCCTCCCCGTCCCACCCTGCAGAGAGAGACACGGGGTGAGCACGGGCCCAGGCAGAGACAGATGCATCCTGGAGGCGAATGCCTGGCTGTGAAGATGGTGTTGCCAGGAGCGCTTTGGCTTTCTTGAGCACGAGCTGCTGTTCCAGGAAGAAGGATGCTAAGCAGAGATGGGGCCCAGCTAGCGAGGAAGGGGAAGAGCATATTTGGCTACAGACTGGCTGGCCTAGAGAGGAGGGCTTGAAACTAGGTTTGACGGGGGCAGGTGACCAAAGCCCTCAGGTAAGTCAACAACATGGAGACCTGGGAGAAGGGTTGGAATTTGGGGGGAGCATGGGCTGTTATGGGCAGGATAAAGGAGAGACAAGACAGAACTGGTGGGGGGGAGGGAATCAAATCAGTATCTTAGATGTCTGTATACGAAGGTGAGAAGTACGGGGGAATGTGGAGGAAAAATGTTTTGAGGCCTAAACTTTGGTTAAGCAAACTGTATGTACGGCCTGAAGGTAGAAAAAGGGGGGGAAGGTCGAAAAAAGAAGGGTAGAAAGAAATTATAAAAGCAGAACTAACTGTAGAAACTAGAGAAGCAAAACTAACCATTTGTAACAGCTTGTGATGAATAGCTGCCAGGTGACAGAGGAAGAAACCACAAAGGGCAAAACTAAGGAAAACAGGAAAAGCTGCTTTGCTTCATGCCGTATGTGGATGTAAAGTTTTAAGGAAGTATATGTAATTTTTGTGGTTTTATCCTATATAAGCTCTCGTATTTTATCTATCCGGGTCGGGGGGTGGAGGGGGTTCGGCTGCCTTGGCTGACTCCCCCATTCATGCATGTTTGATTGATCAATAAAGGAGCCTCAGGCTAATCTGATCCAAAATTAATCGTGTGGTCGATTTTTCCACAACAGGAATAAGCAGGAAGAACTGGTAATGCTAGTAAATAAACACAACTATGACAGTTGGCATCACAGAGACTTGGTGGGAGAATTCGCATGACTGGAATATTGGGATAGAAGGGTACAGCTTGCTCAGGAAGGACAGGCAGGGGAAAAAGGGAGGAGGTGTTGCCTTATATATTAAAAAGGTGTATGCCTGGACTGAGATTTAGATGGAACTAGGAGACAGACTTGTTGAAAGTCTCTGGGTAAGGATAAAAGGGGTAAAAAACAAGGGTGATGTCAGGGTAGGGGTCTACTACTGACCATCTAACCAGGAAGAACTAACAAAATCATCCAAAGCACAGGACTGGGTGGTGATGGGGGACTTCAACTACTCAGACCTCTGTTGAGAAAATAACACAGCAGGGCACAGATTAGCCAAAAAGTTTGTGGAATGTAGTGGAGACAATTTTTTATTTCAGAAGGTGGAGAAAGCTACCAGGGGAGAGGCTGTTCTGGATTTGATTTTGACAAATAAGGAGGAACTGGTTGAGAATCTGAAAGTGGAAGGCAGCTGGGGTGAAAGTGATCACGAAATGGTAGAGCTCATGATTCTAAGGAATGGTAGGAGGGAGAACAGCAAAATAAAGATAATGGATTTCAAGAAGGCAACTTTAGCAAACTCAGGGAGTTGGCAAGTGAGGTCCCATGTGAAGTGAGTCTAACAGGAAAAACAATTGGAGACAGTTAGAAAGGCCGAGGCACAAAACAAGATCAAATCAGCCAGAGACATAAAGGGTAACAAGAAAACATTCTACATTAGAAACAAGAGGAAGATGAAGGACAGGGTAGGCCCATTACTCATTGGGGGGAGGGGAGGGAGAATAGCAGAAAATGCAGAAATGGCAGAGATGCTTAATAACTTCTTTGTTTCGGTTTTCACCAAGGAGGCTGGTGGTGACTGGACGTCTAACACAGTGAATGCCAGTGAAAACAAGGTAGGATCAGAAGAGGCTAAAATAGGGAAAGAACAAGTTAAAAATTACTTAGACAAATTAGATGTCTTCAGGTCACCAGGGCCTGACGAAATGCATCTTAGAATACTCCAGGAGCTGACTGAGGAGATACCTGAGCCATTAGCAATTGTCTTTGCAAAGTCATGGAAGATGGGAGAGATGAAAAAGGCAAATCTAGTGCCTATCTGTAAAAAGGGAAATAAGGACAGCCCAGTAAATTACAGACCAGTAAGATAATGGAGCAAATAATTAAGCAATCAATTTGCAAATACCTAGAAGATAATAAGGTGATAAGTAACAGTCACCATGGATTTGTCAAAAACCAATCCTGTTAAACCAACCTGACAGCTTTCTTTGACAGGGTAACAAGCCTTGTGGATGGGGGGAAGCAGTAGATGTGGTATATCTTGACTTTAGTAAGGCTTTTGATACTGTCTCCCATGACCTTCTCTTAAATAAACTAGGGACACGCAATCTAGCTGGAGCTACTATAAGGTGAGTGCAAAATGGTTGGAAAACCATTCCCAGAGAGTAGTTATCAGTGGTTCACAGTCATGCTGGAAAGGGATAATGAGTGGGGTTCCGAATAGATCAGTTCTGGGTCTGGTTCTGTTCAATATCTTCATCAATGATTTAGATAATGGCATAGAGAGTACACTTGTAAAGTTTGAGAAAGATACCAAGCCGGGAGGGGCTGCAAGTGCTTTGGAGGATAGGATTAAAATTCAAAATGATCTGGACAAACTGGAGAAATGGTCTGAAGGACAAATGCAAAGTACTCCATTAGGAAGGAACAATCAGTTGCACACATACTAAATGGGAAATGACTGCCTAGGAAGAAATACTGCGGAAAGGGATGTGGGAGTTATAGTGGATCACAAGGTAAATATGAATCAACAGTGTAACACTGTTGCAAAAAAAAAGGGAACATCATTCTGGGCTATATTAGCAGGAGTGTTGTAAGCAAGACACGAGAAGTAATTCTTCCGCTCCCCTCTGCGCTGATTAGGCCTCAGCTGAATTACTGTGTCCAGTTCTGGGTGCCACATTTGAGGAAGGATGTGGACAAATTGGAGAGAGTCCAGCGAAGAGCAACAATATTGATTAAAGTTCTAGAAAACTTGACCTATGAGGGAAGATTGAAAACATTGGGTTAGTTTAGTCTTGAGAAGAGAAGACTGAGTGGGGACATGATAACAGTTGTCAAGTATGGATAACGTTGTTACGAGGAGAAAAAAAAATTGTTTTTCTTAACCTCTGAGAGTAGGACAAGAAGCAATGGGCTTAAATTGCAACAAGGGAGGTTTAGGCTGGACATTAGGAAAAACTTCCTATCTGGGTGGTTAAGCACTGGAATAAATTGCCTAGGGAGCTTGTGGAACCTCCAACATTGGCGATTTCTAAGAGCAAACACCTGTCAGGAATGGCCTAGATAATGAATCCTGCCATGAGTGCAGGGGACTGGACTAGATGACCTCTCGATGTCCCTTCCAGTCCTATGATTCTATGGGGGGAATGGGCTATTGAGGGGCATGGGGGGATGCTGGGATATCAGGAAAGGGCCCAGGGGGGAGTCACATACCCTGGAGCGGGGATTGCAGGGCTGAGGGGGGGCTTACCATGGGGCACATAGTAGTGACCTATGGGTCTATGAAGGTCCCTGTGGGTCTTTCCCTGTGGGGTATGCAGCAGGGGCTAGGGGACCTTGTGGGGTTACAGGCTGTGCAGTCACTCGCTATAGGGTGTGCAGTAGGGGTGTTGGGGACTGCGGGTCACACCAGGCAGGCTAAAGTGGCAGGGGGATCTGTGGGTCTCACCATGGGGTGTGTAGCGGGGACGCAGCACGGCTGGCAGCATGTAGCGGGCGGCTCCATCTGGCTCCAGCGGCAGCTCACAGACGTAGCGCAGGGTCAGCACCGCCTCCTCCCCAGGGGGCAGGTTCCCCAGGGAGCAGCTGAAAACATCGCCCCCGGCCCCTTCCTGCTGCAGCAAGAAGGAGCTCTGCCCCCCGGCCAGCGCGTCTCCATACATCTCTTGTGCCTGCCGGAGAGACAGGGTCATCCCGAGATCCCCCTGCCCTGCCCCCCAACCAGCACATCTTCATACAGGTTACTTCTGGGGGAATTCTGCACCACTGCGTTTGCGCAGAATTCACGTCTGGCACAGAATTCCCCTCACCCCCTCCACAGAAAATACATTCTGCCCAAGAAGTGCTGCAGTTCCACCTTTTACCCACCAGAGGCGAGTTCTTCACAGCATCCTGCCCGCGGAGCCAGGTTAGGACAGAGTGGGGCACACGGGGTTGCAGGGGGGTGGTGGTCACAGAGAGGGGTTCAGAAGGGCTGGTGGGGGGAGAGGCTGGGCTGTGGGCTCAGGAGCTAGTGGGGTGACACCATTGAGCCAAGGACTGAATGGGAGGGGGGCTGCAGGCCACACGAGAGCAAGGGAAGGGGGATGCAGGGCACACAGGGATGGGGGAAGAGGCTGCACAGATCGATGGGGTGTGTCTGACTGAATGGGAGAGGCTTGGGGTGAGCCAGGGTCTGCATGGGGGAGGCTCCCCAACTCCCTAACAATCCCTCCCCCGCAAAAAACCTGTTCCATACTTCTCCCTCCCACCCGCAACAATCCTCGAGGTTCACTCCAGACTCCTTCCCTCTCCCTCAGCTCCTCCGTTACCCCTGACTCCCCGAAGCCTTTGTGCTGCTTCTGAGGGGGGCAGGAAATCCGGTTCTATATTGTAGTTTCAATGAATTCTTACACCAAGTTCTGTGTGAATAGGCCTCAAAAGGAATCTATTCGTTGAAAAAAATTACCAGAATCTTTGTTTTGGTCTGTGTTGTTACAGACGTACTTGCTGACACTATTTTGAAATAAATTACCAAAATAATGGAAACTGGCGTGACTACATTGTGTTATTTTGACAAGAAAAATGCAAAATTTTAATTTTTTGGTGCCTAATTCCCCCAGGAGTAACAGCTCCTGCACCGCCTGTAATGTCAGGGTCAGCCTGAGCTCTCCTTATCCCACGAGATCCCACTGCCAGCGTGTTTCCGTACAGCTCCTGTGTGTGCCGGGAGAGATGGCATCACCCCGAGATTCCCCATTCCCCCGACATCCCCCTGCTCTGCCCCCTGGCCAGCACGTCCCTGTACAGCTCTTGCAGCTGCCGGGAGAGATAGGGTTACCCTGAGATCCCCCTGCCCCCACAACAGCGCACTGCCCTGCCCCCTAGCCAGCGCGGGCGTACCCATACCCTGCCCCCTGGCACCATCTCTCCCCCATAGGACCCATGCCCCCCCGGTACCTGTTTCTTCTCGCGGAGCTGGGCCTGGATGCAGGTGCCCCCCAGGCGGGCCTGGAAGGCGTAGACGGCCGCCTCGGCGTCCACGGGGAACACGAACACGGCCTCCACGGGCCCCTGCTCATCGTTCCTGTAGAGCAGCTCACAGCCCACGTCCGCCACGAAGCCTCGGATCAGCACCGTCACCGAGCCGCTGCGCAGGGGCACTGGGGGGAGACGGACATCAGCCAGGGGCCCCTCTGACCCCCACGGGCACTGGGAAAGGGGGATGTCAGCCATGGGCCCCCCCCAACACCCCCCCATAGGATCCAGGGGAGGGGGGCATCAGTCATGGGACCCCCCCCCCGCCCTGACTCACCCGGCTTGTTGGAACTGTTCAGGAGGCCGCAGCTCCTCATCTCGGTCTGGGGTCAGGGATCTGTGCAGGGGTAGGGTGTGCGGTGAGATACAGGGTTCCCATGGAAACTGATGGGCACAGGGAGTGTCCCCCAGCAACGGCTCTGAGACCCCAGCCCCACCCCCCTGCTCAGCCAGGTCCTGTGGCAGGGAGTCCCGCAGGCTCACGGGCCTAACTCAGAGATCAGAGTGATGGCCTCTCGGGCCCCCCCCCGGATCCCCCTTCCTGCACACGGCGCCAGCTCCCAGCAAGTGGGGGCTGGCAGGGACCGGGGCACAGCTGGGAACTGGATGGAGAAATGTGTGTGTGGGGGGGTAATGGGGATGGATGGACGGACGGACGGACCGGAGGTGGGGATGCATGTTTGGATGGAGGGAATGGCTGGGGGCCAGGGGAGGGGTGGAGAAATGTAGGGGAGCATCATGGGGCCCTGCACTTCTGCTGAGGAGGGGGATGCCCCCACTTGCCCAGAGTGGGATGGACACACCCCACCATCAGGACTCTCAGTCAAGTCAGACAATCAGACCCCCCCACATGGCCCCAGCCCCCAGCAGAGACTGGAGTACGGCTGAGAGATGGAAATGTAGGGGGATCGATGGACAGACGGAAGGAGGGAAGTGGGGATGGAGAGACACATGAGTGGGGACGCACAGACAGAACAGGGAGTTGGACAGGCATGGGGGGTGAGGATGGACAGACAGATGGAAGGGGGGATTGGACAGTGTGGGGGAGGTGAGGATGGACAGATGGATGGAAAGGGGGTTGGACAGAGTGGGGGGGGGGGTTGAAGATGGACAGACGGATGGAAGGGGGGGTTAGACAGGCATTCAGGGGCTGAGGATGGACAGATGGACGGAAGGGGGGTTGGACAGTGCAGGAGGCTGAGGATGGACAGATGGACGGAAGGGGGGGGGTTGGACAGTGCGGGAGGGAGGTCGGGATGGACAGAAGTCGGGGGCGGCTCTGACCCAGCAAGTTGCTGAATTTCCTGCACTGGCTCCAATATGAACTCTCCCCTCCAGGGCCCTGCTCCCATAGCCGCGCTGTCCCCTGCTGGGCAGAGCAGGACCTGCCCGTCTAGGGTCATAGACCCCGCTCTGCTGAGGGCGAGTCCCCGTGACTCCTGGGGCCAGCGGGGGGAAGGGGGGTGCCGGGCAGGGCTGGGCCGTGACTCCACCCCCCTCCCCGGCACTGAACATCCACCCTGCGCAGTGCTGGGGGTGGGAGACACAACACCCTCCCTGGTCGTGTTAGAGTCCCAGCGCACACACACTTCTATCCCCGGCTTGGAGGGCAGGACTCCTGGGTCATAGCCTGTTGGGTGGGGGAGGGGCTGGGAACCAGGACTCCTCCTGGGTTCTCTCCCCAGCTGGGGGCCCTGAATCCCAGGGGAGGGGATTGTGGGTGTCCTGGGGGCCCTGTTACCTTCGCTAGCCCGGACCCAGACGCAGAGGCTGGAAAAGCAAAACCGAAAGTCACTTTTCTAGGCTAGCCCCACCCAGGCCAGCCAGGGAGCGTCTGCAATTGTCTGCATGGTGATCGGGGGAGGTCCCGGATGACGGGAAGAAGGCTACTGTAGTGCCCATCTTTAAAAAGGGAAGAAGGAGGATCCGGGGAACTACAGACCAGGGCTGCCCAAGGGGGGGACAAGTGGGGCAATTTGCCCCGGGCCCCGGAGGGCCCCCCACAAGAATACAGTATTCTATAGTATTGCAACTTTTTTTTATGGAAGGGGCCCCCAAAATTGCTTTGCCCCAGGCCCCCTGAATCCTCTGAGCAGCTGCTACAGGCCAGTCAGCCTCACTTCAGTCCCTGGAAAAATCATGGAGCAGGTCCTCAAGGAAACCATTTTGAATCACTTGGAGGGGAGGAAGTTGATCAGGAACAGTCAGAATGTATTCACCAAAGGCAAGTTTTGCCTGACTAACCTAATTGCCTTCTATGATGAGATAACCGGCTCTGTGGATGAGGGGAAAGCAGTGGATGTGCTATTTCTAGACTTTAGCAAAGCTTTTGATATGGTCTCCCACAGTATTCTTGCCAGCAAGTTAAAGAAGTTTGGGCTGGATGAATGGACTATAAGGTGGATAGAAAGCTGGCTAGATCGTCGGGCTCAACGGGTAGTGATCAATGGCTCCATGTCTAGTTGGCAGCCGGTATCAAGCGGAGTGCCCCAAGGGTCAGTCCTGGGGCCGGTTTTGTTCAATATCTTCATTAATGATCTGGAGGATGGCGTGGACTGCATCCTCAGCAAGTTTGCAGATGACATTAAAGTGGGAGGAGTGGTTGATACGCTGGAGGGTAGGGATAGGATACAGAGGGATCTAGACAAATTAGAGGATTGGGCCAAAAGAAATCTGATGAGGTTCAACAAGGACAAGTGCAGAGTCCTGCACTTAGGATGGAAGAATCCCATGCACTGCTACAGACTAGGGACCGAGTGGCTGGGCAGCAGTTTTGCAGAAAAGGACCTAGGGGTTACAGTGGACAAGAAGCTGGATATGAGTCAGCAGGGTGCCCTTGTTGCCAGGAAGGCCAATGGCATTTTGGGCTGTATAAGTAGGGGCATTGCCAGCAGATCAAGGGAGCGGGGTTAGCTGCCATGGAGCGGGAACTCCCCAGGCGGGGTTAGCTGCAGGGGGTGGGTAACTGCTGCCGGGGTGGGGGGAGGCTCCCCAGGTGTGGGGTGGTGGTGGGCTGGGTTAGCTGCTGCGGGGGGGTTCCTCTGGAGGGAGGGGTGGGTGGGCGTAGTTAGCTGCTGTGGGGGAGGGCGGCAGGTGGGGTTAGCTGGGGGGCGGTGACGCAAGGTGGAAATTTCACCTAGGGCGCGAAACTTCCTTGAACCAGCCCTGGAGCACATGGACACATGGCTTGGAGTTTGCAGACAGATCCCTTCTTCAAAGAGCTTGCAAATAAAGTCTTTATCCTACAGAACACCTAGCAGGATCCCCACCAAACCTAGTGCTGGATTAACCCTTGAGGACATCACAACCAGCTGTCTCACAGCCTGCCCCTCCCATGCACCAGGCACTGGCTGCGCTGCCATGATGCCGCGAGTTGGACGCTTGCTCTGGCAGTGCTAATGTGCCCTCAGGCTCTGGGTGGTAGGACCCTTCTCCCCAGCGTCAGTCCCCCCATTGGGGTTGGGTCCCCCCCCCCTCGAGTCTGGCCTGTAAGGCTCCTGGGCTGGGGGCATTTCCCTGCGCTGGTCTGTCTGCCCAGGGTCCCCCCTCGCTCTCCGACACACATGGGTGTGCACACAGGTGCAGGGGGAGTCACACCCTGAGGTTTACAAGGGCTGGCTCATGCAGGGCTCGGTCAGTGCACAGAACAGCTTCTCCACGTGCACCAGCAATCTAACCAAAGGACCCCAGCCCAGTAATGTACACCAATGTTTATGGCTTTGCGGAGACCTTCCATGCCACCTGCAGGTGAACTCGACTATAAGCACCAGACCCAGGGGATTTCGATATCCTTATGCCCTCTGCCAGCTGGCATCCAGTGGACCTGGGGCACAGGGCTCTGAGGCCTGCTCTGGGGAGTGTTTTCTAGTCACTCCCCAGCTGGTGCCCTCTGGAGATAGTCACAGCTCTGGGGGGCTCGGGCAGGTTGTGTTTCCTACCCAGTTCCCCCTTCGCTGGGGTTGCTGGGAGCCCCTGAATCCCTGGGCTGGGACGTGTGCCTGGCACACCACGCAGAAGCCTGGCACCGTGGGCAGAGATGTCCCCAGAGAACCGACAGCCCCGGGCCTGAGCCCCCACCGGACGCTGGGAGGGCGTTGAGGTAGCGAATGCTCTGGCAGTTCGGAGCAGGCTGGCTGGCTCAGGAGAGAAAGGCTGGAGCAGTCACTTTTCCCTCTAGGTCCCCGGGGCCAAACCCAGACCCAGGGAGCAGCGGCCCAGCGGTGCCCCTTCTCACCTCTGTCCTGGGGTGTTCAATGACAACATCTGCCAAATGCCCCCTCCGCCCGGATCCCCTCAGTGAGCCCAAGGGCTGGCCAGCCGGGTGTTGATGCCTGGGGTGGGGTGAGGAGCCAGAGACTGAGCCCTGGCCCGAGCTGTCTGCATAGCTATGGGGCTGGCCCAAGCCCTGCTGGCACAAGTCTGTGGCCCCAGACCGGGAGCCGCGCTGCCGGCTGCAGTGTGCAGAATAGAGACAGAGAGCTACGGGGCACACAGAATGGCTCGCACACCTGTTCTCTCCACGGGCCGGGCCTCGGACTCAGCAGTTCCTGGGCTCCAGCCCGCAGCTCTCCCCACCAGGTGCTGCTGTCGCTTGACCCTGGGGAACGTGCAGAAAGCTCCTGGCAGAGAAATGTTAACTTCTGCCTCTGTGCCTAGTTCTGGGGAGCAAGCTGCCAAGAGCCCTTGGAGAACAGAATCGGATAAACCCCCTTCCCACGGAGCCAGTCAGTGACTGCCAGGGAGCTCGTCTGCGCAGAGCGATGGGTCGGAGTCTGTTTCTGTCTGGGCCGGAGGAGTGTGAGACACAGAGGAGCTCTCAGGTTGCTCTGCCTTTGGTCTTGAACCGCTACCACGATGCTAGCATTCGAGAGAGTGAACTGTCTGCACAAGACATGCCAGTGGCACAGCTGCAGTGTAGACGCCACTCCGGTGCCTGGCACTGCCAGAAACCCGGATCTCGGAGGCCACAGTGAGGTCGACAGGAGAGTTCATCCCTTGCCCTAGTGGGGTCCCCAACGGGGCAGAGCTCAGCTTCCTCCCAGGCATGAAGTGCTCCCAGCTTGGCAGTGCGTACCAGCCCGAGTCCGGAGTGAATCTGCGACAAAGCTCTGGACGGGACCAAGGGCGCTCTGAGGGAGGGGGAAGCCCCATGTAAGCTGCAGGAAGTCAAACCCCCAGCACAGTGAGATAGCGGGCCGGGGCACAGGAGACCAGTCTCACGGGTGTGTTATGACGCCAGGAGATCAATTCCCTCCCGAATGTTGTAAGTGTCACCAAAGCTTCCCGGACATTGGACTTTCCACGGAACGGCAAGTGAAATGCAAATACCAATGGAATGGCCGACCGTGTCCTCTACTGCTCCACCGTTTCCACACGGGTGTTTGCTAGAGACAGCCAGACAAGTGACCTAAGAACAGACACGTGCACACACTGGGCACTGGGCATGGAGGTAAACGCGAGCTCCCATTCTCACTTTGTAAACGCCCCGTATCTTCTCTGCTCTGTGTTGTGCCTTTGACTCCTCTTTCTCCGATTGCTCTCCGTGTCCTCCCCTCAGCACTGGGCAGCCAAGGCAACAAATGCCCAATGGAACCGCCCTCACCAAGTTCCTTCTCCTGTGATTCTCTGACCTCCGGGAGCTGCAGATTCTGCACTTCATGGTGTTTCTAGTCATTTACCTGGCCACCCTGGTGGGGAATCTTCTCATCCTCACAGCCGTAGCCCTCGATCACCACCTTCACACCCCCATGTTCTTCTTCCTGGGCAACTTGTGCTTCCTTGACCTCTGCTACCTCTCCATCACCATCCCCAAGTCCAGGGCCAACCCCCTAACCAACACCAGCCGCATCGCCCAAGTCTTCTTGGTGGTCACCTTCGCAAGCACAGAGCTGGCCTTGCTCATGGTCATGGCCTGTGAGTGCTACATGGCAATCTGCTACCCTCCCCCCATGCTACGTTCCAACCATGAACAGAGGTGTGTGGATGCAGATAGCAGCTGCTTCGTGGCTCAGCAGCGTGTTGCATTCTGTGCTGGAAACCGGTAATATCTTTCTACTGGACCTCTGCCTGCTGCACCTGGTTGCGTTTTCTTTATTTACTTGCACCGCCAAGTTCTCTTACATACGTCCATGATCCATGTCTTCCCTGCAGCAGGACCTGCTGTCCACCGTGTTGTATTCTGTGCTGCCGCCAGTCCTGAACCCCGTCATCTACAGCCTGCAAAACAAGGAGCTAAAGCAGGCTCTGCGGAGAATTGCAAGCAAGACGCTTTTTGCCAAGAGCCTGGATTCCTCACCCTGAGTTTCTATGTGGGAGAGTTGCACCGGTTTATCTCAAATCAGTTTGTAAATCCATCTAATTGAGCTGATGCAAACCCACATGGTCACCCTTATTTTGGGTTAAGGATCCCTGTCAGGGTTCCCTCCCCACTCTGAACTCTGGGGTACAGTTGTGGGGACCTGCATGAAAACCCCCCTAAGCTTATATTCCACCATCTTAGGTTAAAAACTTCCCTGAGGCACAAATTCCTTTCCTTGTCCTTGGACGGTATTGCTGCCACCACCAAGTGAATTAAACAAACATTCAGGGAGGGGACATTTGGAGTCCTATCCCCCCCCAAAATATCCTCCCAAGCCCCTTCACCCCTTTTCCGGGGGAGGCTTGAGAATAATATACCAACCAAATAGGTAAACAAGGTGAGCACAGTCCAGACCCTTGGGTTTTTAGGACACTGAAAACCAATCAGGTTCTTAAAAGAACTTTATTATACAAAAAATAAAAGAAAAGAAGCACCTCTGTAAAATCAGGATGGAAGGTAAGTTTACAGGGTAATGAAAAGATTTAAAACACAGAGGATTCCCATCTAGGCTCAACTTCAAAGTTACAAATCAGGGATAAACCTCCCTCTTGGCATAGGGAAAATTCACAAGCTAAAACAAAAGATAATCTAACACATTTCCTTGCTATTACTTACAATTTCTGTTACTTTAGTTTTATCATTTCAGTAGGAGTTGGATAACCTGCTTGGTCTCTCTCTTTGTCTTAAGAGGGAACACACAGAGAGCACAAACACCTCCCCCTCCCCCCTGATTTGAAAGTATCTTCTTTCCCCATTGGTCCTTCTGGTCAGGTTAATTGAACTGATTAACCCCTTACAGGTAAATGATTCTGTACCTCTGGCCAAGAGGGATTTTATATTACTGCATACATAAAGGTTGTATTCCTTCCCTTTATATTTATGACAATGCCTCATTTCAGTTTAGCTTAAACCTCTTCCCAAATGACTTAAGCTCAACCTATACAAGCTGCTTTTCAACTAAATTTAGTCTAAGTTTGTATAAGTGTAACCAAATCAGTTTGAATTGACACCGTAATTCATGTAGCAGGAAGGTCATTGGGTAGACAGGCCCTTGGTGCTGGGGGTAGGGGCCGTCTCTGTGAGTTCCTCACTGGAATAAAGTAATGTGACACTCTACACTCCAGGGGAGTGCCCTGTAACCCTCATATTCATCATTTGTATATAGTTGTGATATTGCATATAAAGCGGGCCTTGTAAAGTATCACGGGAAAGTTTATGATCTGCTGAAACCCACTGTTCCATCTAAATGTGTGTATCATTAATGCATATGAAGTTATGAGAACTGTGTTGCATGGTTGTCACTTAAATATGCTGTGGGTTTGGGAAGTGCCCAGATACTAGCTCCCCAAAGACAATAATCAGGGGGATAATCAACACCTGGGTGGGTGTCAAACAACCATCAACAGCCATTGTCCAGCAAGGGAGCTACAATACAATGACTCACTTGCACAAGGCCACACCAGGGGAATTGCTCAATCTTGCCTGGGGACTCAGCAATTCCCACCAGACATGCCTGGACTTGTGTTCTCCAAGCACATGGACTAAGGGTATAACACAGAACATAGTGGTCCCGTGCTTTGTCTTTTCTCTTCTCCTCCACCTACACTTATGGCATCGAGAATGCTGGAGCTGAAGAGACTGGTTCCCAGACTACCAAGGAAAAGCCTGTGTATAAAATACTGTAACCAACCTGCAGTATCCAGTGGGGTGAGAAAACCTGCTTACTCTAGATGTTGCCCAGTCTAATAGGGTTGAGAGTTTAGACTGGGCGCTTATATTTTATTTTAGTTTGAAAACTACTCTAACTTTTTGCTTATCACTTATGATCACTTAAAATCCATCTTTTGTAATCAATCAACTTATTCTAATGTTTATCCTTACCAGGGAGTTTGCCTGAAGTGGTTGGTAAATCTGCTCCGGTTACAAAGGCTGGTGTATGTCCACTTTCCATTGATGAAGTGGTGAACCAATTAATAAATTTGCATTGCTCAAGAAAGGGTCTCGAGCAGTGCAAGACGATATATTCCTGAGGTACTAGGCTGGGAGCTGTGGGGATCTGGTTGGTACCTTTCTCTGTGTGATTCGTGTGTGGCTCTGGGGGCATTCATGCAATTTAGCTGGGTGTGGGGCACCACATGCAGTTGTGCTGAGTGATATCAGCACCTGGAGGGGTTTGCTGCTTGTCACCAGTAAAACATTGTGAGAGACAGGCCAGATTAGTGAGTGAAGGGAGCACAGAGCCCGCCCCCCCAGTGCTTTGCCTGGCTGCTCCCGTCTGTGCGCTGATGCCGAGGGTTGTGTGGGCTCCAGCAGCCGCGGTGCCAGGCCCTGCTGCTGCCAGCCCAGGGCACTGAAATTGGAAGGAACAATTCTAGAGAGAAAAGACGGGGGGGGAGATTTTCCAGGCTCAGATGGCAGCCGGGTGCCCAGCTCCCCCGGACAGTCTAGAGAGACGGGGGTTGTTATCCCGATGTGTAACAGCTATAAACCCAGGGGAGCTGGGGCCCAGCCCAGGCCTAGGGGTGGGCCAAACCCCCACTTCTGAGCCTAGGAGCTGGGTCGGGGCAGGCGGAATCCAGGCTCTTTGTAGGTCGCCAGGCGGAAAGCTCCGTTAAGGTGAAGTTCAAGGTGAGGGGCGGTGCCTGTCCCTGTGGGGTAAGAAATATCCCATGGCTGATGCCAGGATCCCCACAGCACGTGTTGCAAATCCCAGAGACTACCCATCCCCATGACACTGAAAAGAAATGCAAACCCATTCAGCCAGGAAACCCAGAGCATGGCCCCCAAATGCCCTTAACTCTGCCTGGGGCCGGCACAGGATCTTACCATTCAGACAGAGGTGCCCAACTCCCACTTTCGGCTCTGACATCCCATGTTCAGGCTCCCTCGGCATTACCCAAACCCTGCTCAGCTGCTGCCGAGCCCTGTGATCTCCCTGTTAGGGTCCCTACAGCACCTCCATTTCTGCCCCAGGCCCTGTGGGACAGTTGCAGTCTATATAGTTTTATAAAAATTTGATAGAGTGAATATAATGTAACTGGAATATGCTTCATGCAGAAGGTCTCTTGTAAGGTATCAGTACAAAGCTTATAATCTACTGAGTGTGTTCATCCTATTTGTATAAATGTACCACTTTTGCATCTGAAACTAGAAATATGAAATATAACTCTGAGGGCCAATTGTAATTATGCAAAGTGTAGGCCATTAATGGTGGTTTGAAATCTTGATGGCTCCCATTAAACAAGACAATTGTCTGCAGATGGGTGTGTTTTACCTGTAAGTCTTCCTGTATAGGTGTGTGCTGGCAAGTGGGTAATGAGGTCTTGCACTGACATGTGATCATATCACCTGAACTGGAATCCATCTTTAACCTGGTGTTTTTCCACTGAGAAGGAGGGGGTGGGAATTCAGAGAGGGACAAAAGGATTCCTGCCTTATGCAAAAGATATATAAAGGGGTGGAACAGAACAAAGGGAGAGAGGAACTATTGTGAAGAATCCCTAGTTACCACCTGAGCTGGAACAAGAGCTGTACCAGGGGAAAGAATTGTGCCCAGGCCTGGAAGGTGTCCAGTCTGAGGAAAAAACTTACTAAAGCATCTCTGAGGCTGAGATTATCTGTATTCCGTTTAATTAGACATAGATTTGCACATTTTATTTTATTTTGCTTGGTGACTCACTTTGTTCTGTCTGTTACTACTTGGAACCACTTCAATCCTACTTTCTGCATTTAATAAAATCACTTTTAACTTATTAATTAACTCAGAGTGTGTATTAATACCTGGGGGAGGAGAGCGGGGGGGGGGGGAGCAAACAGCTCTGCCTATCTATCAGTGTTATAGAGGTCAAACAATTTATGACTTTACCCTGCATAAGCTTTATACAGGGTAAAACGGGTTTATTTGAGTTTAGACCCCATTGGGAGTTGGGCATCTGAGTGCTAAAGACAAGCCACTTCTGTGAGCTGCTTTCAGGTAAACCTGCAGCTTTGGGGCAGGTAATTCAGACCCTGGGTCTGTGTTGGAGAAGAGGGGAGTGTTTGGTTCAGTAAGACAGGGTGCTGTATCCTGCAGCTGGAAGGGAAGGCAGGGGTAAAAGTAGTCTTGGCACATCTGGTAGCAGCTCCCAAAGGGGCTTCTGTGATCCAACCCATCACACTCTGTGTGACAGGCTGGGTCACTGAGACCCCCTGGGGACTGTCACTAATGTGCTGAAACTACCTCTGAGCCTGTTTTCCCTGCTAGCTTGGGACTTCAGAACCCTGCCTTGTTGACACAGCAGCCGGCTGCAACACAGACCCAGATTTGAACCACGTCCCCCAAAGCTGCAGGCTTTAACTGAAAATGACTTAGGAGGTACTCCTGTCTCCAGTACCCAGATACCCAATTCAAGCCTAAACCCCAAATAAATCTGTTTTACTCTGTATAAAGCTTATGCAGGGTAAACTCATAAGTTGTCTGCCCTCTATAACACTGATAGAGAGATATGCACAGCTGTTTGCTCCCCCAGGTATTAATTACTTACTCTGGGTTAATTAATAAACAAAAGTGATTTTATTAAGCATAAAAAGTAGAATTTAAGTGGTTCCAAGTAATAACAGACAGAACAAAGTAAGTTACCAAGCAAAATAAAACAAAACACGCAAGTCTAAGCCTAATACATTAAGAAACTGATTACAGATGAAATCTCACCCTCAGAGATGTTCCAATAAGCTTCTTTCACAGACTAGACTCCTTCCTAGTCTGGGCCCAATCCTTTCCCCCTGGTACAGTTCCTGTTAGTGCCAGCTCAGGTGGTAGATAGGGGACTTCTCATGACTGGACTCTCCTTTGTTCTGTTCCACCCCCTTATATAGCTTTGGCACAAGACGGGAATCTTATCTCTCTGGGTCCCCACCCCTCCTTCTAAATGGAAAAGCACCAGGTTTAAGATGGATTCCAGTACCAAGTGACATAGTCACATGTCCTGTGAGACCCCACAAGCCTCTATTCTTCCCAGCCTGACTCGAGAAGGCTCGAGTAAGGCTTGCAAGTAAACAGAGCCATCTACTGTCAATTGTCCTGGTTAATGGGAGCCATCAAGATTCCAAACCACCTTTAACGGCCCACACTTTGCATAATTACAGTAGGACCTCAGAGTTATATTTCATATTTCTAGTTTCAGATAAAAGAATGATACATTTGTACAAATAGAATGAACACAGTCAGTAGATTATAAGCTTTGTAATGATACAAGAGACTTTTTGCATGAAGCATAATCCAGTTCCATTATATTTATGCTCATTAGCATATTTTCATAAAATCATATGGAGTGCAATGTCACACCCTGCACCTCCGGTGGGTGCCCAGGCTCTCAGCCCCACATCCAGCCCCAGGAGGAGGCTCCAAGCCACTGTCGCGATGCCGGATCCAGTGGCTGCGCTCTGAGCTCTGTCTGTCTCCTTATGGCTTGTATGCCAGGGGTTCGAGCACTCGCCCCGGTTCAGCTCCCTGCCGTGCTGGCTGGGGAGAGAGGCCGGGAGTGTGGGCCTCTCATCTGGCTGCAGCACCCGAACCCAGAGAGGCTCCAGCTGGAGCTGTTTCACTCTTGTCGGAGAAAAACTCAGTTCTCGCTTTTTCGTTTGGGTGCAGCAAAATCAAATACTTTATTATTTCTCCAGTAATTACAATGGAGGGAGAGAGTGCCATAGGACACAGGGTCACCCCAGTCCCGGACAGGTCTCTCAACTGGTAAACAATTACAGCAAGCCTTTATACTTTTGTTACAGACAATAACTAGCAATAATACAGACAATAAAGAGCAACAACTTCATTTTGTTTATACATAAGCCATTCTGCTATCTTGTTTTCTCACTCCTAGAAGACACCAGGCTGCATATTTGATTATCAGTTACAAGGTCGTAATAACTTTTTACACAGTTCTTTCCCTCTGCCTCACACTATCCTTGCTTCTAGAAGTCTCACGTCATTAGGGTTACAGCTGGGCTAACTCTTGCTAACTGACTGACATGCATTAAGATCCCCTTCAAATCCTTATTAATTCTTTCCCTGCTTCCACACTCCCCCCTTTTGTACTTCTAGTACAACAAATATTTTCAAATCTCTATTTGCATCAATTCGAGGATTTCAGATTCTACATCAGATGTTTCAACTTTAGGGGTTTTGATTGGATTTAATGACAATGCATGATTAGCATGAACATGAAAGGTATTGCTATTATTACGTTTTTTTACAACAACAACAACAATAACATAATCCTAAGCTAACTAACAACACTACAAACAATAACATTCCCATAGGAATAATATAATGGGGCTGTTGTACAATTTTGGTTACAAAGCACAAGACATCATAATTAGTACATAAAGTAAACACTCTATAAGCTGTATGAAAGGCATTCTTTTCAGCTTGATATATATTCTGAAGCATGTGAATTTGCCCTTGCAATTCAGAGAGTCTTTAAACCTCTGGTAACAATGAAAGCAAATTTTTGAAACCAATCAGGCACTACTCTAGTCCAATTAAAATATACCTGAAATCTAAGAGCTACTTGCAACATTCTATCTGCAGGCCAGGAAATGATATGATTGCCTGCAGCAGTGGTAAGATTAATATGTATATCTTGCAATGTGGTGGCTTTAATGTACACACAGCTATTATTAGCTTGAAAAAGTGGGTGTCCCGTCAGGGTAGTTCCTTGACCTCCACCCTCTCAGCAAATATTGTCATAAACAGTGACAACTTCCCCTGGCTTCAGTTTATAGATACACTGAGCTGTGGTGGTTCTAACGGCCAAAATGTCCATTGACTCTCTATCGTTATCCAAAATGTCAGGTGTTATTCTAGGGGTACTGTCTATAAATCAGTTAGGTATACCAGGTGGTCTAATTTCCCAGATGTCTCGGTAAATAATTCAGTCCCACATGCATCCTCCCCATGGACCCGGCAGGATTCGGTATGTGGGAGCCCCCCCCCGCCACCGGTCCATATGCTTGGAAGGAGCACTGTAAATGTCCACACTTCCATCCAGAAAGTGTCCAAGTATGTTTCCATGACCATAGATCAGATGGTACTCCTGATGTGTCTGTAAGGGCAGTGGGCCAAGTCTGGTGCTCAAGATCACTCGGAATGGCCATCAGCTGGTCATTCAGGAAATCCTGGATTTCTAAACATACTAGATCCCACTGCAATGCCTTCCCAGCCTCAGTGATATTCAATAGCATCTCTGTCAGTAACTTCTGGGTCATAGAACTAAGGGTGGAAATGACATGTAACTCACCAACTCCAGCCTGTACTTAAGATAGCTGAGCTTCAAAAATAAGGCTAGTGGCCTTTTCTAGTTGGCCCAATTTCTTATCATGTTCTTGGCTTTTAAAAATATTCCAAATGGCTACTACACTATTGGCCCCAGCCCACAGGGATCTGGTCAATTCCCTTCTTTCCAGAGGAAATAACCCAGGCCCTCTGTTGTGCTAATCTAATGGCAGCCCCTTGTGAGCAATTTGGGTATGTAGAAGTGATCTGGAAACTGGATAAGGGCAATGCCATTTAAAATCCAGTTAGGGAGGGCAATATATACTGAAGGATTTATCCAAAACACAGGGCGCAGCCTGTAGAATAAACCCCAAAATCCAATCAATACCACATTCCCAAGCATGGGTCCCACATTCCCAAGCATGGGTCCCTGCTTCCACACTCTGGATCAATAACTCACTAGTCAGAGGACGGGTTCCTGCTCTCCCGTCCCCAGGGAGCTCTGAGGCACCAGGCTCCGGTGTCACTCACTCGCTCTCTGGCCCAATGGTTCCTCTTAGCCATTCCATACAGCAGCTTCCGGGGTGACACCCGAGCTCAGCGGTTGGCACACTCTCCTGCACTGCAGCTCCCGGGGGACACCCGCAGCTCATTCCCCCACTGCTTTCCCCAGGGCCTTTCTGGCTCCCCACTCTGGATTTGCCAGCTCAGACTCCCGCCTCCCAGGCAGGTAGTAACCACAGACTCCACTCCATAGCCCCAAACATGCCTCCCTTGGCCCTGGGAGTGACTGCAGAACACGTTCCTGCAGCCTCTGTCTGCTTGCAGATCCTGGGCTTTCCACGGGCTTTCCGCAGGCTGTTCCCAGCCAGCTGGGTTGTGAGAATGAGGAGTTGCCCTGAGTGTGACCGATGCTGCTTGAGTTTGCAGAGAACGTGAGCGCATTGCTCCAAGAGGTGGGTCATGAGTCCCAAAGGGATGGTGAGTCTTACTGGAGGTAGGAAGGGGGGAGGGAAGGGAGCATATGTCAATGAGTCTGAAATGAAATGTGTCAGAAATAGCAACAAATAAATAAATAAAAATACAAATCTATCTTATCCCCCAGGGTTTTGTGTCTGACAAATGACAGCCAATGGGCGATGAGGCCAGGGCGTCCTGGGGATCGACACTGTGATTTTTAGCGTCATCAAACAGATTTTGGGGGGAAACCTGCTGCCCACCCAGCGCTGGGCTTCAGGGTCCCCTGGGGTTCAGGTGACAGAGGTTGTGCGTGTCGGATCCTCCTTGGGGAAGGCAGGGTGGCTGGGATGCACAGCAGGCCTGCCCCTGAAATGTCCCCCAGAGGGCAGTAAAGGGTCAGGAAGGAGCGAGGGGCAGTTTGGAGACACCCCCAGCCCCAATTCAGTATGCGTGTGTGGGGCAGTTTGCAGACATGCCCTAGCACAGCGGTTCTCAACCAGAGGTACATCTACCACTGGGGATACACAGGGATCTTCCAGGGGTTACCTCAACTCATCTAGAGATTTGCTTAATTTTACAACAGGCGACATAAAAAGCACCAGTGAAGTCAGTACAAACGAACATTTCATACAGCCAGTGCCTTGTTTATTCTGCTCTGTACACTGTACACTTTACATTTGCATTTTTATGTCTCATTCTGCAAGCAAGTGGTTTTTAAGTGAGGTGAAATTTGGGGGTGCGCCAGACACACCAGACTCCCGAAAGGGGGTACAGCCGTCTGGAAAGGCTGAGCACCTCTGCACTGGTACATGGCGGGCTGTGTGGAGCGAAGGGTTTGCAGACGGTCCCTGGCTCCCAGTAGGTGGGTGGAACTTTGCAAACGGCCCCTGGTTTGCAGTAGCTGAGGGTGGGGAGTTTGCAAATGCTCCCTGGCGGAGGGGCGGAGCTAATTTCCCTTCCAGCTGATTCGGGGCTTCGCTCCAACGGGAACAAGGGGGAATGTATCGGGGGGTTGCAGATCGGGTCCCCAGTGCCTGCTCCCCTGGGGTCCATGGTCCCCCTCCGGCTTCTCTGGGTTCGGGGGCCTCTTCCATCCTCTGTGAGTCCTGCCCCCCCCTACCCCGTGTCCAGGGGTCCCCACCCACACCCCCCTGTCTGAGCCCATCCCCTTGATTCGGGGCTTTACCCCTACAGTGTCTCCCCTCCCTGGATGTGAATTCTCCAGCTGGCCCAGCAGCGGCGAGGTGACATGGGGCCCCGAGAGCAGCATCTGGAGCAATGTTCCCTCTAATTTTTTACCTGCATATGTGGAATGAATTTTGTTATGTGCAGCAATATGGAGGTGATGTGTGGTGGGGGTGGGGCCGAGGGGTTCGGTGTGTGGGAGGGGGCTCCGGGCTGGGGCAGAGGGTTGGGGTGTGGGCTCTGGCTGGGGGTGCAAGGTCTGGGGAGTAACGCCAAAGTCCCCTGGAGACCCCTCTCCCCCTGGGAATGGGGGCAGCCACCTGAGAACCTGCCCCATTGACCTCCCCACCCCAGAGACTCCCAGCCCCATGAGACCCCTCCAGCTCCCCTCGCATATTTCCTTGGGGGGGTGACAGACAGGGACCCCTGACCCAGGGCCGCCCAGAGGGGGGGGCAAGAGGGGCAATTTGCCCCAGGCCCCGAGCCCCACAGGGGCCCCCACCAGAGTTTTTCGGGGCCCCCGGAGCGGGGTCCTTCACTCCCTCCGGGGGGCCCGGAAAACTCTTGCGGGGCCGGGTGCAGGAGCTTCTTCTGCTCCCGGTCTTCGCCGGCGGGGGGGTCCTTCCGCTCCGGGGCGGAAGGACCCCCCGCCGGCGAATTACCGCCGAAGACGGAGCTGGACCCGCCGCCGAAGTTCAGCTCGGTCTTCGGCGGTAATTCGCTGGCGGGGGGCCCTTCCCTTCCGGGACCCGCCGCCGAAGTGCCCTGAAGACCCGCGGTGGGGGCCCCCCTCCGCCGAATTACCGCCGAAGACCGGGCTGCACTTCGGCGGCGGGTCCGGCTTCGGCGGTAATTCGGCGGCGGGGGGGGGGTGGGCCCGCCGCGGGTCTTCGGGGCTCTTCGGCGGTGGGTCCCAGAAAGGAAGGGCCCCCCACCGCCGAAGACCCCGGAATCCTCTGGGCGGCCCTGCCGTGCCCTTCTCCCCTGTCTCTCACTGTGACCCCCAACCCCCACCTGTCACCTCTTCCCCAGCCCCTGGAGACACTAACCTGCCCACTGCTGTGGGCACCTTTCTGGAAGCTCCCTCCTGCCCCCACATGTGCCCTCCCTGCCCTCCAGCTGCAGGGCACCCCCCAGGGCTGAATGCTGCACCTAGTGCTGCCCCCCGGGTCTACACAGAGGTATCCCCTCCCAGCTCCTGCCTGCCATGCCCTGCTCACACCCCCAGGGACACTGGCTCCTTTTTAGCCCAGTCCTACTCTGAGCCCCACCCCCCGCCAAGCCCCCATCAGCTGCCCCCCAGCTCCTAGCCCCTCTCCAAGCACCTCCCTTGGTCCCGTCAGCTGCCCTCAGAGCCCCCTGCCCCTCTCTGAGTGTCCCCCCCGCCGGAAGTTCAGGAACAGCCTCCTCAAGTGAGCCGAGGGGCAGAGAATCCTTCCCAGGGGCTGGCTGGGGGGGGGTCTTGCCCCCATGCTTGAGGCTCACAGACCCCCACATGGAGGGTGAGGAAGAGATTTCCCTCAGCGTCAGATTGGCAGAGACTCGGGGGAGTGGGGTTCATCCCCCTTGGCAGCTGGGGCACTTGCTGGTTTGTACTGGAGTAACTAGGGGGGCTCTGGGATCTGACATCTGTAACTCAGCATTTGGGGGCATCAGTGACTCAGCCCCAGGGGCTGGAGCTGTCACAGGGGGTGGGGGGGCAGGGGCTGTGGCCAGATGAGATGATCAGGATGGTTCCTTCTGGCCTCAAAGTCTCTGAATTTATCCTCCCTGGCCCCATTTCCTTCTGAGAGCCTCCCCAGCCCTCTCTGAGCCCCCGGGACGCCCTGCTGCTGCCCCCAGTATCTGGCCTGGGTGGTTGACCTGGCAGGGGCTGCGGAAAATGGCTCGTAGCAATGCCAAGATCTTGGTGCCCCCCAGGTCGGCCTGGAGCTGCTGGACGCGCTGCAGGTACTTGGCCATGGTCTGTTAGGTGTATCCCACGCTCTGCCTGCAGGGGGTGCCAAGGAGTCAGGGACAGCAAGACTGAGCAACACCCCAACCCGAGCCTGCCCTGCCCCCAACCCAGGGTCACCCCAACCCCAGCCAGTCCTACCCCTAACCAGCCCCCTCCCTGCACTGCCCCTCTGACTCCCGGGTAGGACTCGAACCGAGACCCAAAGCCGCAGATGTTGAAATAACAGCCGAGGGGCAAACTCTTCAACAGCAGGACCAGGGTCTCCTGGGGACGGACAGATGGACGGAGTCAACCCCTTGGTCCAGCCAGCCTGGTCTCCCCCCCCCCCCCGAGCTCTGCCCCCTTCCTCCCCCAGTTCTGCTCCATGGGCATAGCCAGCCTGGGCTGCTCCCCCTGCCCCGGCTTTGCACCACAGCCTCAGCCAGCCTAGGCTGCCCCCTGCTTCTGCCCCAGCCAGCCTGGGCTGCTCCTGCCCCACTCTATCCCCTGCTTCTCCCCCCGTTCCCCCGGCTCTGCCCCACGGGTCCAGCCAGCCTGGGCTGCTCAGTCCCCAGCCCAAACCATCAGTTAACCCATAACCAAATCTAGTGTTCTCCCTTGAACCATTGTTGGTTCCCCACAAGAAACCCCTCCCCACGCTCGTGTGTGTCCCGCTGCCTGGATCCAAACTCTGCCTCAGATCCACTGGGACTGGGAGTCCACCTTCTCCTGACTGATCGTGCTGGGGGCTCTGCCTGTCTCCAGCACTCAGGACCCTGAGCTACCACCGTCACCTGGGAACCCCGACCAGTTCAGACTTCAGGGAGCGGTGAGATCCCCCCTCCCCCTTGTTTTCTTTTCTACCTCAGGTGTAACTTCCTAACCCTGATTTGTTTGAGCAGGTCTAGTTTTCTATATATAACTTTTGTAACCTTTAATAACGTCCGTTATGGTGGTTTAGCCTCGTGCGGTTCTCACTATTCCGTAAATAACTTCTATGGTTCAGCTGGTTGCTTCTCTCTCGCTCTCTCTCTCTGAGCTTTACTCTCGTGTTTTTAGCTTCCCCCATTCACTCGGCAGCGACGCCTCTCGTACCTAAGCTAAAGATCCCTGCAGCACCCAAAATCTTGTGGGGTTTGCTCAGCAAAGGGGTTACTGCCAGTACAATTGTGATGTGAGAGTGGGGACAGGGACGTGCTGAACCTGGGATCTACAAGGGTGGCAGCCTGGAAGTGCTGCTCGACCCAGCCTGCTCAGGCTTACTCTAGGCCGCTGCTGTACTTGTGGCACATAAGGGGGGGCAGCTTGGAAGTGCTGATTGACCCGGTCCACTCAGACTTGCTCTGTTAATGTGTGTGTGAATCTCCATGCGGTTCTGGGCACTTGCAGCAGGGAGACGTAGAGCTCTGTATGAAAACACAAGTGACACTACAGAGCCCCCCTCCCCCCAGAAACGTAACCCTAATAACTGAGCATACCCCAAAGTAACGGGCAAAGCTGGTAACACTGGGATTTCGGCACCTCTCTGGAGTTCAGCGCCAGGCAGGGCAGGAGGGGGTAGATCCGTATGATTCCTCACCCCCCCTGGCTGTGGGAGACCTGGGTCCATCCCCCCGTGCCTGCCTGGGAGACGGGATTTGAACCTGGGCTCCCCCGTGCAGGAGCGCGCGCTGACCACACTGCGGGGGTCGCCCCGGGAGCTGCCGTGAGGAACGGGTAAGGGGAGCTGTTGGGCCAGAGAGCAAGTGAGTGACTCGAGCCTGGTGCCTGCAGAGCTCCCCGGGGGGGCAAAGAGCAGGACCCCCGGCTGGTGAGTTACTGATCCAGAGAACAGCTCTGGCTGGAGCCTCCCCTGGAGCTCTGGGTTCAGGTGCTGCAGCCCAGTGACAGGCCCACGCTCCTGGCCTGTCTCCCCATCCAGCAGGGTGGGGAGCTGAACCGGGGCGACTGCTCAAAGCCCTGGGGTAAAAGCTATAAGGAGCCAGCTGGAGCTCAGAGCAAGCCCCTGGATCCGGCCTTGCGACAGCTGCTTGGAGCCTCCCCTGGGGCCGAGAACCTGGGCACCCACTGGAGGTGCAGGGCCTGGGGTCGTAGGCAGGGCGGTAGGGACCCTGGCAGCGAATAGTCAGGTGCAGCAGGAGCTCGCAGGGCTCGGCAGCTGCTGAGAGGGTTGGGGAACGCCCTGGAAGCCCGAACGTTGGACAGCAGAGCCGGAAGTGTCTGAATGGTAAGATCCTTTGCCAGCCGCCCTGGGCCAATGCCCCGTGTCTGCCCCCTGCACCCCACGTGCTCCCCGCTCTCCAGGACTCCTCCTGGCCCCTGCTAGCCGGCCCAGTGTCTGGGTCCAGCTGCTCTGCCCCACCAGAAAGCCGGAGCTGGGAGTGCCAATGCACCCGCTCAGGGCAGGCGGCCCCTGACCCTGCTGGGAACCCAGTGCCCTGGGCAGCTGTGGGGAGCTCGGAGCCCCAGGACCCCAGCCAAAGCCAGGCAGACAGACAAACTGGGGGAACTGCTTTATTCCAGCGAGGGGCTGGCAGAGACAGTCTCTGCCCGCAGCAGCAAGGGCCTGTCTGCACAACCACCTTCCTCCGCTGTGAGTGACTGGGTCAGTTTAAACTGTTTTCCTTAAACTTATGCAACCAACTGGCTGCTCTTAATTTAGGATCCCCGTGGGGGGGTTAGCGGGGCTGGAGGCCCAGGGTAGCTGGGGTGGGGGGGGGTATAGGGATGGGGAGGTTCAGCTGGGCAGAAGGCCCTGGGTATCTTGTGGGGAGGGGTACAGGGATCCGGGGGGGCTCAGAGCCCGAAGACAGCAGGGCCAACGCTGCAGCCCAGCAGGGTGTTGGCGGCTTCCAGACATTCGCTCAGCCGGGGCCCTGCAACGAGAAGAGGGTCGGGGGAGACATCAGCCTGGGGAACAGGGGGGCGGGGGGGAGGAGACACCAGCCAGGGAATGGGGGACAAAGGGCACAGAGCTCACAGCCCGGGGCACTGACCTCGGGGAGCTGGGGGAACGGGGGGCTGGGAGCCTGTCTGTCCTGGGACTGGAGGCCTCTGGGGGTCTGGCTGGGGGACCAGAGGCTGTTAGGATGCCGGGGGGCCCATGGGACGCAGGATCCCAGGGCTGTGGTTGGCTGGACTGTGGGGTCCTATGGGGTGGGGTTGGTACTGTGGGCTTGGGGGTGGGGTGGGGGGGCAGGCTGGGCTGTGGGACAGTCTCCAGACGGTCGGGGGGGGCTATGGGGCAGGGGCTCTCCAGTAGAGGGCCTGGGCCCTGCCCCCAACCCCCCCACTCCCGTCTCACCTGCTTGGCCCCGCACCCAGCCCACAGCCTTGGCCTCCAGCAGCTCCCACTCGTCGCGCTGCCCCGCGGCCCGGCCGTGCAGCCAGACCACGGCCAGCACCGTGGCCCAGACACCGGGGGGCACGTCCTGTGGCGGGGGAGAGACACAGCTTGAGACAGCGCCCAGCCCGTCCCCCAGAGCGCTGCCCCGGCCCTGGGGACCCCCTGAACCCCTCCCAGCGCTGCTCCCAACTTCCTGCCCTAGGGACCCCTCTGCCCTCCCAGCGCTGCCCCCATTCCCCTGTCCGGGGAACCCCCCCAATCCAGCGCTCCTGCCCCTTCCCCAAACTCAGAGGGTTCCCAGCCCCCCTCCGCTCTAGCACCCTGGACCCCCTACCCAGATGCCCAGTGCCATGCCCGGGGGTAGGGAGACAGCCTCAGAGCGGACCCAGCCTGGGCCTCCTCATGTCCCCCCTCAGCCCTGGGCCCCCTCGATCCAACGCTCCGATTCCCTGCAAGGGGGTTCTAGCTCCCCGCTGTGGACCCGTCTCCCCCACTGGGCTCCAGATTCAGGGGTCATGTGATCCAGTCGCCCTCAGACCCGCCCCCAGCCTGGGTCACGCCCAGTCTCATCTGGGAGCTGAGAACAGGCCCAACTCATGGCACCTGCCCCCCCATCTCTCCCCTCTCCTCCGCCCCCTGCACTCACCTTACTGGGCATCCTCCCCCTGGCGTCGGTCTCGCTCACCCCCAGCGCAGCGGCCAGCCGGGGGTCCAGGTCCCACGAGCCGTCGGCATTCTGCAGAGACACCAGCCTCAGCAGGGGAGATTCCTCCGGAGCCCGCTCTAGGGAGAGAGGTGGGGAGATGGCTCTTGCACAGGGTTATGGGTACAGAACAGCAATGTGGCCTATCCAGGCTGGGGGACAGCCAACAACCTTAACTGTGACCCTCTGTGCATCCTTAACTCTGCCCCTCCATGAGCTTCTTTTATCTACTCCTCTGCACCCTTAACCTTTCTGTGGGCACCCTCAACTCTGCCCCTTCCTGCACCCATGGGATGACAACTAATTTGCAGTTGGAGTTGGGAACCAAAGTCCCTTGGGCCCCATGAATGTCTCAGCCCCAATCATTAATCTCACAACCCCAGGGTGTTTCTCAAACACAATCTGACCCCGGGACTATCCTGCACTACAACCTGTGATACAGACATAGTCCGGGGAGACACAGAAGCGTCTAAGGGTATAGGGGAGACGGGATGTTACACAGTTTATATGATATTACAGCTGCCTGGACCAGGGTTATGAGGCAGAGTTAAGGTTACCTGGGCTACAGCAAGGTTGTATTTCCACACTCTTCAAATTCAGGTTTAAGGGGAGCCTTAACTTTAACATTTCTGCCTTTCGTGGGCTTCTTTGTTTAGAAACCAGACCGGGCCAACCACGATCTGTGCCCCTGAACTCACCTGTACAAACACCCGAGCCTGGGCCCAGCTTCACAAGGTATTTTTGTCTGGGAATTTAGCTGTGCCCATTTCAGAGAAAACTGCCCAGCGACATTTCTGTTACTAAAAAGCAACTGATTACCCCCTCCGCTGCCCAGCTGGGCCCTCCCCACATGTAGCTCATTGATACAAACTCACCCCCCAAATTCCAGCTTCACAGAGTTTATTGCCTGGGAGTTTCCTTATTTTTTTTTCATTTTCTTGCAAGATCATTTACGTCCCGACACTTAAAAAACAACCAGCTGCGGATTCCCCCTCCCCCAGCATCACACTGCTGTTTTGCCCAGGAAGTTCCTGCACTTTCTATGTGGCTGTTAAACACTTGCCCGGCTCTGGGACCGTCACGGCACGTCTGTCTCTGACCCGATGAAGCGTCATCCTGGTGTTTCCCCCCATCTCTGAGTCCTGAGTCCCAGCCCCTGCCCCCCTCACCTTTCTGGGACGCGGTCTCCGGCGGGGCGCTGTATGCGCAGAACTTCCTGACAATGTGCTCTGAGATGGTGCGGGAGCCAGGACGAGCGGCACAGGAGGGGGACATAATCTGTACTTCCTGTGAGAAGCCCTGGGGGTGAGTGTCCTGGAAGGGGACGGAGGGGCGGTGGCTCTGAACTTGCACATCCGAGCTGTTGTCAAAGTTGCAGGCCCTGGCGCAGTCCACGGACACAAGGGAAGGCCCTTGGGCCTGGGCCCTGAGCACAGGGGGGGAATGGCCCATGGAGGAACACAGCAATCTCCGCATGCGGGGTGCGGCCCCGAAGGCTGGGCGGGAGACGGACAGAGAGGGACAGACAGACACGCAGACAGAGACAGGCTAAGAGAGGGAAGGGAAATCCCCCCCCCCACGGCACCCAGACCCAACACACCATTGGGACCCCTCTCCCATGCCCCCCCAGCTGGATACTCCCAACACCCAGCCCCATCCTCCTCTCCCCCCAGCTCCCTCAGAGTCAGGATCTCCCCCAGCCCATCCCCCCAAGCTGGGACCCCCTGGATCCAGCCCCTCGCCTGCAGCTTTCCCCCAGCTTAGACCCCTCATCAAGCCCCAGGGCACACAGGGGCGGGTGCTGCACCCCATGGATGAGGGCAGGATGCTGGGGGAGGGGGGTGAGAGGCCCCCGCTAGCCAGGCCTGCTCATGACAGCAATGCGCCCGCCCCTCCGGTCCCTGCCTGTCTGTGTGTCTCTGTCTGGGTCCGACTGTCTGATTCTCGGTCTTTGCCCCCATCTGTTTGGGTCTCCGGTTCTGGGTCCATCTGTCCATCCGTCCCACAGGCCCCACTCTCCTGGCTGGGATGGGCCAGGCCCCGCGGGCTGCTTCCCATCCCACCCGGCCGGCACCTGCCGCTCTCCCCCTGCCCTGGGGACGGGGGCACTGGGGTTGCCCCGGGGGGGGGGGGTAGGGAGGGGGCAGCACAGCCCCATGGGAGCTGGGGCACGGAGAAGAGCACAGGGACATTAGCCCATAACCATGATGTCCCCCGTCCAATGCTCCTGGGTCCCTCCTCTCACACTGGGATCCCCCTGTTCTGGGACCTTCCCATAATTCCCTTCCCCTTCCCTCGCCCCGGTGCCACGTTCCCCCACAGTGCCAGGTTGGTTCCACCTCCCACCTGAGCCCCCTCCCATGTTATCCACCCCCTAGTGCCAGGATCCCCGATCCTGCTTCCAGGGTTACCTGCCAGCGGGATGTCCCGTCTCACCAGCGGCCCCTGCACCGGCTGCCCCCGCTCTGTGTCCACCCCCACGTAGGCCGTGAGGGAGCAGACGACCCCCGAGCTCAGGCTGGTCTCCAGCGCCCGGCTCCGGTCCCCCTCCGACCCGGTGTCCACGGCCCCCTCCAGCTCCAGCAGCAGCGACTTGGCTGCCAGCCGGTGAACGGGCAGCCTGTGCCGGGGACAGAGAGTCAGGGGGTGAGCCCTGGATGCCTGGGTTCCAGCCACTGTGGGGAGGGGGAGGAGGGGCTAGTGGGATAGTGTGTGTGTGGGGGAGAAGCCAGGACTCCTGGGTTCTATCTCTGGCTATAGGAGGGGAGTGGGGTCTAGTGGTCACAGCAGGGAGGCTGGGAGCCAAGACTCCTGCTTCCTTCTGTGACTTGGGGCAGGTCCCCTCCCATCTCTATTCTGTTGGGGGTGGGGATGTGGGGGGCAGGACCCAGTGGCTTGGGAAGGACGAGGACCAGGGGAGCGTTGCTGTCACCTGTCCTGTTGGCGGTGGGGATGGGGGGGGGCAGGACCCAGATACCTGAGGGTAATGGGGGCCAAAGGAGCGTTGCTGTCACCTGTCACCATCCTGTGGCTGCAGGGGGAACTGCAGCGTCTCCTTGTAGGTCTGGTCCTGGATGCGATACTGCAGGGTGACGCCCCCCACGGCAGGGTCTGGGGGCTGAAGGCAGAGAAAGGGGGTCAGAGGTGGAGTGCGAGGGGGGAAAAGATGCCTGGGGACCCCCCCAGACCCAGGTTACAGAACAAAGGGGGTAAATACGCCCAATTCACAGCAGTTAGGGGGCTGCCTAGTCAGCCCAATGGCCATCAGTAGGGTCAGGAGATAACGACCCCCTTTGAGATCCATGGGGCTGGGGTAGCACAGAGACCTCCAGCCCAGTGGTCACTGGTCAGGGACAGAGTTATCGATCCCCACGGAGGTCTCATCTACACCACATGCTGCAGTATAACTACGTCGCTCAGAGGTGTGAAAAATCCACACCCCTGAGCTCCAGCTCCCTGAGTGACGTAGTTACACAGACCTTAGCCCCCCATGGAGACAGGGCCGTGTCGGCAGGAGAACTTCTCCCGTTGGCTTAGAGCGTCTTCACCAGACGTGCTACAGTGGCGCAGCTGTAAATGTATAGCATAGACGTGCCCCTGAGATCAATGCAGCCAGGCTAGTGCAGAGACACCCCCAGCCCAACTGCCATCATTAGGGATCAGAGTTAACGTTCCTCACTGAAATCAATGGCCTGGGATGGCACAGAGACCCCCGCCCCATGACCATCATTAAGAATTTAAGAGGGGCCATATGGGGTCAGAGCAAAGGTCCACATAGCTCAGTATCTTGCCTTCGAACAGTTTAAACCTGCTGCCTATTAATTTCATTTGGTGACCCCCTAGTTTGTGTGTTATGAGAAGGAGTAAATAATACTTCCTTATCCACTTTCTCCACACCAGTCATGATTTTATAGACCTCTATCATGTCCCCACTTTGTCATCTCTTTTCCAAGCTGAAAAATCCCAGTCTTCGTAATCTCTCCCCATATAGCAGCCGTTCCATACCCCTCATTATTTTTGTTGCCCTTTTCTGAAACTTTTCCACTTCCAATATAAGTTTTTTGAGTTGGGGTGACCAGCTCTGCACACCGTATTCAAGATGTGGATGTACCAGGGATTTATACAGAGTCAACATGATATTTTCTGTCTTATTATCTATCCCTTTCTTAATAATTCCCAACATTCTGTTTGCTTTTTTGACACCGCTGCACATTGAGTGGATGATCTCAGAGAACTATCCTCCAAGGTCTCTTTCTTGAGTGGTTAAAGCTAATTTAGACCCATCATTTTATATGTGGTGTTGGGATTATGTTTTCCAATGTGCATTAGTTTGCATTTATCAACACTGAATTTCAGCTGCAATTTTTTTGCCCGGTCACCCAGGTTTGTATAATTTTTGGTGGTGCCCAGAATGGGTCCAAGCAGAGCCGTCCAGTCCATAGGACTGACCAGGGCAACTGCCCCAGGTCCCGCACTTTGGGGACCCCCGCGTTTCAGGGGCCCCTGCGCTTCGGGGGGATGCAGGGTCCAGGGTGGCCTGGGGGATTAGCAGGGGATCTGGTGCCAGCAACAGCGAACAACCCGGCCCCAGCCTGCCCCGCTGCGCTCTGCCCTGCCGGCTCCCGGCATCGCTCGGGGGAGGGGGAGGAAGCCGGAAAGAGGCAGGGCGGGGGCGGGGACTTGGGGAAAGAGGTGGAGTGGGGGTGGGGAGAGCAGGGCAGGCTGGGGCTGGTCACTTGCTGCTGCCAGTGCCAGGCCACCTGCTAACCCCCCAGGCTTCCCTGGACCCCGCGTCCCCCTGAAGTGTGGGGCCCAGGGCGGTTGCCCAGTCCCATGGACAGGATGGTTCTGATTAAATATAAGCCCAAACATTGCTGGAGCCAGGCCCACGTTCCTGAGTATTGGTGGAGCAGGGGAACCACAGGCCCATATATCTCCCCGCCTATGTTGTGAGATCCTTTTGTAGCTCTTCGCAGTCTGCCTGGGACTTAACTATCTTGAGTAGTTTTGTATCTGCAAATTTTGCCACCTCACTGTTTACCCCTTTTCCCAGATCATGTATGAACATGTTGAATGTATGCCCACTTTCCAGATCATGCATGAATATGTTAGCGCTGGTCCCAGTACAGACCCCCTGGGGGACACCACCAGTTACCTCGCTCCGTTCTGAGAACTGACCATTTATTCCTACCCTTTGTTTCCTTGGGGAGGGATAGCTCAGTGGTTTGAGCACTAGCCTGCTAAATCCAGGATTATGAATTCAATCCTTAAGAGGGCCATTTACATATCTAGGGCAAAAATCTGTCTGGGGATTGACCCTACTTTGAGCAGGGGGTTGGACTAGATGATCTCTTGAGGTCCCTTCCAACCCTGATATTCTATCTTTTAATCAGATACCCATGCATGAGAGAACCTTCCCTCTTATCCCAGGACAGCTTACTTTGCTTAAGAGCCTGTGGTGAGGGACCTTGTCAAAGGTTTACTGAAAGTCCAAGTACACTATAGCCACTGGATCCCCTTTGTCCACATGCTTGTTGACCCCCTCAAAGAATTCGAGTAGATTGGTGAGGCATGATTTCCCTTTACAAAAACCATGTTGACTCTTCCCCAGCAAATTCTGTTCACCTACGCGCCTGAGAATTCTGTTCTTTACTATAATTTCAACCAGTTTGCCCGGTACTGAAGTCAGGTGTATTGGCCTGTAACTGCCGGGATCGCCTCTGGAGCCATTTTTAAAATTTGGTGTCACATAAACTAAAAATGCCTGGAGAACAGCTAATCAATTTGTTCCAAAACCTCCTTGAATGACATCTCAATCTGGGACAGTTCCTCAGATGTGTCATCTAAAAAGAATGGCTCAGTTTGGGAATTCCCCCCTCCCCCAACCTCAGCTGTGAAGACCAATGCAAAGAATTAATGTAGTTTCTCCGCAATGGCCTTATCGTCCTTGAGTGCTCCTTTGGCACCTCGTTCGTCCAGTGGCCCCTCTGGTTGTTTAACAGGCTTCCTGCTTCTGATGTTCTTAAAATTTTTTGCTGTTACTTTTTGAGTCTTTGGCAAGCTGTTCTTCACATTCTTTTCTGACCTTCCTAATTATATTTTTACACCTCACTTGCCAGGGTTTATGCTTCTTTCTATTTTCCTCACTAGGATTTAACTTCCACGTTTTAAGGATGCCTTTTTACCTCTCACTGCTTCTTTCAGAGTTACCACCCAGGAGGGGGTGGGAGGTTCCTGGCTCAGTCACTGACCCCAAGCCCTGGGGGCGTTGTGTGTGTGTGTGTGTGTGTGTGTGTGTGTGTGTTGGGGGAAGGGGGGGTTGTTCTCTCACCTGGGGCTGCCCGCGGAGCTGGGCGTAGATGAGGCACCGCTGCCCAGGGAAGATCACCTCAGGGCCCCGGCTCAGCAGCGCCGCCTCCATCCCGGGGGGCAGATCCCAGCTCAGCGATATCCCAGTCATGGCCGGCTGCAGGGCCCGCTTCAGAGACTGCAGCGCCTGCGGGGAGAGACTGGCACACACAGGATGGGACCAGGACACCAGGGTCCTACCCCTGGCATGGGGGGGGAGGGGAGGCATAGGGACTGGTGGGTTAGAGCGGGGGGGGGGGGGGCTGGGAGTCAGGACTCCTGGTTCTCTTCCAGCTCTGGAAGGGGAGTGGGGTCTGGTGGGTTAGAGCCAGGGGAGCCCGGACTCCTGGGTTCTGTGAAAGTAGAATGAATTATATTGTAAAAATAAGAATGGATTAAAGAAATGTTGTATGTACCTTTAAGCAGAAATAAGAAATGTTGAAATACAGGTGCCAGGAAAAGAAACATTAGGCATAAACAATGGTGCTAATGGTGAAACATTAACAGAAGATTGGTAATAGTTAATAAGGAAAAAAGATATGCATGCCTAGCCCAGGTAAACTTATCTGATTCTGCTTCCTTTGTTATCTTGTTAAGTTCTCACCCTTTTATCTGTATAGATAAGATAGTTTGTGTCTTGCACGGCGCTCACATTATCTGGGTGTTATTAGCAGAGCGCTGTACTAATAAAACAGAGTGGTCTGACAACCTGTGAGTCCTGAGTCTAACTTTGACAGTTCTCACCTTGGGCTGCATGCGGTCCTGGCCCGTGATGAACTCGGCGCTGCCCCCTGCTGCCCGGGCGATGCCTTTGACCAGAGCCGTGGAGGCCCCTTCCCCGATGCCGAAGGAGAAACACCTGCAGGAAGGCAGAGTCCGGAGTGGGGGGTCAGAGACAGGAGTAGGAGGGGCAGAGCTGGGGGGTCAATTCAGTGCTGGGGGGCAGTTGGAGAGGGGCCAGCAGGGCTGGGGGGCAGGGTGAGGTGAAGGGATGGGCAGATGCTGGGGTTGGGGTCTCTCTGTTGGCAGGGCTGGGGGGAGATGATAGGGGCAGAGGTTCTCCATGCTGGCAGGGCTGGAGGGAGAGAGTTTGAGGGGGGTCTCCAGGTCGGGAAGGCAGGCAGCAGCTTTGGCGAGATAATGGGAGGCAGGGTTGGTGGGTGCTCGGGGTCCCCAGGCTGGAGGGAGAGAGTTTGGGGTTGCTGAGGGTGCCCATGCCAGTAGGGTGGGGGGGACAGTGTTTGGGGTTACTGGGGGGCTCTCCAGGCAGGCAGGGCTAAGGGGACAGGGTCTGGGGTTGCTGGGGGGGGTCCCCAGGCCAGCAAGGCTGGGGGCAGGGTTGAGGGGTGCTGTGGGGCAGACGCTCCCCAGGACGGCAGGGCTTGGAGCAGGGTTGAGGGGTGCTGTGGGACAGACGGTTCCCAGGGCAGCAGGGCTGGGGGCAGGGTTGAGGGGTGCTGTGGGGCAGAGAGTCCCCAGGCGGCAGGGCTGGGGGCAGCTTTGAGGGGTGCTGTGGGACAGACGGTCCCCAGGGCAGCAGGGCTGGGGGCAGGGTTGAGGGGTGCTGTGGGGCATATCACAGACCCGCTGCAGGGCCCGAGCACTCAAGCCGGACACCGGGCAGAGCAGAGCAAAGCAGGGGTCAGTGCGTCGCACGTGCCCGGCGTGTGCCCTGGGAACTACAGCTGCTCTGAATTTGTGAGAGCCAGAGACACGGCGGCGGCGGTGTTGTCACCTCTCCGTAACCCTGCTGATCACGAGCTCACCCCGCCCCATAGTTCCTTGTGCTTGTGCCGCTGGAGCAATCCCGAGTGCGGGTGTTTCGGGGTGTGAGGATGGATGGTCTCAGCCATCGCACCGTGTCTCCCGCATTGGCACCTGGCCCATGTAAATGCAGACCCGCGTTCACTCCGAAGCACAGCTCCCGACGCAGGCCGATGGACGCGCCATGAACTGTCTGCGTTCAGGCCACACAGCGAGACCTGGGCGCTGATGGAAACTCGCCGGATGGTTTTAAGCGAGGAAAAGGGACCCTGGGAGGGATCGCGCGTCTCCGAGCTCTTTGGCTGCCATCAGGGGCCTTCTGGACACCAGGCTGAGGTCCCCAAAGCCATTCCGGGGCACCCTTGGGGAATGCAGATCCCACATCTCTCCCATCCTCTGAATTCACAAACCGACTCACCTGCTCCGTGGTTCACTGCGCTAACCTCTCGCTGGCTGTTCCCTTCTCCGAGCTAACACACCCGCGGTTAGTTCACAGGCGAGCTCTGGAGTGTCCCGTCAGCGGGCTCAGTGCCTGGAGAACCATGTGACTTTGGGTTGATGCCCAATCTCGTTCCATCCAGTCTGTCCGGGGATCAGTTTGGCTGGAGCACCCACGGGGGCCGTCCGTGGTGAGACTGGCCCGTGAGCCGGGTGTGCATGCCTGGTCCTGGCTGGGGAACCGAATTCCAGGGAACACCCCCAGGCTGGGGGTTGGGGAGCCTGCCTTGGCTTCCTGCGCTGAGGTTGGCACTCAGCTGGGGGCCACTCTGCACCGTGACAGCAGGGTTGGGGGGGTGGTAGGGGGCAGGGTGGGGAGTCGCTGGGAGGCAGGACTTGGAGGGTGCTTGGGGGCAGGGTGGGAGGGATGCTGGGGGGGGCAGGTGCCCCCTTTACCTGTGGGCCCCCTGGTGACGCTGCACCTCAGTGATGACGTCCTTGGTGTTCCCCACCTCCCCGTCTGTGAACACGAACAGCTGGCGGGGGAGAGACGCTGTCAGAGCCGGGGACCCCAAATCCTCCTGGAGACACCCCCTCCCCCTGGGAATGGGGGCAGCCCCCAGAGAGCCTGCCCCACTGACCCCCCTCCCAGAGACCTCCCTGGCACTCCTCCCTTCCTCCCAGCGCTGCCACCCAGCTCTAGACAGAGGTAGCCCCCCTTAGCTCCTGCCCACCACGGACTGCTCCCACCCCCAGGGGCACTGGCCCCCCATTGGTGACAGTCCCACTCTGAGCCCTCCCGTAAAGCCTCTGTCAGCTACCCCCCCAGCCCCTCTCCAAGCACCCACCATCAGCTCCCCCCAGCCCCTCTCCAAGCCCCGGGACACCCTGCTGCTGCCCCTGATACCTGGCGTGGGTGCCCGTCCCGGCAGGGGCTGTGCTAAATGGCTCGTAGCGGTGCCAAGATCTCGGTGCCCCCCAGGTCGGCCTGGAGCTGCTGGATGCGCTGCAGGGACTCGGCCATGGTCTGTTGGGTGTATGCCACGCTCTGCCTGCGGGGGGGGGCGCCGAGGGATCAGGGGGAGGCTCAGCTGAAGCAAGGGACATCCCGACCCCAGCCAGACCTGCCCCCAACCCAGCGACACCCCAACACCATCCTGCCCTGCCACAAACCCCCAGCCCTGGACTCACGGGTAGAAGGACTCAAACCGAGACCCAAAGCCGTAGATGTTGAAATAACAGCCCAGGGGCAAACTCTTCAACAGCAGGACCAGGGTCTCCTGGGGAGGGACAGACAGATGAAGTCACTCCCCCGGGCCTAACCAGCTTGGGCTGTTCCTCCACCCAGCTCTGCCCCCCAGGCCCAGCCAGCCTGAGCTGCTCCCCTCCACAGGCCCATCTAGCGCGGCCTCCCGCCTGGCCGTACCTTGGCACTGTTGATGCGCTGGGATGAGCGGTCTCGGCCGTCCATGGGGCACTGCATGCTGCCGGAGCGGTCCAGCAGGAAGATGAACTCCCCGGATGGGCTCTGGCCTGGCACCGCCTCAGGCAGGCTGGGCAGCAGGGTCACCATCACGGCCGGGTCGCCCATCAGGGAGCCTGCGGGGAGACGGGGCCAGCCCCAAATGGAGCAGGCATGGGGTTGAGCCCTGTGAGTCTGCGAGAGCCCCCAGGCCCACCTGACTGCTCCAGCCAGAGCCCAACCCATGTCCCTCCTCTCTCCTGCCCTCCCCATAGATCCCCTACCACCCCCAGTGCCCGACTGCCCCTGAGCCCGACCTCTCTGTCCCTCCCCCCATATCACCCTCTCCCTAGATCCCCCACCATCCCCTGACTGCCCCAGAGCCACACCCCTCTGTCCCTCCCTTCACACCTCTTTCCCCTAGATCCCACACTGATCCCAATTACCAGCCCCTCAGCGCCTTCCCTTCCATCCCCTGTTCTGTGCCGTATCCCTGAACCTGAAATGCATCCCAGTGTCTACCTGCTTCCAGGCACCCCACCCTCCCACTCCCTGCTCCGCTGAGACCCCCCCTCTGGTTCCCAGCTTCTTCTGGTCTCCCCCACCCCAGCTCCACACACACACCTCATCCCCAGCTCCTTCAACACCCACCCACAATCATAAGAATGGCCAGACTGGGTCAGACCAAATGTCCATCTAGCCCAGTATCTTGTCTGCCAACAGTGGCCTATGCCAGGTGCCCCAGAGGGAATGAACAGAACAGGGAATCACTGAGTGATCCATCCCCTGTCACCCGTCCCCAGCTTCTGGCAAACAGAGGCTAGGGACACCATCCCTACCCATCCCGGCTAATAGCTGTTGATGGACCTATCCTCCATGAACTTATCTAGCTCTTTTTTGACCGCTGTTACAGTCCTGGCTTTCTCAACATCCTCTGGCAAGGAGTTCCACAGATTGACTGTGCAGTGTGTAAAGAAAGACTTCCTTTTGCTTTTTTTAAATCTGCTGCTTAATTAGTTTCATTTGGTGACCTCTGGTTCTTGGGTTATGAGGAGTAAATACCACTTCCTTATTTACTTTCTCCACACCAGTCATGATTGTGTAGACCTCGATCATATCCCCCCTTAGCTGTGTGAAGAAATATTTCCTTTTGTTTGTTTTCAATCCGTTGCCTGTGAGGGCGAACCATGGATTTATCTAGAGCAGCGTTTCTCAAACTGGAGTCCGCGGACCCCTGGGGGTCTGCGAGGGAACTCCATGGTGTCTGCGGGTCCCGCTGACAAACTCTTCCCTCTTCCTCGCTCAACTCCTCCGCCTGGAAACGGCTGCCAGCTCCCTGTGGCCCCATGGCAGCCAGTGAGGCTCCGCTCATGGCCCCCGCCCGAGAGCTGGCTCCGCAGTTCCCATTGGCCAGGAAGGGGCAGGGCAGGGGAGAGGTCCCTGAAAATTTTAAAATCAAAGTGGGGGACCTCAGGTTGCTACAGTTTGAGAACTGCTGATCTAGAGGCGATACAATATTTTTTGTCTTGTTATTTATCCCTTTCCTAATGATTCCTAACATTCGGTTTGTTTTTTGGATTGCAGCTGCACTTTCAGTGGATGTTTTACTCCTCGGGGAATTCGGCACCACTGCGCATGCGCAGAATTTATGTCCAGTGCCGATTTCCTTGCTTCCCTGCAAAAAAAATGACTTCCTATCAGGGAAGCAAAGGGAAGCCACAAGAGTGGGCATGTGACCCTCCCAGCCGTATGTTTCAGGTGCCCAGGGCAGCCAGTGGAAGGTAAATCACTGTGGGGCAGGGGGCAGGACTGGGAAAGATCCAGCTAGTGGCTCTTGTCCTGTGCTGGGTTCAGCTGCTGGTCCCGGCTGGGTTGGGGAGGTCGGGACTTCCTCTTCCCCGGCAGGGCAATTGGGGCCGGGTCAGACCCACCCCCAGATTTCTCCCCCAACTGCAGGAAGCTCTGCAAACTCCTCCCCCCCCACTTCCTGCACCCATCGCTCCTCAGCTGAAGGGGGAGGGATCCCTGTACAGGGAGCTGCTCCCCCATCCGTCCAACCCATGTGCATCCAGACACCCCCATACCCAGACCCTCCCACTGAATCTCACCCCCCCGCACTCAGAACCTCCCCTGATGAGCCCCACTCCCACTACACCTGGACCACCCCAACGAGCCAACTGCACTCAGAGCCCAACCCCACTGAGCCCCAACCCACCCCAGAGCCCACCCTGCTGAGCCCTAACCACCTTCACCCTAACCCCCTGCAGAGTCCCATTATCTTTGCACCCAGAACCTCCCAACAAGCTCCTGTGCATCCAGATCCCCTGCTGCAGATCCCGCACTGAGCTGCCCACACCCAGACTGCCTCACCCAGAGCCCTCTCACCCCACACCTGCATCCCCCCACACTAAGCCCCTCCACGCTTGGATCCTGCCTTGCTGAGCCTGCCTGCCCCACACCTGGTGCACCTGGCACAGAGGGCAGGGCCTTGGGGTGTTTCTGGGGCAGGCCCGGTCCTTGCACAGTGAGGGTTGGGTGCAGCCTCACCACTGAGTCCGTGTCCCGGGGGGAGCTGCACAGTGATCTCCCACCTCTGTGCAGCCAGTGGCCCATGCTCCCCACTGCCAGGCTGGAGCCTCCACATTTATTTGACAAATAACATTTGCAGAAATTTAGAACACGGTGCCTGGAATTTTTATATTTTTGGAGCAGAATTTTTAACGTTTTGGCGCAGAATGCCCGCAGGAGAAATGTTTTCAGAGAACTAGCCACGAAGACTCCAAGATCTTTCTTGAGTGGTCACAGCTAATTTAGACCTCGTCATTTTATACGTCTAGTTGGGATGACGTTTACCAGTGTGCATCACTCTGCACTTATCAACACTGAATTTCATCTGCGGCTTTGTTGCTCAGTCACCCAGCTTTGTGAGGTCCCTTTGTAACTCTTCACAGTCTGCTTTGGGCTGAGCTATCCTGAGTAGTTTTGTATCTTCTGCAAATTTTGCCACCTCACTGTTTACCCCTTTTTCTACATCATTTATGAATATGTTGAACAGCCCTGGTCCCAGTACAGACCCCTGGGGACATCACTATTTACCTCTTTCCATTCTGAAAACTGACCCTTTATTCCTACCCTCGGTTTCCTGTCTTTGAACCAGTTACCAGTCCATGAGACGACCTTTCCTCCTATGCCCTGACAACTTACTTTGCGTAAGAGCCTTTGGTGACGGACCTTGGAAAAGGCTTTCTGAAAATCTTAATACACTATATCAGGGGTGGGCACACTTTTTGGGCTGAGGGCCACATCTGGGTGGGGAAATTGTATGCAGGGCTGGCGCAGGGGGGTGGGGTGTGTGAGGGGGTGCGGCGTGCTGAAAGGAGCTCAAGGCAAGGGATTGGGGCAGAGGAGGGGTGTGGAGTGTGGGAAGGGGGCTCAGGGCGGGGGTTGGGGTGCGACAGGGGGCTCAGGGCATGGAGTTGGGGGGTAGGAGGGGTGCATGGTGCAGGCAGGGGGCTTAGGGCAGGGAGCTGGGGTGCGGGGTGTACGAGGGGGCTCAGGGCAGGGAGTTGGGGGGCAGGAGGGGTGCACGGTGCAGGCAGGGAAATTAGGGCGGGGAGTCGGGGGGTGGGGTGCAGGAGGGGTGCAGGGTGTACGAGGGGGCTCAGGGCAGGGAGTTGGGGTGCAGGAGGGATGTAGGGTGTATGAGGGGGCTCAGGGCAGGGAATTGGGGTGTGGGAGGGGTGCGCGGTGCAGGCAGGGGAATTAGGGCGGGGAGTCGGGGGTGGGGTGCAGGAGGGGTGCAGGGTGTAGGAGGGGGCTCAGGGCAGGGAGTTGGGGTGTAGGAGGGGTGCATGGTGCAGGCAGGGGGCTTAGGGCAGGGAGCTGGGGTGCAGGGTGTACGAGGGGGCTCAGGGAAGGGGGTTGGGGTACAGGAGGGGTGCGGGGTGTACGAGCGGGCTCAGGTGCGCAGTGCAGGCAGGGGAATTAGGGCAGGGAGTCGGGGGGTGGGTGCAGGAGGGGTTCGGGCTCCGGGGTGGCAGCGGCGCACACCAGGGCCGGCTCCCTGCAGGCCTGCCCTGTCCCCGGCCCCGCGCCGCTCCAAGAAGCGCTGAGGCCCCTGGGGGAGAGGGGGCGGAGGTCGCTGCGTGTGCTGCCCTTGCCACGCGTCCAGGTACCTCCCCTGAAGCTCCCATTGGAGGCGGTTCCCCATTCCTGACCAATGGGAGCTGCGGGGGACGGTGCCTGGAGGCAACACACGGAGCCTTGTGACCCCCCCAACCCGGGAGCTGCAGGGACGTGGTGCCGGTGGTGCCATGGGCTGTCGCCAAAGCCCTGAGGGGCCAGATCTGGCCTGTGGGCCATAGTCTGCCCACCCCTGCACTATATCCCCCCATTCCCCTACCATCCCCCTCATTGCCCCGGGCCCCCTGAACCCAAGTCACTGCCCAGAACCCCCCCGCACCCCAACATCCCCATCCCATGGATCCACTGGCCAGGGCAGCAGGGTGCAGGACCCCTCCGCACCTGGCTCTGCTTCGGGCAACCCGAGCTCCAGCACCGCGCTGGGTTTGTGCGGCTCCGCGTAATACACCAGCAGCTCCATGTCCCGGTCCCACGGGGGGGTCTCGGCCAGAGAAACCTGGGGGGAGACAGACACCGTCACCTCCCCTCGGCTCCTGGGGGGGGGGCAGGGTTCCCAGGGTGCCCCCCATGCAGCCGGGGGGAGGGAGCAACTCCGGGTTAGGAGGGAGGGAGAGAGGGAGGGAAAAACACCCCAAAGGGCCACACAGGGACTTGGCTCTTCTTGCAGAAAACACTGGGAAAATTCTGACTTTGTTTGGCTAAATCTTTCCAATTTGGGGGTGATATTTTCCCACCCCCCATTTTCTTCCATTCAAAATGAAGGAGAAGGAAACTCCCAGAAAGCAAAGGGAACCAGGACCCTCGAATGTCCAGGATTTCACCCCCACAGGCTGGTCTCAGCCCCTTGAGATTTTCCCCAGAGAACATGGGCAATTCCCTGGATCTTTTGGTGTCGCTCAACCCTCTTCCCCGCCACCCCCGCCCTGCCCCAGAGCTCCCACCCCTGTATATGCTCACCCTGGCACCCACCCCTCAGCCCAGAGTCCCCATCACCCCCTGCTCAGAGCTGCCCGCCCATATTGATCCTCCAAGTGGGATACTGGGGACCCAAGTGTCCGGGTGAGCCCTTACCTGGGCGCTGGTCCGGTTCCCGGCCGTGTAGCTCAGGGGGGTGAGGGAGCAGTTGGAGAGCACGCGGTCGATGCCGTGGGGTGACTGCAGCGTGGCGCTCAGTCTCAAGGTGTAGGGCAGCTCCCCCTGGGGGACTCGCGGGACCCCCTGGGTGACGTCCTCCCCGTCCCACCCTGCAGAGAGAGACACGGGGTGAGCACGGGCCCAGGCAGAGACAGATGCATCCTGGAGGCGAATGCCTGGCTGTGAAGATGGTGTCGCCAGGAGCGCTTTGGCTTTCTTGAGCACGAGCTGCTGTTCCAGGAAGAAGGATGCTAAGCAGAGATGGGGCCCAGCTAGCGAGGAAGAGGAAGAGCATATTTGGCTACAGACTGGCTGGCCTAGAGAGGAGGGCTTGAAACTAGGTTTGACGGGGGCAGGTGACCAAAGCCCTCAGGTAAGTCAACAACATGGAGACCTGGGAGAAGGGTTGGAATTTGGGGGGAGCATGGGCTGTTATGGGAGGGATAAAGGAGAGACAAGACAGAACTGGTGGGGGGGGGAATCAAATCAGTATCTTAGATGTCTGTATACGAAGGTGAGAAGTACGGGGGAATGTGGAGGAAAAATGTTTTGAGGCCTAAACTTTGGTTAAGCAAACTGTATGTACGGCCTGAAGGTAGAAAAAGGAGGGGAAGGTCGAAAAAAGAAGGGTAGAAAGAAATTATAAAAGCAGAACTAACTGTAGAAACTAGAGAAGCAAAATTAACCATTTGTATCAGCTTGTGATGAATAGCTGCCAGGTGACAGAGGAAGAAACCACAAAGGGCAAAACTAAGGAAAACAGGAAAAGCTGCTTTGCTTCATGCCGTATGTGGATGTAAAGTTTTAAGGAAGTATATGTAATTTTTGTGGTTTTATCCTATATAAGCTCTCGTATTTTATCTATCCGGGTCGGGAGGTGGAGGGGGTTCGGCTGCCTTGGCTGACTCCCCCATTCATGCATGTTTGATTGATCAATAAAGGAGCCTCAGGCTAATCTGATCCAAAATTAATCATGTGGTCGATTTTTCCACAACAGGAATAAGCAAGAAGAACTGGTAATGCTAGTAAATAAACACAACTATGACAGTTGGCATCACAGAGACTTGGTGGGAGAATTCGCATGACTGGAATATTGGGATAGAAGGGTACAGCTTGCTCAGGAAGGACAGGCAGGGGAAAAAGGGAGGAGGTGTTGCCTTGTATATTAAAAAGGTGTATGCCTGGACTGAGATTTAGATGGAACTAGGAGACAGACTTGTTGAAAGTCTCTGGGTAAGGATAAAAGGGGTAAAAAACAAGGGTGATGTCAGGGTAGGGGTCTACTACCGACCATCTAACCAGGAAGAACTAACAAAATCATCCAAAGCACAGGACTGGGTGGTGATGGGGGACTTCAATTACTCAGACCTCTGCTGAGAAAATAACACAGCAGGGCACAGATTAGCCAAAAAGTTTGTGGAATGTAGTGGAGACAATTTTTTATTTCAGAAGGTGGAGAAAGCTACCAGGGGAGAGGCTGTTCTGGATTTGATTTTGACAAATAGGGAGGAGCTGGTTGAGAATCTGAAAGTGGAAGGCAGCTGGGGTGAAAGTGATCACGAAATGGTAGAGTTCATGATTCTAAGGAATGGTAGGAGGGAGAACAGCAAAATAAAGATAATGGATTTCAAGAAGGCAACTTTAGCAAACTCAGGGAGTTGGCAGGTGAGGTCCCATGTGAAGTGAGTCTAACAGGAAAAACAATTGGAGACAGTTAGAAAGGCCAAGGCACAAAACGAGATCAAACCAGCCAGAGACATAAAGGGTAACAAGAAAACATTCTACATTAGAAGCAAGAGGAAGATGAAGGACAGGGTAGGCCCATTACTCATTGGGGGGAGGGAAGGGAGAATAGCAGAAAATGCAGAAATGGCAGAGATGCTTAATGACTTCTTTGTTTCGGTTTTCACCAAGGAGGCTGGTGGTGACTGGACGTCTAACACAGTGAATGCCAGTGAAAACAAGGTAGGACCAGAAGAGGCTAAAATAGGGAAAGAACAAGTTAAAAATTACTTAGACAAATTAGATGTCTTCAGGTCACCAGGGCCTGACGAAATGCATCTTAGAATACTCCAGGAGCTGACTGAGGAGATACCTGAGCCATTAGCAATTATCTTTGCAAAGTCATGGAAGATGGGAGAGATGAAAAAGACAAATCTAGTGCCTATCTGTAAAAAGGGAAATAAGGACAGCCCTGGAAATTACAGACCAGTAAGATAATGGAGCAAATAATTAAGCAATCAATTTGCAAACACCTAGAAGATAATAAGGTGATAAGTAACAGTCACCATGGATTTGTCAAAAACCAATCCTGTTAAACCAACCTGACAGCTTTCTTTAACAGGGTAACAAGCCTTGTGGATGGGGGGAAGCAGTAGATGTGGTATATCTTGACTTTAGTAAGGCTTTTGATACTGTCTCCCATGACCTTCTCTTAAACAAACTAGGGACACGCAATCTAGCTGGAGCTACTATAAGGTGAGTGCAAAATGGTTGGAAAACCATTCCCAGAGAGTAGTTATCAGTGGTTCACAGTCATGCTGGAAAGGGATAATGAGTGGGGTTCCGAATAGATCAGTTCTGGGTCCGGTTCTGTTCAATATCTTCATCAATGATTTAGATAATGGCATAGAGAGTACACTTGTAAAGTTTGAGAAAGATACGAAGCCGGGAGGGGCTGCAAGTGCTTTGGAGGATAGGATTAAAATTCAAAATGATCTGGACAAACTGGAGAAATGGTCTGAAGGACAAATGCAAAGTACTCCATTAGGAAGGAACAATCAGTTGCACACATACTAAATGGGAAATGACTGCCTAGGAAGAAATACTGCGGAGGGGGTGAGGGGAATTCTGCGCCAGACGTGAATTCTGCGCAGAAATTGGAGAGAGTCCAGAGAAGAGCAACAATATTGATTAAAGTTCTAGAAAACATGACCTATGAGGGAAGATTGAAAACATTGGGTTAGTTTAGTCTTGAGAAGAGAAGACTGAGAGGGGACATGATAACAGTTGTCAAGTATGGATAACGTTGTTACAAGGAGGAGAAAAAAATTGTTTTTCTTAACCTCTGAGAGTAGGACAAGAAGCAATGGGCTTAAATTGCAACAAGGGAGGTTTAGGCTGGACATTAGGAAAAACTTCCTATCTGGGTGGTTAAGCACTGGAATAAATTGCCTAGGGAGCTTGTGGAACCTCCAACATTGGCGATTTCTAAGAGCAAACACCTGTCAGGAATGGCCTAGATAATGAATCCTGCCATGAGTGCAGGGGACTGGACTAGATGACCTCTCGATGTCCCTTCCAGTCCTATGATTCTATGGGGGGAATGGGCTATTGAGGGGCATGGGGGGATGCTGGGATATCAGGAAAGGGCCTAGGGGGAGTCACATACCCTGGAGCGGGGATTGCAGGGCTGAGGGGGGGCTTACCATGGGGCACATAGTAGTGACCTATGGGTCTATGAAGGTCCCTGTGGGTCTTTCCCTGTGGGGTATGCAGCAGGGGCTAGGGGACCTTGTGGGGTTACAGGCTGTGGGGTCACTCGCTATAGGGTGTGCAGTAGGGGTGTTGGGGACTGCGGGTCTCACCAGGCAGGCTAAAGTGGCAGGGGGATCTGTGGGTCTCACCATGGGGCGTGTAGCGGGGACGCAGCACGGCTGGCAGCATGTAGCGGGCAGCTCCATCTGGCTCCAGCGGCAGCTCGCAGACGTAGCGCAGGGTCAGCACCGCCTCCTCCCCAGGGGGCAGGTTCCCCAGGGAGCAGCTGAAAACATCGCCCCCGGCCCCTTCCTGCTGCAGCAAGAAGGAGCTCTGCCCCCCGGCCAGCGCATCACCATACATCTCTTGTGCCTGCCGGAGAGACAGGGTCATCCCGAGATCCCCCTGCCCTGCCCCCCAACCAGCACATCTTCATACAGGTTACTTCTGGGGGAATTCTGCACCACTGCGTTTGCGCAGAATTCACGTCTGGCGCAGAATTCCCCTCATCCCCTCCGCAGAAAATACATTCTGCCCAAGAAGTGCTGCAGTTCCACCTTTTACCCACCAGAGGCGAGTTCTTCACAGCATCCTGCCCGCGAAGCCAGGTTAGGACGGAGTGGGGCACACGGGGTTGCAGGGGGGTGGTGGTCACAGAGAGGGGTTCAGAAGGGCTGGTGGGGGGAGAGGCTGGGCTGTGGGCTCAGGAGCTAGTGGGGTGACACCATTGAGCCAAGGACTGAATGGGAGGGGGGCTGCAGGGCCACATGAGAGCAAGGGAAGGGGGATGCAGGGCACACAGGGATGGGGGAAGAGGCTGCAGAGATCGATGGGGTGTGTCTGACTGAATGGGAGAGGCTTGGGGTGACCCAGGGTCTGCATGGCGGAGGCTCCCCAACTCCCTAACAATCCCTCCCCCGCAAAACACCTGTTCCATAATTCTCCCTCCCACCCGCAACAATCCTCGAGGTTCACTCCAGACTCCTTCCCTCTCCCTCAGCTCCTCCGTTACCCCTGACTCCCCGAAGCCTTTGTGCTGCTTCTGAGGGGGGCAGGAAATCCGGTTCTATATTGTAGTTTCAATGAATTCTTACACCAAGTTCTGTATGAATAGGCCTCAAAAGGAATCTATTCAATGAAAAAAATTACCAGAATCTTTGTTTTGGTCTGTGTTGTTACAGACGTACTTGCTGACACTATTTTGAAATAAATTACCAAAATAATGGAAGCTGGCGTGACTACATTGTGCTATTTTGACAAGAAAAATGCAAAATTTTAATTTTTTGGTGCCTAATTCCCCCAGGAGTAACAGCTCCTGCACCGCCTGTAGTGACAGGGTCAGCCTGAGCTCTCCTTATCCCACGAGATCCCACTGCCAGCGTGTTTCCGTACAGCTCCTGTGTGTGCCGGGAGAGACAGCGTCACCCCGAGATTCCCCATTCCCCCGACATCCCCCTGCCCTGCCCCCTGGCAAGCACGTCCCTGTACAGCTCTTGCAGCTGCCGGGAGAGATGGGGTTACCCTGAGATCCCCCTGACTCCCAACAGCGCACTGCCCTGCCCCCTAGCCAGTGCGGGCGTACCCATACCCTGCCCCCTGGCACCGTCTCTCCCCCATGGGACCCATGCCCCCCTGGTACCTGTTTCTTCTCTCGGAGCTGGGCCTGGATGCAGGTGCCCCGCAGGCGGGCCTGGAAGGCATAGACGGCCGCCTCGGCGTCCACGGGGAACACGAACACGGCCTCCACGGGCCCCTGCTCATCGTTCCTGTAGAGCAGCTCACAGCCCACGTCCGCCACGAAGCCTCGGATCAGCACCGTCACCGAGCCGCTGCGCAGGGGCACTGGGGAGAGACGGACATCAGCCAGGGGCCCCTCTGACCCCCACGGGCACTGGGAAAGGGGGATGTCAGCCATGGGCCCCCCCACCACACACCCCCATAGGATCCAGGGGAGGGGGGCATCAGTCATGGGACCTCCCCCCCGCCCTGACTCACCCGGCTTGTTGGAACTGTTCAGGAGGCCGCAGCTCCTCATCTCGGTCTGGGGTCGGGGATCTGTGCAGGGGAAGGGTGTGCGGTGAGATACAGGGTTCCCATGGAAACTGATGGGCACAGGGAGTGCCCCCCAGCAACGGCTCTGAGACCCCAGGTCCATCCCCCTGCTCAGCCAGGTCCTGTGGCAGGGAGTCCCACAGGTTCACGGGCCTAGCTCAGAGATCAGAGTGATGGCTCCTCTCGGGCCCCCCCAGATCCCCCCTTCCTGCACACGGCGCCAGCTCCCAGCAAGTGGGGGCTGGCAGGGACCGGGGCACAGCTGGGAACTGGATGGAGAAATGTGTGTGTGTGGGGGGTAATAGGGATGGATGGATGGACAGACGAACCGGAGGGGGTGGGGTGGGGATGGATGTTTGGATGGAGGGAATGGCTGGGGGCCGGGGGAGGGGTGGAGAAATGTAGGGGCGCATCATGGGGCCCTGCACTTCTGCTGAGGAGGGGGACACCCCCACTTGCCCAGAGTGGGATGGACACACCCCACCATCAGGACTCTCAGCCAAGTCAGACAATCAGACCCCCCCACATGGCCCCAGCCCCCGACAGAGACTGGGGTACAGCTGAGAGATGGAAATGTAGGGGGATGGATGGACAGACGGAAGGAGGGAAGTGGGGATGGAGAGAGACGTGAGTGGGGACGCACAGACAGAAGAGGGAGTTGGACAGGCATGGGGGGTGAGGATGGACAGACAGATGGAAGGGGGGATTGGACAGTGTGGGGGAGGTGAGGATGGACAGATGGACGGAAAGGGGGTTGGACAGAGTGGGGGGGGGGTTGAAGATGGACAGACGGATGGAAGCGGGGGTTGGACAGGCATTCAGGGGGTGAGGATGGACAGACGGACGGAAGGGGGGGGGTGGACAGTGCGGGAGGGGGGTCGGGATGGACAGAAGTCGGGGGCGGTTCTGACCCAGCAAGTTGCTGAATTTCCTGCACTGGCTCCAATCCGAACTCTCCGCTCCAGGGCCCTGCTCCCAGAGCCACGCTGTCCCCTGCTGGGCAGAGCCGGACCTGCCCGTCTAGGGTCATAGACCCCGCTCTGCTGAGGGCGAGTCCCCGTGACTCCTGGGGCCAGCGGGGCTGGGGGGGGGGCTCCATGGGCGGTGCCGGGCAGGGCTGGGCTGTGACTCCAACCCCCTCCCCTACACTGAACATCCACCCTGCGCAGTGCTGGGGGTGGGAGACACAACGCCCTCCCTGGTCGTGTTAGAGTCGCAGCGCACACACACTTCTATCCCCGGCTTGGGGGGAAGGACTCCTGGGTCCTATCCTGTTGGGGGGGCTGGGAACCAGAACTCCTGGGTTCTCTCCCCAGCTGGGGGCCCTGAACCCCAGGGGAGGGGATTGTGGGTGTCCTGAGGGCCCTGTTACCTTCGCTAGCCCGGACCCGGACGCAGAGGCTGGAAAAGCAAAACCGAAAGTCACTTTTCTAGGCTAGCCCCACCCAGGCCAGCCAGGGAGCGTCTGCAATTGTCTGCATGGCGATCGGGGGAGGTCCCGGATGACGGGAAGAAGGCTACTGTAGTGCCCATCTTTAAAAAGGGAAGGAGGAGGATCCGGGGAACTACAGACCAGGGCTGCCCAAGGGGGGGAGGAGGGGGGACAAGTGGGGCAATTTGCCCCGGGCCCCGCAGGGGCCCCCACTAGAATATAGTGTTCTATAGTATTGCAACTTTTTTTTTATGGAAGGGGCCCCCAAAATTGCTTTGCCCCAGGCCCCCTGAATCCTCTGAGCAGCTGCTACAGACCAGTCAGCCTCACTTCAGTCCCTGGAAAAATCATGGAGCAGGTGCTCAAGGAAACCATTTTGAATCACTTGGAGGGGAGGAAGTTGATCAGGAACAGTCAGAATGTATTCACCAAAGGCAAGTTTTGCCTGACTAACCTAATTGCCTTCTATGATGAGATAACCGGCTCTGTGGATGAGGGGAAAGCAGTGGATGTGCTATTCCTTGACGTTAGCAAAGCTTTTGATATGGTCTCCCACAGTATTCTTGCCAGCAAGTTAAAGAAGTATGGGCTGGACGATTGGACTATAAGGTGGATAGAAAGCTGGCTTGATCATCAGGCTCAACGGGTAGTGATCAACGGCTCCATGTCTAGTTGGAAGCCAGTATCAAGCGGAGTGCCCCAAGGGTCGGTCCTGGGGCCAGTTTTGTTCAATATCTTCATTAATGATCTGGAGGATGGCGTGGACTGCACTCTCAGCAAGTTTGCAGATGACACTAAACTGGGAGGAGTGGTTGATACGCTGGAGGGTAGGGCTAGGATACAGAGGGATCTAGACAAATTAGAGGATTGGGCCAAAAGAAATCTGATGAGGTTCAACAAGGACAAGTGCAGAGTCCTGCACTTAGGACGGAAGAATCCCATGCACTGCTACAGACTAGGGACCGAGTGGCTAGGCAGCAGTTTTGCAGAAAAGGACCTAGGGGTTACGGTGGACAAGAAGCTGGATATGAGTCAGCAGGGTGCCCTTGTTGCCAGGAAGGCTAATGGCATTTTGGGCTGTATAAGTAGGGGCATTGGCAGCAGATCAAGGGGGCGGGGTTAGCTGCCATGGAGCGGGGACTCCCCTGGCGGGGTTAGCTGCAGGGGAGGGTAACTGCTGCTGGGGTGGGGGGAGGCTCCCCGGGTGTGGGGTGCTGGTGGGCTGGGTTAGCTGCTGCGGGGGGACTCCTCTGGAGGGAGGGGTGGGTGGGCGTGGTTAGCTGCCATGGGGGAGGGCGGCAGGTGGGGTTAGCTGGGGGGCGGTGATGCAAGGTGGAAATTTCACCTAGGGCGCGAAACTTCCTTGCACCAGCCCTGGAGCACATGGACACATGGCTTGGAGTTGCAGACAGATCCCTGCTTCAAAGAGCTTGCAAATAAAGTCTTTATCCTACAGAACACCTAGCAGGATCCCCACCAAACCTAGTGCTGGATTAACCATTGGGGACACCACAACCATCTGTCTCACAGCCTGCTCCTCCCATGTACCAGGCACTGGCTGCGCTGCCATGACGCGGCGAGTTGGACGCTTGCTCTGGCAGTGCTAATGTGCCCTCAGGCTCTGGGTGGTAGGACCCTTCTCCCCAGCGTCGGTCCCCCCATTGGGGTTGGGTCCCCCCCCCCCCGAGTCTGGCCTGCAAGGCTCCTGGGCTGGGGACATCTCCCTGTGCTGGTCTGTCTGCCCAGGGTCCCCCCTCGCTCTCCGACACACATGGGTGTGCACACAGGTGCAGGGGGAGTCACACCCTGAGGTTTACATGGCCTGGCTCGTGCAGGGCTCGGTCAGTGCACAGAACAGCTTCTCCACGTGCACCAGCAGTCTAACCAAAGGACCCCAGCCCAGTAATGTACACCAGTGTTTATGGCTTTGCGGAGACCTTCCATGCCACCTGCGGGTGAACTCGACTGTAAGCACCAGACCCAGGGGATTTCGATATCCTTATGCCCTCTGCCAGCTGGCATCCAATGGACCTGGGGCACAGGGCTCTGAGGCCTGCTCTGGGGAGTGTTTTCTAGTCACTCCCCAGCTGGTGCCCTCTGGAGATAGTCACAGCTCTGGGGGGCTCGGGCGGGTTGTGTTTCCTACCCGGTTCCCCACTCGCTGGGGTTGCTGGGGGCCCCTGAATCCCTGGGCTGGGACTCGTGCCTGGCACACCACGCAGAAGCCTGGCACCGTGGGCAGAGATGTCCCCAGAGAACCGACAGCCCCGGGCCTGAGCCCCCACCGGACGCTGGGAGGGCGTTGAGGTAGCGAATGCTCTGGCAGTTCGGAGCAGGCTGGCTGGCTCAGGAGAGAAAGGCTGGAGCAGCCACTTTTCCCTCTAGGCCCCCAGGGCCAAACCCAGCCCCAGGGAGCAGCGGCCCAGCGGTGCCCCTTCTCCCTCTGTCCTGGGGCACGCAATGACAGCACCTGCCAAACGCCCCCTCCGCCCGGATCCCCTCAGTGAGCCCAAGGGCTGGCCAGCCAGGCTCACCGAGAAAGTGGGGCCCGCAACCCCTAGGTCTCCCCCCACTGTCGTGACAACTGGCACATCGCCCCAGCAGGCTGCCCAGCACAGCTCTGCGGCCTGGTGCTGACGAAGCTGCGGAGACGCTGTAGCTCAGGTGTGGATGCCTGGGGTGGGGTGAGGAGCCAGAGACTGAGCCCTGGCCCAACCTGTCTGCATAGCTATGGGGCTGGCCCAAGCCCTGCTGGCACAAGTCTGTGGCCCCAGGCCGGGAGCCGCGCTGCCGGCTGCAGTGTGCAGAATAGAGACAGAGAGCTACGGGGCACACAGAATGGCTCGCATACCTGTTCTCTCCACGGGCCGGGCCTAGGACTCAGCAGTTCCTGGGCTCCAGCCCGCAGCTCTCCCCACTAGGTGCTGGTGTCGCTTGACCCTGGGGAACGTGCAGAAAGCTCCTGGCAGAGAAATGTTAACTTCTGCCTCTGTGCCTAGTTCTGGGGAGCAAGCTGCCAAGAGCCCTTGGAGAACAGAATCGGATAAACCCCCTTCCCACGGAGCCAGGCAGTGACTGCCAGGGAGCTCGTCTGCGCAGAGCGATGGGTCGGAGTCTGTTTCTGTCCAGGCTGGAGGAGTGTGAGACACAGAGGAGCTCTCAGGTTGTTCTGCCTTTGGTCCTGAACCGCTACCACGATGCTAGCATTCGAGAGAGTGAACTGTCTGCACAAGACATGCCAGCGGCACAGCTGCAGTGTAGACGCCACTCCGGTGCCTGGCACTGCCAGAAACCCGGATCTCGGAGGCCACAGCAAGGTCGACAGGAGAGTTCATCCCTTGCCCTAGTGAGGTCCCCAACGGGGCAGAGCTCAGCTTCCTCCCAGGCATGAAGTGCTCCCAGCTTGGCAGTGCGTACCAGCCCGAGACCAGAGTGAATCTGCGACAAAGCTCTGGACGGGACCAAGGGCGCTCTGAGGGAGGGGGAAGCCCCATGTAAGCTGCAGGAAGTCAAACCCCCAGCACAGTGAGATAGCGGGCCGGAGCACAGGAGACCAGTCTCACGGGTGTGTTATGACGCCAGGAGATCAATTCCCTCCCGAATGTTGTAAGTGTCACCAAAGCTTCCCGGACATTGGACTTTCCACGGAACGGCAAGTAAAATCAGGATTGAAGGTAAATTTACAGGGTAATGAAAAGATTTAAAACACAGAGGATTCCCATCTAGGCTCAACTTCAAAGTTACAAATCAGGGATAAACCTCCCTCTTGGCATAGGGAAAATTCACAAGCTAAAACAAAAGATAATCTAACACATTTCCTTGCTATTACTTACAATTTCTGTTACTTTAGTTGTATCATTTCAGTAGGAGCTGGATTACCTGCTTGGTCTCTCTCTTTGTCTTAAGAGGGAACACACAGAGAGCACAAACACCTTCCCCCTCCCCCCTCCCCCCCAATTTGAAAGTATCTTCTTTCCCCATTGGTCCTTCTGGTCAGGTTAATTGAACTGATTAACCCCTTACAGGTAAATGATTCTGTACCTCTGGCCAAGAGGGATTTTATATTACTGCATACATAAAGGTTGTTATTCTTCCCTTTATATTTATGACAATGCCTCATTTCAGTTTAGCTTAAACCTCTTCCCAAATGACTTAAGCTCAACCTATACAAGCTGCTCTTCAACTAAATTTAGTCTAAGTTTGTATAAGTGTAACCAAATCAGTTTGAATTGACACCATAATTCATGTAGCAGGAAGGTCATTGTGTAGACAGGCCCTTGGTGCTGGGGGTAGGGGCCGTCTCTGTGAGTTCCTCACTGGAATAAAGTAGTGTGACACTCTACACCCTAGGGGAGCACCCTGTAACCCTCATATTCATCATTTGTATATAGTTGTGATATTGCATATAAAGCGGGCCTTGTAAAGTATCACGGGAAAGGTTATGATCTGCTGAAACCCACTGTTCCATCTAAATGTGTGTATCATTAATGCATATGAAGTTATGAGAACTGTGTTGCATGGTAGTCACTTAAATATGCCGTGGGTTTGGGAAGTGCCCAGATACTAGCTCCCCAAAGACAATAATCAGGGGGATAATCAACACCTGGGTGGGTGTCAAACAACCATCAACAGCCATTGTCCAGCAAGGGAGCTACAATACAATGACTCACTTGCATAAGGCCACACCAGGGGAATTGCTCAATCTTGCCTGGGGACGCAGCAATTCCCACCAGACATGCCTGGTCTTGTGCTCTCCAAGCACATGGACTAAGGGTATAACACAGAACATAGTGGTCCCGTGCTTTGTCTTTTCTCTTCTCCTCCACCTACACTTATGGCATCGAGAATGCTGGAGCTGAAGAGACTGGTTCCCAGACTACCAAGGAAAAGCCTGTGTATAAAATACTGTAACCAACCTGCAGTATCCAGTGGAGTGAGAAAACCTGCTTACTCTAGATGTTGCCCAGTCTAATAGGGTTGAGAGTTTAGACTGGGCGCTTATATTTTATTTTAGTTTGAAAACTACTCTAACTTTTTGCTTATCACTTATGATCACTTAAAATCCATCTTTTGTAATCAATCAACTTATTCTAATGTTTATCCTTACCAGGGAGTTTGCCTGAAGTGGTTGGTAAATCTGCTCCGGTTACAAAGGCTGGTGTATGTCCACTTTCCATTGATGAAGTGGTGAACCAATTAATAAATTTGCATTGCTCAAGAAAGGGTCTCGAGCAGTGCAAGACGATATATTCCTGAGGTACTAGGCTGGGAGCTGTGGGGATCTGGTTGGTACCTTTCTCTGTGTGATTCGTGTGTGGCTCTGGGGGCATTCATGCAATCTAGCTGGGTGTGGGGCACCGCATGCAGTTGTGCTGAGTGATAACAGCACCTGGAGGGGTTTGCTGTTTGTCACCAGTAAAACATTGTGAGAGACAATCCAGATTAGTGAGTGAGCCTGGCTGCTCCCGTCTGTGCGCTGACGCCGAGGGTTGTGTGGGCTCCAGCAGCCGCGGTGCCAGGCCCTGCTGCTGGCAGCCCAAGGCACTGAAATTGGAAGGAACAATTCTAGAGAGAAAAGACGGGGGGAGATTTTCCAGGCTCAGATGGCATCCGGGTGCCCAGCTCCCCCGGACAGTCTAGAGAGACGGGGGTTGTTATCCCGATGTGTAACAGCTATAAACCCAGGGGAGCTGGGGCCCAGCCCAGGCCTAGGGGTGGGCCAAACCCCCACTTCTGAGCCTAGGAGCTGGGTCGGGGCAGGCGGAATCCCGGCTCTTTGTAGGTCACCAGGCGGAAAGCTCCGTTAAGGTGAAGTTCAAGGTGAGGGGCGGTGCCTGTCCCTGTGGGGTAAGAAATATCCCATGGCTGGTGCCAGGATCCCCACAGCACGTGTTGCAAATCCCAGAGACTACCCATCCCCATGACACTGAAAAGAAATGCAAACTCGTTCAGCCAGGAAACCCAGAGCATGGCCCCCAAATGCCCTTAATTCTGCCTGGGGCCGGCACAGGATCTTACCATTCAGACAGAGGTGCCCAACTTCCACTTCCGGCTCTGACATCCCATGTTCAGGCTCCCCCGGCATTACCCAAACCCTGCTCAGCTGCTGCTGAGCCCTGTGATCTCCCTGTTAGGGTCCCTACAGCACCTCCATTTCTGCCCCAGGCCCTGTGTGACAGTTGCAGTCTATATAGTTTTATAAAAATTTGATAGAGTGAATATAATGTAACTGGAATATGCTTCATGCAGAAGGTCTCTTGTAAGGTATCAGTACAAAGCTTATAATCTACTGAGTGTGTTCATCCTATTTGTATAAATGTACCACTTTTGCATCTGAAACTAGAAATATGAAATATAACTCTGAGGGCCTATTGTAATTATGCAAAGTGTGGGCCATTAATGGTGGTTTGAAATCTTGATGGCTCCCATTAACCAACACAATTGTCTGCAGATGGGTGTGTTTTACCTGTAAGTCTTCCTGTATAGGTGTGTGCTGGCAAGTGGGTAATGAGGTCTTGCACTGACATGTGATCATATCACCTGAACTGGAATCCATCTTTAACCTGGTGTTTTTCCACTGAGAAGGAGGGGGTGGGAATTCAGAGAGGGACAAAAGGATTCCCGCCTTATGCAAAAGACATATAAAGGGGTGGAACAGAACAAAGGGAGAGAGGAACTATTGTGAAGAATCCCTAGTTACCACCTGAGCTGGAACAAGAGCTGGACCAGGGGAAAGAATTGTGCCCAGGCCTGGAAGGGGTCCAGTCTGAGGAAAAAACTTACTAAAGCATCTCTGAGGCTGAGATTATCTGTATTCCGTTTAATTAGACATAGATTTGCGCATTTTATTTTATTTTGCTTGGTGACTCACTTTGTTCTGTCTGTTACTACTTGGAACCACTTCAATCCTACTTTCTGCATTTAATAAAATCACTTTTTACTTATTAATTAACTCAGAGTGTGTATTAATACCTGGGGGAGGGGAGCGGGGGGGAGGAGCAAACAGCTCTGCCTATCTATCAGTGTTATAGAGGTCAAACAATTTATGACTTTACCCTGCATAAGCTTTATACAGGGTAAAACGGGTTTATTTGAGTTTAGACCCCATTGGGAGTTGGGCATCTGAGTGCTAAAGACAAGCCACTTCTGTGAGCTGCTTTCAGGTAAACCTGCAGCTTTGGGGCAGGTAATTCAGACCCTGGGTCTGTGTTGGAGAAGATGGGGGTGTTTGGCTCAGCAAGACAGGGTGCTGTATCCTGCAGCTGGAAGGGAAGGCAGGGGTAAAAGTAGTCTTGGCACATCTGGTAGCAGCTCCCAAGGGGGCTTCTGTGATCCAACCCATCACACTCTGTGTGACAGGCTGGGTCACTGAGACCCCCTGGGGACTGTCACTGATGTGCTGAAACTACCTCTGAGCCTGTTTTCCCTGCTAGCTTGGGACTTCAGAACCCTGCCTTGTTGAGCCAGACACACCAGCCGGCTGCAACACAGACCCAGATCTGAACCACGTCCCCCAAAGCTGCAGGCTTTAACTGAAAATGACTTAGCAGATACTCCTGTCTCCAGTACCCAGATACCCAATTCAAGCCTAAACCCCAAATAAATCTGTTTTACTCTGTATAAAGCTTATGCAGGGTAAACTCATAAGTTGTCTGCCCTCTATAACACCAATAGAGAGATATGCACAGCTGTTTGCTCCCCCAGGTATTAATTACTTACTCTGGGTTAATTAATAAACAAAAGTGATTTTATTAAGCATAAAAAGTAGAATTTAAGTGGTTCCAAGTAATAACAGACAGAACAAAGTAAGTTACCAAGCAAAATAAAACAAAACACGCAAGTCTAAGCCTAATACATTAAGAAACTGATTACAGATGAAATCTCACCCTCAGAGATGTTCCAATAAGCTTCTTTCACAGACTAGACTCCTTCCTAGTCTGGGCCCAATCCTTTCCCCCTGGTACAGTTCCTGTTAGTGCCAGCTCAGGTGGTAGATAGGGGACTTCTCATGACTGGACTCTCCTTTGTTCTGTTCCACCCCCTTATATAGCTTTGGCACAAGACGGGAATCTTATCTCTCTGGGTCCCCACCCCTCCTTCTAAATGGAAAAGCACCAGGTTTAAGATGGATTCCAGTACCAAGTGACATAGTCACATGTCCTGTGAGACCCCACAAGCCTCTATTCTTCCCAGCCTGACTCACAGGAAGGCTTGCAAGTAAACAGAGCCATCTACTGTCAATTGTCCTGGTTAATGGGAGCCATCAAGATTCCGAACCACCTTTAACAGCCCACACTTTGCATAATTACAGTAGGACCTCAGAGTTATATTTCATATTTCTAGTTTCAGATAAAAGAATGATACATTTGTACAAATAGAATGAACACAGTCAGTAGATTATAAGCTTTGTAATGATACAAGAGACTTTTTGCATGAAGCATAATCCAGTTCCATTATATTTATGCTCATTAGCATATTTTCATAAAATCATATGGAGTGCAATGTCACACCCTGCACCTCCGGTGGGTGCCCAGGCTCTCAGCCCCACATCCAGCCCCGGGAGGAGGCTCCAAGCCACTGTCGCGATGCCGGATCCAGTGGCTGCGCTCTGAGCTCTGTCTGTCTCCTTATGGCTTGTATGCCAGGGGTTCGAGCACTCGCCCCGGTTCAGCTCCCTGCCGTGCTGGCTGGGGAGAGAGGCCGGGAGTGTGGGCCTCTCATCTGGCTGCAGCACCCGAACCCAGAGAGGCTCCAGCTGGAGCTGTTTCACTCTTGTCGGAGAAAAACTCAGTTCTTGCTTTTTCGTTTGGGTGCAGCAAAATCAAATACTTTATTATTTCTCCAGTAATTACAATGGAGGGAGAGTGCCATAGGACACAGGGTCGCCCCAGTCCCGGACAGGTCTCTCAACTGGTAAACAATTACAGCAAGCCTTTATACTTTTGTTACAGACAATAACTAGCAATAATACAGACAATAAAGAGCAACAACTTCATTTTGTTTATACATAAGCCATTCTGCTATCTTGTTTTCTCACTCCTAGAAGACACCAGGCTGCATATTTGGTTATCAGTTACAAGGTCGTAATAACTTTTTACACAGTTCTTTCCCTCTGCCTCACACTATCCTTGCTTCTAGAAGTCTCACGTCATTAGGGTTACAGCTGGGCTAACTCTTGCTAACTGCCTGACATGCATTAAGATCCCCTTCAAATCCTTATTAATTCTTTCCCTGCTTCCACACTCCCCCCTTTTGTACTTCTAGTACAACAAATATTTTCAAATCTCTATTTGCATCAATTCGAGGATTTCAGATTCTACATCGGATGTTTCAACTTTAGGGGTTTTGATTGGATTTAATGACAATGCATGATTAGCATGAACATGAAAGGTATTGCTGCTATTACGTTTTTTTACAACAACAACAACAATAACATAATCCTAAGCTAACTAACAACACTACAAACAATAACATTCCCATAGGAATAATATAATGGGGCTGTTGTACAATTTTGGTTACAAAGCACAAGACATCATAATTAGTACATAAAGTAAACACTCTATAAGCTGTATGAAAGGCATTCTTTTCAGCTTGATATATATTCTGAAGCATGTGAATTTGCCCTTGCAATTCAAAGAGTCTTTAAACCTCTGGTAACAATGAAAGCAAATTTTTGAAACCAATCAGGCACTACTCTAGTCCAATTAAAATATACCTGAAATCTAAGAGCTACTTGCAACATTCTATCTGCAGGCCAGGAAATGATATGATTAATTTGGTAAGTGGTAAGATTAATATGTATATCTTGCAATGTGGTGGCTTTAATGTACACACAGCTATTATTAGCTTGAAAAAGTGGGTGTCCTGTCAGGGTAGTTCCTTGACCTCCACCCTCTCAGCAAATATTGTCATAAACAGTGACAACTTCCCCTGGCTTCAGTTTATAGATACACTGAGCTGTGGTGGTTCTAATGGCCAAAATGTCCATTGACTCTCTATCCTTATCCAAAATGTCAGGTGTTATTCTAGGGGTACTGTCTATAAATCAGTTAGGTATACCAGGTGGTCTAATTTCCCAGATGTCTCGGTAAATAATTCAGTCCCACATGCATCCTCCCCATGGACCCGGCAGGATTCGGTCTGTGGGAGCGCCCCCCCCCCCACCGGTCCATATGCTTGGAAGGAGCACTGTAAATGTCCACACTTCCATCCAGAAAGTGTCCAAGTATGTTTCCATGACCATAGATCAGATGGTACTCCTGATGTGTCTGTAAGGGCAGTGGGCCAAGTCTGGTGCTCAAGATCACTCGGAATGGCCATCAGCTGGTCATTCAGGAAATCTTGGATTTCTAAACATACTAGATCCCACTGCAATGCCTTCCCAGCCTCAGTGATATTCAATAGCATCTCTGTCAGTAACTTCTGGATCATAGAACTAAGGGTGGAAATGACATGTAACTCACCAACTCCAGCCTGTACTTAAGATAGCTGAGCTTCAAAAATAAGGCGAATGGCCTTTTCTAGTTGGCCCAATTTCTTATCATGTTCTTGGCTTTTAAAAATATTCCAAATGGCTACTACACTATTGGCCCCAGCCCACAGGGATCTGGTCAATTCCCTTCTTTCCAGAGGAAATAACCCAGGCCCTCTGTTGTGCTAATCTAATGGCAGCCCCTTGTGAGCAATTTGGGTATGTAGAAGTGATCTGGAAACTGGATAAGGGCAATGTCATTTAAAATCCAGTTAGGGAGGGCAATACATACCGAAGGATTTATCCAAAACACAGGGCGCAGCCTGTAGAATAAACCCCAAAATCCAATCAATACCACATTCCCAAGCATGGGTCCCATATTCCCAAGCATGGGTCCCTGCTTCCACACTCTGGATCAATAACTCACTAGTCAGAGGACGGGTTCCTGCTCTCCCGTCCCCAGGGAGTTCTGAGGCACCAGGCTCCGGTGTCACTCACTCGCTCTCTGGCCCAATGGTTCCTCTTAGCCATTCCATACAGCAGCTTCCGGGGCGACACCCGAGCTCAGCGGTTGGCACACTCTCCTGCACTGCAGCTCCCGGGGGACACCCGCAGCTCATTCCCCCAGTGCTTTCCCCAGGGCCTTTCTGGCTCCCCACTCTGGATTTGCCAGCTCAGACTCCCGCCTCCCAGGCAGGTAGTAACCACAGACTCCACTCCATAGCCCCAAACATGCCTCCCTTGGCCCTGGGAGTGACTGCAGAACACGTTCCTGCAGCCTCTGTCTGCTTGCAGATCCTGGGCTTTCCACGGGCTTTCCGCAGGCTGTTCCCAGCCAGCTGAGTTGTGAGAATGAGGAGTTGCCCTGAGTGTGACCGATGCTGCTTGAGTTTGCAGAGAGCCTGAGCGCATTGCTCCAAGAGGTGGGTCATGAGTCCCAAATGGATGGTGAGTCTTCCTGGAGGTAGGAAGGGGGGAGGGAAGGGAGCATGTGTCAATGAGTCTGAAATGAAATGTGTCAGAAATAGCAACCAATAAATAAATAAAAATACAAATCTATCTTATCCCCCAGGGTTTTGTGTCTGACAAATGACAGCCAATGGGCGATGAGGCCAGGGCGTCCTGGGGATCGACACTGTGATTTTTAGCGTCATCAAACAGATTTCGGGGGGAAACCTGCTGCCCACCCAGCGCTGGGCTTCAGGGTCCCCTGGGGTTCAGGTGACAGAGGTTGTGCGTGTCGGATCCTCCTTGGGGAAGGCAGGGTGGCTGGGATGCACAGCAGGCCTGCCCCTGAAATGGCCCCCAGAGAGCAGCAAAGGGTCAGGAAGGAGCGAGGGGCAGTTTGGAGACACCCCCAGCCCCAATTCAGTATGCGTGTGTGGGGCAGTTTGCAGACATGCCCTAGCACAGCGGTTCTCAACCAGAGGTACATCTACCACTGGGGATACACAGGGATCTTCCAGGGGTTACCTCAACTCATCTAGAGATTTGCTTAATTTTACAACAGGCGACATAAAAAGCACCAGTGAAGTCAGTACAAACGAACATTTCATACAGCCAGTGCCTTGTTTATTCTGCTCTGTACACTGTACACTTTACATTTGCATTTTTATGTCTCATTCTGCAAGCAAGTGGTTTTTAAGTGAGGTGAAATTTGGGGGTGCGCCAGACACACCAGACTCCCGAAAGGGGGTACAGCCGTCTGGAAAGGCTGAGCACCTCTGCACTGGTACATGGCGGGCTGTGTGGAGCGAAGGGTTTGCAGACGGTCCCTGGCTCCCAGTGGGTGGGTGGAACTTTGCAAAGGGCCCCTGGTTTGCAGTAGCTGAGGGTGGGGAGTTTGCAGATGCTCCCTGGCGGAGGGGCGGAGCTAATTTCCCTTCCAGCTGATTCGGGGCTTCGCTCCACCGGGAACAAGGGGGAATGTATCGGGGGTTGCAGATCGGGCCCCCAGAGCCTGCTCCCCTGGGGTCCATGGTCCCCCTCCGGCTTCTCTGGGTTCGGGGGCCTCTTCCATCCTCTGTGGGTCCTGCCCCCCCCTACCCCATGTCCAGGGGTCCCCACCCACACCCCCCTGTCTGAGCCCATCCCCCTGATTCGGGGCTTTACCCCTACAGTGTCTCCCCTCCCTGGATGTGAATTCTCCAGCTGGCCCAGCAGCGGCGAGGTGACATGGGGCCCCGAGAGCAGCATCTGGAGCAATGTTCCCTCTAATTTTTTACCTGCATGTGTGGAATGAATTTTGTTATGTGCAGCAATATGGAGGTGATGTGTGGTGGGGGTGGGGCCGAGGGGTTCGGTGTGTGGGAGGGGGCTCCGGGCTGGGGCAGAGGGTTGGGGTGTGGGCTCTGGCTGGGGGTGCAAGCTCTGGGGAGTAACGCCAAAGTCCCCTGGAGACCCCTCTCCCCCTGGGAATGGGGGCAGCCACCTGAGAACCTGCCCCATTGACCCCCCCACCCCAGAGACTCCCAGCCCCATGAGACCCCTCCATCTCCCCTCGCATATTTCCTTGGGGGGGTGACAGACAGGGACCCCGACCCAGGGCCGCCCAGAGGGGGGGGGCAAGAGGGGCAATTTGCCCCAGGCCCCGAGCCCCACAGGGGCCCCCACCAGAGTTTTTCGGGGCCCCTGGAGCGGGGTCCTTTACTCCCTCCGGGGGGCCCAGAAAACTCTTGCGGGGCCAGGCGCAGGAGCTTCTTCTGCTCCCGGTCTTCGCCGGCGGGGGGTCCTTCCGCTCCGGGGCGGAAGGACCCCCCGCCGGCGAATTACCGCCGAAGACGGAGCTGGACCCGCCGCCGAAGTTCAGCTCGGTCTTCGGCGGTAAGTCGGCGGCGGGGGGCCCTTCCCTTCCGGGACCCGCCACCGAAGTGCCCTGAAGACCCGCGTCGGGGGCCCCCCTCCACCGAATTACTGCCGAAGACCGGGCTGCACTTCGGCGGCGGGTCCGGCTTTGGCGGTAATTCGGCGGCGGGGGGCCCCGCCGTGGGTCTTCGGGGCACTTCGGCGGTGGGTCCCGGAACGGAAGGGCCCCCCGCCGCCGAAGACCCCGGGCCCTCGGAATCCTCTGGGCGGCCCTGCCGTGCCCTTCTCCCCTGTCTCTCACTGTGACCCCCAACCCCCACCTGTCACCTCTTCCCCAGCCCCTGGAGACACTAACCTGCCCACTGCTGTGGGCACCTTTCTGGGAGCTCCCTCCTGCCCCCACATGTGCCCTCCCGCTGCAGGGCACCCCCCAGGGCTGAGCACAGCACCTAGTGCTGCCCCCCAGGTCTACACAGAGGTATCCCCTCCCAGCTCCTGCCTGCCATGCCCTGCTCACACCCCCAGGGACACTGGCTCCTTTTTAGCCCAGTCCTACTCTGAGCCCCACCCCCCGCCAAGCCCCCATCAGCTGCCCCCCAGCTCCTAGCCCCTCTCCAAGCACCTCCCTTGGTCCCATCAGCTGCCCCCAGAGCCCCCTGCCCCTCTCTGAGTGTCTCCCCCCGGGAAGTTCAGGAACAGCCTCCTCAAGCGAGCTGAGGGGCAGAGAATCCTTCCCAGGGGCTTGCCAGGGGGGGGGTGTCTTGCCCCCATGCTTGAGGCTCACAGACCCCCACATGTAGGGTGAGGAAGAGATTTCCCTCAGCGTCAGATTGGCAGAGACTCGGGGGAGTGGGGTTCATCCCCCTTGGCAGCTGGGGCACTTGCTGGTTTGTACTGGAGTAACTAGGGGGGCTCTGGGATCTGACATCTGTAACTCAGCATTTGGGGGCATCAGTGACTCAGCCCCAGGGGCTGGAGCTGTCACGGGGGGTGGGGGGGCAGGGGCTATGGCCAGATGAGATGATCAGGATGGTTCCTTCTGGCCTCAAAGTCTCTTGAGTTTATCCTCCCCGGCCCCATTTCCCTCTGAGAGCCTCCCCAGCCCTCGGGATGCCCTGCTGCTGCCCCCAGTATCTGGCCTGGGTGGTTGACCTGGCAGGGGCTGCGGAAAATGGCTCGTAGCGATGCCAAGATCTTGGTGCCCCCCAGGTCGGCCTGGAGCTGCTGGACGTGCTGCAGAGACTTGGCCATGGTCTGTTAGGTGTATCCCACGCTCTGCCTGCAGGGGGTGCCAAGGGGTCAGGGACAGCAAGACTGAGCAACACCCCAACCCGAGCCTGCCCTGCCCCCAACCCAGGGTCACCCCAACCCCAGCCAGTCCTACCCCTAACCAGCCCCCTCCCTGCACTGCCCCTCTGACTCCCGGGTAGGACTCGAACCGAGACCCAAAGCCGCAGATGTTGAAATAACAGCCGAGGGGCAAACTCTTCAACAGCAGGACCAGGGTCTCCTGGGGATGGACAGATGGACGGAGTCAACCCCTTGGTCCAGCCAGCCTGGTCTCCCCCCCCCCCCGAGCTCTGCCCCCTTCCTCCCCCAGTTCTGCTCCATGGGCATAGCCAACCTGGGCTGCTCCCCCTGCCCCGGCTTTGCACCACAGCCTCAGCCAGCCTAGGCTGCCCCCTGCTTCTGCCCCATCCAGCCTGGGCTGCTCCTGCCCCACTCTATCCCCTGCTTCTCCCCCCGTTCCCCCGGCTCTGCCCCACGGGTCCAGCCAGCCTGGGCTGCTCAGTCCCCAGCCCAAACCATCAGTTAACCCATAACCAAATCTAGTGTTCTCCCTTGAACCATTGTTGGTTCCCCACAAGAAACCCCTCCCCACGCTCGTGTGTGTCCCGCTGCCTGGATCCAAACTCTGCCTCAGATCCACTGGGACTGGGAGTCCATCTTCTCCTGACTGATCATGCTGGGTCTCTGCCTGTCTCCAGCACTCAGGACCCTGAGCTACCACCGTCACCTGGGAACCCCGACCAGTTTAGACTTCAGGGAGCGGTGAGATCCCCCCTCCCCCTTGTTTTCTTTTCTACCTCAGGTGTAACTTCCTAACCCTGATTTGTTTGAGCAGGTCTAGTTTTCTATATATGACTTTTGTAACCTTTAGTAATGTCCGTTATGGTGGTTTAGCCTCCTTGTGCGGTTCTCACTATTCCGTAAATAACTTCTATGGTTCAGCTGGTTGCTTCTCTCTCGCTCTCTCTCTGAGCTTTACTCTCGTGTTTTTAGCTTCCCCCATTCACTCGGCAGCGACGCCTCTCGTACCTAAGCTAAAGATCCCTGCAGCACCCAAAATCTTGTGGGGTTTGCTCAGCAAAGGGGTTACTGCCAGTACAATTGTGATGTGAGAGTCGGGACAGGGACGTGCTGAACCTGGGATCTACGAGGGTGGCAGCCTGGAAGTGCTGCTCGACCCAGCCTGCTGCTGTACTTGTGGCACATAAGGGGGGGCAGCTTGGAAGTGCTGATTGACCCGGTCCACTCAGACTTGCTCTGTTAATGTGTGTGTGAATCTTCAGGCGGTTCTGGGCACTTGCAGCAGGGAGAAGTAGAGCTCTGTATGAAAACACAAGTGACACTACAGAGCCCCCCTCCCCCCAGAAACGTAACCCTAATAACTGAGCATACCCCAAAGTAACGGGCAAAGCTGGTAACACTGGGATTTCGGCACCTCTCTGGAGTTCAGCGCCAGGCAGGGCAGGAGGGGGTAGATCCGTATGATTCCTCACCCCCCCTGGCTGTGGGAGACCTGGGTCCATCCCCCCGTGCCTGCCTGGGAGACGGGATTTGAACCTGGGCTCCCCCGTGCAGGAGCGCGCGCTGACCACACTGCGGGGGTCGCCCCGGGAGCTGCCGTGAGGACCGGGTAAGGGGAGCTGTTGGGCCAGAGAGCAAGTGAGTGACTCGAGCCTGGTGCCTGCAGAGCTCCCCGGGGGAGCAAAGAGCAGGACCCCCGGCTGGTGAGTTACTGATCCAGAGAACAGCTCCGGCTGGAGCCTCCCCTGGAGCTCTGGGTTCAGGTGCTGCAGCCCAGTGACAGGCCCACGCTCCTGGCCTGTCTCCCCATCCAGCAGGGTGGGGAGCTGAACCGGGGCGACTGCTCAAAGCCCTGGGGTAAAAGCTATAAGGAGCCAGCTGGAGCTCAGAGCAAGCCCCTGGATCCGGCCTTGCGACAGCGGCTTGGAGCCTCCCCTGGGGCCGAGAACCTGGGCACCTGCTGGAGATGCAGGGCCTGGGGTCGTAGGCAGGGCTGTAGGGACCCTGGCAGCGAATAGTCAGGTGCAGCAGGAGCTCGCAGGGCTCGGCAGCTGCTGAGAGGGTTGGGGAACGCCCTGGAAGCCCGAACGTTGGACAGCAGAGCCGGAAGTGGGAGTTGGGCACCTGTCTGAATGGTAAGATCCTTTGCCAGCCGCCCTGGGCCAATGCCCCGTGTCTGCCCCCTGCACCCCACGTGCTCCCCGCTCTCCGGGGCTCCTCCTGGCCCCTGCTAGCCGGCCCAGTGTCTGGGTCCAGCTGCTCTGCCCCACCAGAAAGCCGGAGCTGGGAGTGCCAATGCACCCGCTCAGGGCAGGCAGTCCCTGACCCTGCTGGGAACCCAGTGCCCTGGGCAGCCGTGGGGAGCTCGGAGCCCCGGGACCCCAGCCAAAGCCAGGCAGACAGACAAACCGGGGGAACTGCTTTATTCCAGCGAGGGGCTGGCAGAGACAGTCTCCGCCCGCAGCAGCAAGGGCCTGTCTGCACAACCACCTTCCTCCGCTGTAAGTGACTGGGTCAGTTTAAACTGTTTTCCTTAAACTTATGCAACCAACTGGCTGCTCTTAATTTAGGATCCCTGTGGGGGGGTTAGCGGGGCTGGAGGCCCAGCGTAGCTGGGGTGGGGGTGGGGTATAGGGATGGGGAGGTTCAGCTGGTTTGGAGGCCCTGGGTAGCTTGGGGGGAGGGGTACAGGGATCTGGGGGGGCTCAGAGCCCAAAGACAGCAGGGCCAATGCTGCAGCCCAGCAGGGTGTTGGCGGCTTCCAGACATTCGCTCAGCCGGGGCCCTGCAACGAGAAGAGGGTCGGGGGAGACATCAGCCTGGGGAACAGGGGGGCGGGGGGAGGAGACTCCAGCCAGGGAATGGGGGACAAAGGGCAGAGAGCTCACAGCCCGGGGCACTGACCTAGGGGAGCTGTGGGGATGGGGAGCAGGGGGCTGGGAGCCTGTCTGTCCTGGGACTGGAGGCCTCTGGGGGTCTGGCTGGGGGACCAGAGGCTGTTAGGATGCCGGGGGGCCCATGGGACGCAGGATCCCAGGGCTGTGGTTGGCTGGACTGTGGGGTCCTATGGGGTGGGGTTGGTACTGTGGGCTTGTGGGATCTTGGGGGGGGTTGGGGGGCAGGCTGGGCTGTGGGACAGTCTCCAGACGGTCGGGGGGGGCTATGGAGGAGGGGCTCTCCAGTAGAGGGCCTGGGCCGTGCCCCCGACCCCCCCCACTCCCGTCTCACCTGCTTGGCCCCGCACCCAGCCCACAGCCTTGGCCTCCAGCAGCTCCCACTCGTCGCGCTGCCCCGCGGCCCGGCCGTGCAGCCAGACCACGGCCAGCACCGTGGCCCAGACGCCGGGGGGCACGTCCTGTGCGGGGGGAGAGACACAGCTTGAGACAGCGCCCAGCCCGTCCCCCAGAGCGCTGCCCCGGCCCTGGGGACCCCCTGAACCCCTCCCAGCGCTGCTCCCAACCTCCTGCCCTAGGGACCCCTCTGCCCTCCCAGCGCTGCCCCCATTCCCCTGTCCGGGGAACCCCCCCAATCCAGCGCTCCTGCCCCTTCCCCAAACTCAGAGGGTTCCCAGCCCCCCTCCGCTCTAGCACCCTGGACCCCCTACCCAGATGCCCAGTGCCATGCCCGGGGGTAGGGAGACAGCCTCAGAGAGGACCCAGCCTGGGCCTCCTCATGTCCCCCCTCAGCCCTGGGCCCCCTCGATCCAACGCTCCAATTCCCTGCAAGGGGGTTCTAGCTCCCCGCTGTGGGCCCGTCTCCCCCACTGGGCTTCAGATTCAGGGGTCATTGATCCAGTCGCCCTCAGACCCGCCCCCAGCCTGGGTCACGCCCAGTCTCATCTGGGAGCTGAGAACAGGCCCAACTCATGGCACCTGCCCCCCCATCTCTCCCCTCTCCTCTGCCTCCTGCACTCACCTTACTGGGCATCCTCCCCCTGGCGTCGGTCTCGCTCACCCCCAGCGCAGCAGCCAGACGGGGGTCCAGGTCCCACGAGCCGTCGGCATTCTGCAGAGACACCAGCCTCAGCAGGGGAGATTCCTCCGGAGCCCGCTCTAGGGAGAGAGGTGGGGAGATGGCTCTTGCACAGGGTTATGGGTACAGAACAGCAACGTGGCCTATCCAGGCTGGGGGACAGCCAAGCTTAACTGTGACCCTCTGTGCATCCTTAACTCTGCCCCTGCATGAGCTTCTTTTATCTACTCCTCTGCATCCTTAACCTTTCCGTGGGCACCCTCAACTCTGCCCCTTCCTGCACCCATGGGATGACAACTAATTTGCAGTTGGAGTTGGGAACCAAAGTCCCTTGGGCCTCATGAATGTCTCAGCCCCAATCATTAATCTCACAACCCCAGGGTGTTTCTCAAACACAATCTGACCCCGGGACCATCCCGCACTACAACCTGTGATACAGACATAGTCCGGGGAGACACAGAAGCGTCTAAGGGTATAGGGGAGACGGGATGTTACACAGTCTATATGATATTACAGCTGCCTGGGCCAGGGTTATGAGGCAGAGTTAAGGTTACCTGGGCTACAGCAAGGTTGTATTTCCACACTCTTCAAATTCAGGTTTAAGGGGAGCCTTAACTAACATTTCTGCCTTTCGTGGGCTTCTTTGTTTAGAAACCAGACCGGGCCAACCACGATCTGTGCCCCTGAACTCACCTGTACAAACACCCGAGCCTGGGCCCAGCTTCACAAGGTATTTTTGTCTGGGAATTTAGCTGTGCCCATTTCAGAGAAAACTGCCCAGCGACATTTCTGTTACTAAAAAGCGACTGATTACCCCCTCCGCTGCCCAGCTGGGCCCTCCCCACATGTAGCTCATTAATACAAACTCACCCCCCAAATTCCAGCTTCACAGAGTTTATTGCCTGGGAGTTTCCTTATTTTTCCCATTTTCTTGCAAGATCATTTACGTCCTGACACTTAAAAAACAACCAGCTGCGGATTCCCCCTCCCCCAGCATCACACTGCTGTTTTGCCCAGGAAGTTCCTTCACTTTCTATGTGGCTGTTAAACACTTGCCCGGCTCTGGGACCGTCAGGGCACGTCTGTCTCTGACCCGATGAAGCGTCATCCTGGTGTTTCCCCCCATCTCTGAGTCCTGATTCCCAGCCCCTGCCCCCCTCACCTTCCTTGGACGCAGTCTCCAGCAGGGCGCTGTGTGTGCAGGACTTCCTGACCTTGTGTTGGGGGCTCCCACAGCTGCGCTTCAGCATGGCGAGGGAGCCAGGAGGAGCGGTGCCGGGGGAGGAGAGAGCCCGTACTGGCCATGGGGAGCTCTGGTGGGGATGGGGGACAAGCAGCGGTTCTCACCTGGCACATCCAAGCTGTCGTCAAAGTCGCAGTCCACGGCGCAGTCCGCGGACTGATAGCAGAGATCTTGGTCCCAGTCCTCGGGCATAGGGGCGGAACAGCACATGGCCCTGGAGGCCAAGTTCATGTTGCTGAAACCCTGCATCTTCCACATGTGGGGTACGGCCCCGAAGCCTGGGAGGGAGACAGAGAGGGACAGAGACACGCGGACAGAGACAAGCTAAGAGAGGGAAGGGAAATGCCCCCCCCCCACAGCACCCAGAGCCAACACACCGATGGGACCCCTCCCCCATGCCCCCCAGTTGGGACCCCCCTAGACCCAGACCCATCCTTCTCTCCCCGCAGCTCCCCCAGAGTCAGGATCTCCCCCTAGCCCATCCCCCCAAGCTGGGACCCCCTGGATCCCGTCCCTCCCCTGCAGCTTTCCCCCAGCTTAGACCCCTCATCAAGCCCCAGGGGGCACGGGGGCGGGTGCTGCACCCCATGGATGAGGGCAGGATGCTGGGGGAGGGGGGCGAGAGGCCCCCGCTAGCCAGGCCTGCTCATGACAACGATGCGCCCGCCCCTCCGGTCCCTGCCTGTCTGGGTCTCTCTGTCTGGGTCCGACTGTCTGATTCTCGGTCTCTGCCCCCATCTGTTTGGGTCTCCGGTTCTGGGTCCATCTGTCTGTCCATCCGTCCCACAGGCCCCACTCTCCTGGCTGGGATGGGCCAGGCCCCGCGGGCTGCTCCCCATCACACTCGGCTAGTGCCTGCCGCTCTCCCCCTGCCCTGGGGACGGGGGCACTGGGGTCACCCTGGGGGTGCAGGGAGGGGGCAGCACAGCCCCATGGGAGCGGGGGCAGGGAGAAGAGCACAGGAACATTAGCCCATAACCATGATGTCCCCCCTCCAATGCTCCTGGGTCCCTCCTCTCAGATTGGGATCCCCCTGTTCTGGGACCTTCCCATAATTCCCTCCCCCTTCCCTCCCCCCAGTGCCAGGTTCCCTCCACAGTGCCAGGTTGGTTCCCCCTCCCATCTGAGCCCCCCCAAGATGCTGATCACCCCCCCAGTGCCGGGATCCTCGAGCCCTCCAGGGTTACCTGCCAGCGGGATGTCCCGTCTCACCAGCGGCCCCTGCACCGGCTGCCCCCGCTCTGTGTCCACCCCCACATAGGCCGTGAGGGAGCAGACGACCCCCGAGCTCAGGCTGGTCTCCAGCGCCCGGCGCCGGTCCCCCTCCGACCCGGTGTCCACGGCCCCCTCCAGCTCCAGCAGCAGCGACTTGGCTGCCAGCCGGTGAACAGGCAGCCTGTGCCGGGGACAGAGAGTCATGGGGTGAGCCCCGGATGCCTGGGTTCCAGCCACTGTTGGGAGGGGAGTAGGGGCTAGTGGGATAGTGTATTGGGGGAATGGGGAGCCAAGACCCCTGGGTTCTATTGTGGCTCCGGGAGGGGAGTGGGGTCTAGTGGTCATGGGGGGGGCTGGGTGCCAGGACTCCTGGGTTCTAGCCCCAGCTCTGGGAGGGGAGTGGGGTCCAGTGGTTACGGCAGGAAGGCTGGGAGCCAGGACTTCTGCTTCCCTCAGTGAGCTGAGGTAGGTCCCCTCCCATTCCCGTCCTGTTGGCGGTGGGGATGGGGGGGGGCAGGACCCAGATACCTGAGGGTAATGGGGGCCAAAGGAGCGTTGCTGTCACCTGTCACCATCCTGTGGCTGCAGGGGGAACTGCAGCGTCTCCTTGTAGGTCTGGTCCTGGATGCGGTACTGCAGGGTGACGCCCCCCACGGCAGTGTCTGGGGGCTGCAGGCAGAGAAAGGGGATCAGAGGTGGAGTGCGAGGGGGGAGAAGATGCCTGGGGACCCCCCCAGACCCAGGTTACAGAACAAAGGGGGTAAATACGCCCAATTCACAGCAGTTAGGGGGCTGCCTAGTCAACCCAACGGCCATCAGTAGGGTCAGGAGATAACGACGCCCTTTGAGATTCATGGGGCTGGGGTAGCCCAGTGGTCACTGGTCAGGGACAGAGATATCGATCCCCACGGAGGTCTCATCTACACCACATGCTGCAGTATAACTACGTCGCTCAGAGGTGTGAAAAATCCACACCCCTGAGCTCCAGCTCCCTGAGCGACATAGTTACACAGACCTTAGCCCCCCATGGAGACAGGGCCTTGTCGGTGGAAGAGCTTCTCCCATTGGCTTAGAGCGTCTTCACCAGACATGCTACAGTGGCGCAGCTGTAAATGTATAGCATAGACCTGCCCCTGAGATCAATGCAGACAGGCTAGTGCAGAGACCCCCCAGCCCAACTGCCATCATTAGGGGTCAGAGTTAACATTCCTCACTGAAATCAATGGTGCTGGGGTGGCACAGAGACCTCCATCCAGCAAAATGGCCATCATTAGGGCTCAGTCAACAATCCCCACTGAGATCAATGAGGTTGGGGTAGCAAAGAGACCTGCAGCCCAATGGCCATCATTAGGGGTCAGAGTTAACAATTCCCATTGCGATTGATGGGGCTGGAGTAGCACAGAGACCCCCACCGCAATGGCCATCATTAAGAACATAAGAGCAGCCATACGGGGTGAGACCAAAGGTCCACCTAGCGCAGCATCCTGCCTTCCAACAGTTAAAACCTGCTGCCTACTAATTTCATTTGTTGACCCCTAGTTCTTGTGTTATGAGGAGTAAATAACACTTCCCTATTCACTTTCTCCGCACCATTCGTGATTTTATAGCCCTCAATCATATCCCCCCTTAGTTGTCTCTTTTCCAAGCTGAAAAGTCCCAGTCTTAGTAATCTCTCCACATATGGCAGCCGTTCCATACCCCTCATAGTTTTTGTTGCCCTTTTCTGAAACTTCCAATTCTAATATAAGTTTTTTGAGTTGGGGTGACTAGCTCTGGACACCGTATTCAAGATGTGGATGTACCAGGGATTTATACAGAGGCAACATGATATTTTCTGTCTTATTATCTATCCCTTTCTTAATAATTCCCAACATTCTGTTTGTTTTTTTGACACCGCTGCACATTGAGTGGATGATCTCAGAGAACTATCCACAGTGACTCCAAGGTCTCTTTCTTGAGTGGTTAAAGCTAATTTAGACCCCATCATTTTATATGTGGGGTTGGGATGATGTTTTCCAGTGTGCATTACTTTGCATTTATCAACACTGAATTTCAGCTGCAATTTTTTTGCCCAGTCACCCAAGTTTGTATAATTTTTGGTGGTGCCCAGAATGGGTCCAAGCTGAGCTGTCCAGTCCATAGGACTGACCAGGGCAACCGCCCTGAGCCCCGCGCTTCTGGGGGATGGCGGGGTCCAGGGCAGCTTGGGCATTAGCAGGGGGCCTGGCGATGGCAGCCACAAGCGACTGGACCCAGCCCGCCCCGCTGCGCTCTGCCCCGCCGGCTCCCGGCGTCGCTCGGGGGAGGAGGCAGAAGCCGGAAAGAGGCAGGGTGGGAGCTTGGGGAAAGAGGTGGAGTGCGGGTGGGCGGAGCAGGGCAGGCTGGGGTTGGGTCACGGTCACTTGCTGCTGCCAGGCCCCCTGTTACGCCCCCAGGATGCCCTGGATCCCGCGTCCCCCTGAAGCGTGGGGCTCAGGGCGGTTGCACCGTCCCATCCCATGGACAGGATGGTTCTGATTAAATATAAGCCCAAACATTGCTGGAACCGTGACCACGTTCCTGAATATTGGTGGAGCAGGGGCACCACAGGCCCATATATCTCCCCATCTATGTTGTGAGATCCTTTTGTAGCTCTTCGCAGTCTGCCTGGGACTTAACTATCTTGAGTAATTTTGTATCATCTGCAAATTTTGCCACCTCACTGTTTGCCCCTTTTTCCAGATCATTTATGAATACGTTCAACAGCCCTAGTCCCAGTACAGACCCCTGGGGGACACCACTATTTACCTCTCTCCGTTCTGAGAACTGACCATTTATTCCTACTCTTCATTTCCTATCTTTTAACAAGTTACTGATTCATGAGAGAACCTTCCCTCTTATCCCAGGACAGCTTACTTTGCTTAAGAGCCTTTGGTGAGGGACCTTGTCAAAGGTTTTCTGAAAGTCCAAGCACACTATAGTCACTGGATCCCCCTTGTCCACATGCTTGTTGACCCCCTCAAAGAATTCGAGTAGATTGGTGAGGCATGATTTCCCTTTACAAAAACCATGTTGACTCTTCCCCAGCAAATTCTGTTCACCTACGCGCCTGAGAATTCTGTTCTTTACTATAATTTCAACCAGTTTGCCCGGTACTGAAGTCAGGCGTATTGGCCTGTAACTGCCGGGATCGTCTTTGGAGCCATTTTTAAAATTTGGTGTCACATAAACTAAACATGGAGGATAGCTAATCAATTTGTTCCAAAACCTCCTTGAATGACACCTCAATCTGGGACAGTTCCTCAGATGTGTCATCTAAAAAGAATGGCTCAGTTTGGGAACCCCCCCCATCCCCAGCTGTGAAGACCGATGCAGAGAATTCATTTAGTTTCTCTGCAATGGCCTTATTGTCCTTCAGTGCTCCTTTAGCACCTTGTTCATCCAGTGGCCCCTCTGGTTGTTTAACAGGCTTCCAGCTTCTGATGTTCTTAAAATTTTTTGCTGTTACTTTTTGAGTCTTTGGCTGGCTGTTCTTCACATTCTTTTCTGACCTTCCTAATTATATTTTTACACTTCACTTGCCAGGGTTTATGCTTCTTTCTATTTTCCTCACTAGGATTTAACTGCCACGTTTTAAGGATGCCTTTTTACCTCTCACTGCTTCTTTCAGAGTTACCACCCAGGAGGGGGTGGGAGGTTCCTGGCTCAGTCACTGACCCCAAGCCCTGGGGGCGTACCGTGTCTGTGTGGGTGTGTTGGGGGGAGGGGGGGTTGTTCTCTCACCTGGAGCTGCCCACGGAGCTGGGCGTAGATGAGGCACCGCTGCCCAAAGAAGATCACCTCAGGGCCCCGGCCCAGCAGCGCCGCCTCCATCCCGGGGGGCAGATCCCAGCTCAGCGAGATCCCAGTCACGGCCGGCTGCAGGGCCCGCTTCAGAGACTGCAGCGCCTGGGGGGAGAGACCAGCACACACAGGGTGGGGCCAGGACACCAGGGTCCTACCCCTGGCATGGGGAGGAGGTGAGGCATGGGGACTGGTGGGTTAGAGCGGGGGGGGGGGGCTGGGAGTCAGGACTCCTGGGTTCTCCCAGCTCTGGAAGGGAAGTGGGGTCTGGTGGATTAGAGCCGGGGGAGCCCGGACTCCTGGGTTCTCACCTTGGGCTGCATGCGGTCCTGGCCCGTGATGAACTCGGCGCTGCCCCCTGCTACCCGGGCGATGCCTTTGACCAGGGCCGTGGAGGCCCCTTCCCCGATGCCAAAGGAGAAGCACCTGCAGGGGGGCAGAGTCCGGGGTGGGGGTGGTTAGAGACAGGATGTGGAGGGGCAGAGCCGGGGGGGCCAATTCAGTGCTGGGGGGCAGTTGGAGAATGGTCAGTAGGACTGGGGGGCAGGGTGAGGTGAAGGGATGGGCAGATGCTGGGGTTGGGGGTTTCTCTGCCGGCAGGGCTGGGGGGCAGGGTTGGGGAGATGATAGGGGCAGAGGTTCTCCATGCTGGCAGGGCTGGAGGGAGAGAGTTTGGGGTTGCTGGAGGGTCTCCAGGTCAGCAGGGCAGGGGGCAGCTTTGGGGAGATAATGGGAGGCAGGGTTTGGGGGTTCTGGGGGGTCCCCAGGCTGGCAGGGTGAGGGCTGGGTTGAGGGGTGCTGTGGGGGAGACGGTGCCCATGCTGGCAGGGCTGAGGGCTGGGTTGAGGGGTGCTGTGGGGCAGACAGGCCCCAGACTGGCAGGGCTGGGCGACAGGCATGACGCCGTGTGACAAGTTATGATTGATTAGCCCCAGTGCGCATATCACAGACCCGCTGCAGGGCCGCCGCGCGCTCGGGCCAGTACACCATGACAGTAAGGTTGGGGGGATGCTAGGGGGAAGGGTGGGGAGTCGCCAGGAGGCAGGGTTAGGGGGCAGGGCTCAGAGGGCGCTTGGGGGCAGGGTGGGAGTAATGCTGGGGGGCAGGTGCCCCGGTTACCTGTGGGTCCCCCGGTGACGCTGCACCTCAGTGATGACGTCCTGGGTGTTCCCCACCTCCCCGTCCGTGAACACAAACAGCTGGCGGGGGAGAGGCGCTGTCAGAGCCGGGGACCCTAAATCCCCCTGGAGACACCCCCCAGGAACGGGGGCAGCCCTCAAAGAGCCTGCCCAACTGACCCCCATCCCAGAGATCCCCTGCCCCATGAGACACCCCCCCCCCCAGTACTCCTCCCTACCTCCAAGAGGCCTCCCGGGGGGGGGGGAGGGCTGACAGACAGGGACCCCTGACTCTAACTGTGACCCCAACTGTCACCTCTTCCCCAGCCCCTGGAGAAACTAACCTGCCCGACTGCTGTGGGCACCTTTCCAGGAGCTCCCTCCTGCCCCCCACCATGTGCCCTCTCTGCCCCCTGGCTACAAGACGCCCCCCAGAACTGGGCGCAACATCCAGTGCTGCCCCCCAGCTCTATACAGAGGTACCTCCCAGCTCCTGCCTACCATGGCCTGCTCCCACACCCAGGAGCACTGGTCCCCGGCCCCAGTCCTAGTCTGAGCCCGCCCCCCCCATCCCCCATCAGCTACACCCACCCAGCCCCTCTCCAAGTGACCTTCATTAGATCCCCCCAGTCCCAGCCCCTCTCTGAGCCCCCGGGATGCCCTGCGGCTGCCCGGTACCTGGCGCGGGTGCCCGTCCTGGCAGGGGCTGCGGTAAATGGCTTGTAGTGGCGCCAAGATCTCGGTGCCCCCCAGGTCAGCCTGGAGCTGCTGGACGCGCTGCAGGGACTCGGCCATGGTCTGTTGGGTGTATGCCACGCTCTGCCTGCGGGGGGCGCAAAGGGGTCAGGGGGAGGGACAGCTGGAGCCAGGGACATCCTGACCCTAGCCAGCCCTGCCCCCAACCCCAGCCCGTCCTGCCCCAACCCAGCCAGCAGCACTCGGCCCCCCTGGAACTCACGGGTAGAAGGACTCGAACCGAGACCCAAAGCTGTAGATGTTGAAATAACAGCCCAGGGGCAAACTCTTCAACAGCAGGACCAGGGTCTCCTGGGGACAGAGAAACAGGAGGAGTCACCCCCACAGGCCCAGCCAGCGTGAGCTGCTCCCCTCCACGGGCCCATCTAGCGCGGCCTCCCGCCTGGCCGTACCTTGGCGCTGTCGATGCGCTGGGGTGAGCGGTCTCGGCCGTCCATGGGGCACTCCATGCTGCCGGAGCGGTCCAGCAGGAAGATGAACTCCCCGGCTGAGCTCTGGCCCGGCACCGCCTCAGGCAGGCTGGGCAGCAGGGTCACCATCACGGCCGGGTCGCCCATCAGGGAGCCTGTGGGGAGACGGGGCCAGCCCCAAATGGGGCAGACATGGGGTCCAGCCCTGTGAGCCTGCGAGAGCCCCAGACCCCCCAACTGCCCCAGAGCCCCATCCCTCTGTCCCTCCCCCATATCACTCTCCCTAGATCCCCACCACCACCATCCCCTCAGCACCCCCCAACTGTCCCAGAGCCCCACCGCCACCCCTCTGTCCCTCCCAGCACCTGCCCTTCCATCCCCCATATCCCCAAACGTGCAGTGCATCCCAGTGTCTACCTGCTTCCAGGCACCCCGCCCTCCCACCCCCCGCTCTGCTGAGACCCCCCGCTCTGGTCTCCCTAGCCCCTGTACACACCTCATCCCCAGCTCCTTCAACACCCACCCATAATCATAAGAGTGGCCAGACTGAGTCAAACCAAAGGTCCATCTAGCCCAGTATCCTATCTGCCAACAGTGGCCAGTGCCAGGTGCTTCAGAGGGAACAGAACAGGGAATCATCAAGTGATCCATCCTGTTGCCCATTCCCAGCTTCTGGCAAACAGAGGCTAAGGACACCATCCCTGCCCATCCTGGCTAATAGCTGTTGATGGACCATGAACTTATCTAGCTCGTTTTGACCCCTGTTACAGTCTTGGCCTTTTCTACATCCTCTGGCAAGGAGTTCCACAGGTTGACTGTGCGATGTGTGAAGAAATACTTCCTTTTGTTTGTTTTCAATCCGCTGCCTATTACTTTCATTTGGTGACCTCTGGTTCTTGTGTTTAGGAGGAGTAAGTAACACGTCCTTATTTACTTTCTCCACACCAGTCATGACTTTAAAGACCTCGACCATATCCCGCCTTAGTCGTCTCTTTTCCAATGTCCCAGTCTTATTAATCTCTCCTCATATGGCAGCTGTTCCATACCCCTAATGGTTTTTGGTGCCCTTTTCTGAACCTTTTCCAATTCCAATATATCTTTTTTGAGATGGGGCGACCACATCCGCACGCAGTATTCAATACGAGAGCGAACCATGGATTAATCTAGAGCAGTGTTTCTCAAACTGGGGTCCATGGACCCCTGGGGATCTGTGAGGGAACTCCATGGTGTTCATGGGTCCCGCTGACCAACTCCACCCCCTCCCTTCTTGAACACGGAAGCGGCTGCCAGCTCCCTGTGGCCCCTAGGTGCCTGGGCGGCCTGTGAGGCTCTGCTCATTGCTCCCGCCTGAGTCCTGGCTCTGCAGCTCCCACTGACCAGCAAGGGGCAAAGCAGGGGGTCCTCAAAATTTTTTAAATCAAAATGGAGGACCTTGGGTTGCTACAGTCTGAGAACTGCTTATCTTAAGGTGATATGATATTT